>NC_041386.1:261215618-261286740 GCF_002162155.2 Triticum dicoccoides | reverse complement strand
GGGGTGGTGTGGGGCTTGGGGTTTGATGTGAGGAGAGGGTTTGATTTGATGTTTTGGAGGGGGGGGTGTGGGTATTTATATAGGTGAGGTGGGGGATTTACTTGGGGTAGGGGACAAGAAAAGGAGAGGAAAAAGGAAAACGAAACAAAGGAAAGGGGAGGGGCTAACCCTACTAGGACTCGGCCTAGAGAAGCAGCGGCTGGTGCCTGGCGCACGAGGCGCGCAGCGCTGCTGGGGGCGGCTGCAGCGGCCCGCTGGCTGGGCCTTTGGCCCGGCTGGCATGCATTTTTTTAAACGGTTTCGCGCGTAGAAAAACACCGAAAAGAAAATCTAAACGAGCTCCAAAATTCTAAAGTAAATTTTCTCCGACTCCTAAAAATGAGCCGAACAAAATGAACTTTTCTCCGGGCCTAAAATGCAATTTTTGAAAACGCGCATTTTTCCCTATCCAAATAAAAACAAACAAACACCGGAAAACAAAATTTGATCTATTTATTAAATCTTCATTTTTCTATATTTTGGGAAAGTCATATTATTCCCTCTCTCATATTTTGATATCGGAAAAACAATTGAAGATGAAATAAATAAATCAAATGATCCTCTTTTCAAAATTTGAGAGAACTCAAATATGAAAATAAGAAATCTCCAACTCTCTCCGTGGGTCCTTGAGTTGCGTGAAATTTCTAGGATCGACCAAAATGCAAGAAAATAAGATATGCATGATGATCTAATGTATAACATTCCAAATTGAAAATTTGGGATGTTACATGTTACGTGCAACGCACAGGCATCTTGCTAGCAAGAATGAAAACAAACGACAAAAAAATATTGGACGGTGGATTGAAGTCATGACCGCGGGCACAACGGACAAGGTGGCAATATATTGCTATGTTGAGCCGTCTGTTTTAACACACAGGAGCTGGTGTGGTGATTACACACACATACGCATGCATGCACACAAACTGCATGCATGCAACACTCACACGAACACATGCAGCCACGCACGCACGCAACACTCACACGTAGCCACATAGCCACGCACGCACACATCACTCACATGCACACACGCACTAAAAGTGCGTTAAGTCGACTAGAGGGGGGTGAATAGTTGATTTTTATAAATTCTTCACTGAGGTATTTCAGGGTGAGGAATTTCAGGGTGAGGAAATTCCTGAGCGAAGAACTACTTGCAGTGGAATAAATACTCAGATGCATAGATGACATAACATAAACATGGATATCATGATGAAATGAGAACAAACATAGAGTACAGAAAGCGTAAGCACATGATAAAACAGGATGAAGAAAAACAGACTGAAGAAATTGAACTGAGGAAATTGAGAAAGTCTTTAGTCAAAGTCTTCGAACAGATATGAACAAGCACACAACACAGTAATGAGGAAATGGAAGAGTTGAGGAAATAGAAGCAATAGGCTTGGTGAAGACAATGATTTGGTAGACCAGTTCCAACTGTTGTGACAATTGTACATCTGGTTGGAGCGGCTAGGTATTTAAACCTGAGGACACACAGTCTCGGACACACAGTCCTCACCTTATTCTCCTGGAACTAAGGGCACACAGACCTCGTCCAATCACTTGTGGTAAGTCTTCACGTGACTTCCAAACCTTCACAAACTCGGTCACTCAGTGATCCACAATTTCCTCTTGGATGCTCTAGACCATGGCGCCTAACCATCTGGAACAGTCTTCAAAGGTAACAAGCGTCGGATCCACGTAGGATCAATCTCTTCAGTGATGCTCAATCACTTTGGGTTTGTAGGTGTTTGGGTTTGGGTTTTCCTCACTTGATGATTTTTGCTCAAAGTCCTCGGAGGATGGGATGCTCTCAAATGACAGGTGTCAGTTTCTGTCGGAGCAGCCAACCAGCTAGTGGTTGTAGGGGGCGGCTATTTATATCCTAGGGAGCAGCCCGACATGATAAGACATAAATGCCCTTCAATGATATGACCGTTAGGTGGGAAGATATTTTGGGACAGCTGGCGCGTAGCACAACAATGGTCGAAAATTTGACTATCAAATTCCATAGGGCTATCATATTCCTCACTTGTAGGCAATCCGCACTGGCGAATTCCTAACTCCTTACTCAAAACAAATTCCTCAGAGACCTGAAGAACTTCATCTCTGTCACTGAAGAAATTGACTGAACTGCATGAGATTTCCAATGGCTTCACTCGAAGGGATTGGTAGGTGTAGGATTTTGAGTTGAGCATCACTTGGAAACTTTTCCTTAGTATTTCCTCGACCCCCTTTTACAGTACGATGTTTCCTATGACTCAAGAAAGAGAAAAAAGAAACTACGAAAACAAAAGTCTTCACGCTTCATGTTCCTCGAATGAATACCAAGTCTTCACGGTCGCACCAATTTCTTCACTTTCAAAGTCTTCAGAAAGTCTTCAAAAATCCAAAGTCTTCAATCGAAGAACTTCATTTTTAGGGGTCAACTTTTCTGTGTAAATATCAAACTCCTCATGGACTTATAGACCTGTGTACACTCACAAACGCATTATTCCCTTAACCTATAAGTCTTACATACACCAAAATCACTAAGGGGCACTAGATGCCCTTACAATCTCCCCCTTTTGGTGATTGATGACAATATAGGTTAAGTTTTCAACGGGGATAAACATATGAAGTGTAAATACTGATATTGAGGAATTTGATTGCAAGATATAGAAGAACTCCCCCTAAAGATGTGCATAGTGAGGAATTTGCTTTTGAATCAATGCACACTTGAAGAGTAGAATCATGGAGATCTCCCCTATATCTTGTAATTCATACATGCATTTAACATATAATACGAAGAATTTGAAATGCATGATGAAGTATGGTGACTGATGTAATTCCGCATGCGTGCATTAACATATATGAGAAATAAGCATGCAGAAGAACACAACAAAAGTATCAGACCACCATCGGGTTTTAAGTTTACAACACGATCCAGCAAAGTCTTCAAAAGAACGAGTTGTAACTTAGCAAAAAACGCCCATATAAGTAGACCCGCTTGAAGACTAACTCAAATTTCTCCCCCTTTGTCATCGAATGACCAAAAGGGCCGAAAAATGAGGACTAACGCCCCTGAAGAATATCATCACTGAGTCGATGAAGGAGCGCTAGCATTGTTGGGGTCGGTTGTTGAGGTAGGGCCTGCCGCAGTGTCGTCCAAATCTTCATGCTTATCAGTCGCGCGTGATGAAGAATATGAGCTGGCTACCAAGGAAGGAACTTTGGTTTTCTTGAATTTCTTCGCTGGTGGCTAAGACTAGTCAAAGTCCTCCTTGAGACCCATTTGCTTCAGATCTTCTTCACCATATAGATGTGACAGAACAGCCCAGGTGCGACCGAAGACTTCATGGAGGTAGTAATGGTTTTTCTTCACTGCATTATGTGTAGCAGTCATGTTGTGAAGAATAGAACCAAACTGACGCTTAACCCATTTGTGGTTGCGATCGACCTTCTGGTGAAGACTTAGGAGAAGCTCACGATCAGTCATCACCATTGGAGCTGTGCCTTGAGGATTTTGCTTTGAAGCATTTGCGGCAGAGTCATGAGTGGCAGATTCATCATTGGTGGAGTAGGATGCAGCTTTGCAGAACTGACCATCCAATGGGCGAATGCCTTCATCAATACCGGCACTGGCCTTGACCTTTTCATCACTGAATCTTGATCACAGTGATACACATATTCATAATATTGAAACCAAAAGATGTAGAGTTAATAATGATAGTGCAACCTATTTGTGGCACTGCAATTTAGGTCATATTGTGTACAGTGCATGAAGAAACTCCATGCTGATGGGCTTTTGGAATCACTTGATGCTCGCAAACCATGCCTCATGGGCAAGATGACTAAGACTCCGTTCTCCGGAACAATGGAGCGAGCCACTGACTTATTGGAAATAATACGTACCGATGTATGCGGTCCGATGAGTTTTGAGGCTCACGGCGGGTATCGTTATTTTTTGGCCTTCACAGATGATTTGAGTAGATATGAGTATAGCTACTTAATGAAACACAAGTCTAAAATGTTTGAAAACTTCAAAGAATTTCAGAGTGAAGTGGATAATCATCGTAACAAGAAAATAAAGTTTTTACGATCTGATCGTGGAGACGAAATATTTGAGTTACGAGTTTGGCCTTCAATTAAAACAATGTGGAATAGTTTTACAAACACATGCCACCTGGAACACCATAGCATAATTGGGTGTCCGAATGTCATAACCGTACTTTATTAGATATGGTGCGATCTATGATGTCTCTTGCCGATTTACCACTATCGTTTTGGGGTTATGCATTAGAGACAGTTGCATTCACATTAAATAGGGCACCGTCTAAAAATCCGTTGAGATGACACCGTATGAACTGTGGCTTAGCAAGAACCCTAAGTTGTCATTTCTTAAAGTTTGGGGCTGCAATGCTTATGTGAAAAAGTTTCGGCGTGATAAGCTCAAACCCAAATAGGAGAAGTGTGTCTTCATAGGATACCCAAAAGAAATTGTTGGGTACACCTTCTATCACACATCCGAAGGCAAGATCTTTGTTGCTAAGAGTGGATCCTTTCTAGAGAAGGAGTTTCTCTTGAAAGAAGTGAGTGGGAGGAAAGTAGAACTTGATGAGGTAATTGTACCTTCTCCTGAATTAGAAAGTAGTTCATCGCAGAAATCAGTTCCAGTGATGCCTACACAAATTAGTGAGGAAGTTAATGATGATGGTCATGAAACTTCAAATCAAGTTACTACCGAACCTCGTAGGTCAACCAGAGTACGTTCCGCACCAGAGCGGTATGGTAATACTGTTCTGGAAGTCATGTTACTAGACCATGACAAACCTACGAACTATAAGGAAGTGATGATGAGCTCAGATTCCGTGAAATGGCTTAATGCCATGAAATATGAGATGGGATTCATGTATGAGAACAAAGTATGGACTTTGATTGACTTGCCCGATGATAAGTGAGCCATTCAGAATAAATGGATCTTCAAGAGGAAGACGGACGCTAATAGTAGTGTTACTATCTACAAAGCTCAAATTGTCGGAAAAGGTTTTTGACAACTTCAAGGTGTTGACTACGATGAGATTTTCTCACTCGTGTCGATGCTTAAAAGTCTGTCGATCCATCTATGGACTGGTGCAAGCATCTCGGAGTTGGAATATACGCTTTGATGAGTCGATCAAAGCACATAGTTTTATACAGACTTGCAGTGAAGTCTGTATTTACAACAAAGTGAGTGGGAGCACTACAGCCTTTCTGATAAGTATATGTGAATGACATATTGTTGATCAGAAATGATGTAGAATTTTCTGGAAAGCATAAAGGAGTGTTTGAAAGGAGTTTTTCAAGGAAAGACCTCGGTAAAGCTTCTTACGTATTGAGCATCAAGAACTATAGATATAGATCAAGACGCTTGATAAGTTTTTTTAATGAGTACATACCTTGACAAGATTTTGAAGGAGTTCAAAATGGATCAGTCAAAGAAGGAGTTATTGCCTGCGTTGCAAGGTGTGAAGTTGAGTAGAGACTCAAAAACCCGACCATGGCAGAAAATAGAAAGAGAATGAAAAGTCATTCCCTATGCCTCAGTCATAGGTTCTATAAAGTATGCTATGTTGTATAGCTGACCTATTGTATACCTTAGCATGATTTTGGCAAGGGAGTACAATAGTGATCTAGGAGTAGATCACTGGACAGCAGTCAAAATTATCCTTAGAGGACTAAGGAAATATTTCTTGGTTATGGAGGTGATAAAAGAGTTCGTCATAAAGAGTTACGTCGATGCAAGCTTTTGACACCGATCTAGATGACTCTAAGTCTCGATCTAGATACATATTGAAAGTGGGAGCAATTAGCTAGAGTATCTCCATGCAGAGCATTGTAGACATAGAAAATTTGCAAAATACATACGGCTCTGAATGTGACGGACCCGTTGACTAAACTTCTCTCACAAGCAAAACATGATCACACCTTAGTACTCTTTGGGTGTTAACCATAAGGCGATGTGAATTAGATTATTAACTCTAGTTAACCCTTTGGGTGTTGGTCACATGGTGATGTGAACTATTGGTGTTAAATCACAGGGAGATGTGAACTAGATTATTGACTCTAGTGCAAGTGGGAGATTGAAGGAAATATGCCCTAGAGGCAATAATAAAGTTTTTATTTATATTTCCTTATATCATGATAAATGTTTATTATTCATGCTAGTATTGTATTAACCGGAAACTTAGTACATGTCTGAATACATAGACAAACAGAGTGTCCCTAGTATGCCTCTACTAGACTAGCTCCTTAATGAAAGATGGTTAAGTTTCCTAGCCATCACTACTAGGAAAAACCTTAGCAGTAGCGTTGGTTTTTGGACTACCAGTAGCGTAGGTTCCCACGGTACTGCTACGGCGCTTCAACTATTTTTTAGAAGTAGCGCGTGTTTTACCCCACGCTACTACTAAACAGACATGCCAATAGCGCTGATGCACCGCGCTACTACTATTCCAAGCCTGCACTACTACTAAAGGAATAGTAGTAGCTCATCTATGATACACCCACGCTACTAGTAACTAATTAGGATTCAAAAAAAATCTACCTATTTCACTTTTGACATACGTTTCATAGTACTCACATACATGCATTTCATAATAGGTACATCTTATGCATAAAATCAATCATACATATCTGATATAGATAATTAATACATATATATACAATATACACCATGCGTATAGGTCGTCGGCGTCGGCGACTCCTCAAGCCGGTCGCATTGATGTCATCATCGACGCAACACCGTGACTATGTTATCGTTGTCGCCGCTGCAGCATCACCGTCATGATGTCGTTGTTGTCGTCGTCGCCGCCGCAGCCCCATGTCAATATCGTCGTCGCCGCTGCAGCTTCATGTCCATGTGTTCCCTACTAGGAACTAACAAATCCTTGAATTAAACTATGAACCAAGAAAACTACTCGGAACTCACGAAGAACCTGGAGCATTAGTAAAGTATAACAATAACCTATAGAACACTAAGTAACAATAGCAGAAATAAAAGCATATAGCAGCAGCATAGTATATATGAATTATAAGCAGTACCAAACAGACCAATCCTAGAAATTGGGAAAATCCAACTTAAGAAGGATAAAGTGCTAGGCATGACCACAAGTGAAAGGAGATAAGGAATTCCAAGGCAGTACCAAGTCTTATTACAGATTTTTAATGCAAGCTTTTGAGGCAAATTGCAACAAGCAAAGGTTGTGTGCCAAGTAGAAGTAATTCTCAGGTCATTCGCAAGCAAGCAAGAAGGCATCAACAACAGTAGATGTATTACCAACATTGTACCTTTTACTGTCATGTCATTTCCATTTAACTCTTGGTTGCAGATGTATTATTGCTGTAGTACTAGCTAGTAATCATCAACAGTAACAACACTTGGTGTGTCAACTAATAGGAATCAGAACCAACAATGACCTATCTAGCTACGCAATGGTACTAGTATTACGGTCTATTTGACTAGCAGAAAAACATAGTTTGTCTAAAACAGAACAGATGGGAGTTTGTAGGTACCTGGGTTTGGTCATGGACGTCGAATTCAGGACAACTCATAAATCTATCAACTGAACATTTCTATGATGAACAATCCTTCAGACTTCTGAGACACATGGATCATTTGCAGCAATCAATGTTCATAGGATATGTCAGGACCCCGACTCAATGCCACATCGATCTAGCATGTAACACCTCATATCACTTTGCGGCCTCACGCACGGTATTCCCACGGGTGTCGCTTACCTTTGCCCGGGACCGTTTGCGTCTTTTGGCACACGTATATGATAGTGTCGCTAGCATCCATATGATAAGGAGCCCGGGCTGACATGGCTAGTCGTAAACCCAAAGTGGCACAGACTTACAGGGACAGGCATCCATGACCCAGCATCGAACATGTTGGTCATCAGCGAGTGAATCCAGGCTGTAGCACTGGGCTAGCAGGACTCCGGTGAACCGGGCTGTAGCGGGCTAACAGGACTCCGGTATTCATCGCGTGACATTTCCCCGAAGGGACAGACACAGGAACGAAGAAGGACACATGCCGGCCAGCCTAAGTGTTCCGGAGCAGTAGCAAGCTACCATGGCTCGGTGGAAACACTAGGAGACATTTCCCGGTAAGAGAGGCTACTAAAGATAAACAACTAGATGGTCAGAACCCACACATACCAAGCATTTCAATAACATACACACAATATGCTCGATATGTGCAAATACAACATGGCATCACAACATGACTCTACGACTCAAGTAATTTATTCAATAGGCTCCGCGGAGCGAGATATTACAAACATGGGTCTCATGACCCAACATTCAGAGCATACAAATCAAAGCACAAGCGGAAGCTATCATGTCTGAGTACAGACATCTATAAATGAAAAAGGCTGAGAAGCCTGACTATCTACCAAATCCTGCCGAGGGCACAAGATCGTAGCTGAGGTAACAAGCTAAACGTCGAAGTCCACGTGGAACTACTAGTGAGACTGAAGTCTCTCTGCAAAAACATAAAATAGGCAAACGTGAGTACAAATGTACCCAGCAAGACTTACATCAGAACTAACTACATATGCATCATTATCAACAAGGGGATGGTGGGGTTTAACTGCAGCAAGCCAGCTTTGACTCGGTGGCTATCCTAAACTACGACTGCAAGCAACTCTTTTGAGGTGGCGCACACGAGTCCACATATTCACCATATCAATACACCACTATGGATCCACTCCCGTCTCCCTATGAGAGCGCCATCCATAGCACTCACGCTTATCTTGCGTATTTTAGAGTATCCACTTTCACTTGTCTATGAACTGATATAAGCAACCCAGAAGTCCTTTACCGCGGACACGGCTATTCGAATAGATGATGTTAAGCCTGCAGGGGTGTACTTCTTCATACATGTTTCCACCACTTAGTGTCTGCACACGACATGTGCTCGGCAGACTTCAAGCGAAAGCCGACGTGGGTGTAGACCACGACCTACCTAAACACTCAAGTCTCTAGTCCAGGTTTATCGCCTATTCGGGTTCCATCCATGAGGAGATCCGGCTGGAGTTTCGCTCACAGCCCCAAACGATGTGAACAGGGTTCCGTGACACCAAAAGGGCGCCCGGTATACCCGGCCACGTGCCTACCGCATCACAGCCCACCCCTACGGTCAGCGCTGTCC
This sequence comes from Triticum dicoccoides, assembly GCF_002162155.2. Taxonomy (NCBI): domain Eukaryota; kingdom Viridiplantae; phylum Streptophyta; class Magnoliopsida; order Poales; family Poaceae; genus Triticum; species Triticum dicoccoides. Next base: position 261,277,532 of record NC_041386.1, on the reverse strand, counting down.
ACGGCCTCCAGCATACTACAAACACCAGAAACTACTTGCAACTCCTGGACAGAGGACAAGGGTGAATAAGAAGTCGAGCGGGGTCATATTTCAGGGCCCAATGTATGGTAGTAGCTGAATCATGGATCACAAACACAGAACTCAGTTCCTGAGGACGACTTCAATGAGACAACCCACCATGTACTCCTACATGGCCTCTCACCGATACCTTTTACCAAATCGTGTTCACACACTTAGCTCACACATAGTAGGACATGTTCACACACCTCTGATTCATCCCCGATGAATCAGACCTGACTCAACTCTAAGCAGTAGCAGGCATGACAAACAGACATGAATGAGTAGGCACAACAGGGCTCAAACAACTCCTACTCATACTAGTGGGTTTCATCTATTTACTGTGGAATGACAGGTCATGCAAAGGATAAAGGGGTTCAGCTACCGCAGCAAGTAACAGATGAATCGTTGTTGTCCTAATGCAGTAAAAGAGAGCAGGAGCGAGAGAGTGGGATTGTATCGGAATGAACAAGGGGGTTTTGCTTGCCTGGCACTTTTGAAGATAACATTGAGTCTTCATCAGTGTCAACGATCACATCGTCGGTACAACGTCTACCGAGGGAGAACAACACCGGCAAACACAGAAGAAACACGATCAATGCAATGCACAATATGATGCATGCTTATGACATGGCAATATGAATGTGTTTTGAGCTAATGCAACTAGCAACAGATTAAATGGGGTTGGTTTGAATACAAGATTCAAATTCAAACTCCATATGTGATTATTCAAATGTCATTTAATTGATTTGTGCTATACAGCAGCTATAAGTTGTTCTAACATGCATGAAAATGGTACAGATGGATTCCTTGAATTTTTCTGATAATTTTTCATATATAAATTATTTAATTTGGGGTTACGGTTGAATTTCTATGATTTATTGAAGTTTAGGGCATTTTCTGAAATTTCCTGAAATAATAATAAATCCAGAAATGATTTATGTCGTCAGCACCACGTCACGGTGACGTCAGCAGAGTCAACTGGGCGCCCCAGGTCAAACCTGACCAGTGGGGTCCACTGGTCAGTGACTCAGGAACTAATCCCGGTCAAACCCAGTGCTGACTGGGGTTTGACCAGGGGTGGGGCCTACTGTCAGTGGCTGTAGGTGGTTTAGTTAGTTGGATTAGCTCCTAATGACGGAGCCACGTCAGCTCCCGCCGGAGTTTCACCGGCGACGACCACGGAGCACGGCAGGGGCACGCCGGACTTGCGCTAGGGCATCGGATTCGCGCGCTGAGGGCACCGGGGCGTAGCCCGGGCTCTCCCGCATCTGATGGGGTAGGTGGGAGGCTGCGGGGACGCCAGGGCTTGTTGGAACGGAGCTCGCGGCGGCGCTGGAGTTCGGGTGGTAACGGGCGCGAGGCCCTGGTGGGGTTTTGGACAAGCTGAGCTGCGCATGGGCTTCCTGTGAGCCCCACGAGCTCAAAGTCGTGCTCGGACGCGACCGAAACAAGCCATGGCCGCGACGGCAACATGGCTGGTGGCAGCGAGCTCCGATTGCGGTGAGACGGCGGGTGCAGCATAGTGGCGAGCGAATGGAGAGAGGGGAAACACGACGGGGCTCACCGCGATGACGACGGAACGCTCGGCGAGGTCGTGGAGGGTCCGGAGCCGACGAATTTGACGGTGATGGCCGGCGGGTCCGAGGTAGAAGACGAGCCCGGTGAGGTCGTTCGGGGGCTTCTGGAGGGGTGTGGCTCGGTGAGGTGGGGGACGGAGTGGCGGAGCTCCTGAGCTCAGCGGGAGGGCGAGGGGTGGCCGGTGGCTGCGGCAATCGGCGTCGGCGGCGATGGTGGCGTGTCGGTGGTGCTGCGGGAGAGAGCAGAGAGGGGGGGGGGAGGAGTACAGAGGGAGTGAGAAGGGCCAGGGGCTGCGTGGCATCGCGGACGGAGTCCAGGGCGACGAGGGGAAGGCGGCAAGCAGGAGGTGGCCGGGGCATCGCCAGCGCTCGCCACCGAGTTGCTTCGGTGCGAGGGGAGGAAGACGACAGGAAAAGGGTGGGCTGGGCCGCGCTGGAGGAGCTGGGCCAGGTAAGTGGGCTGAGGTGAGCGCCAGGTAGTCCTCTGCTCTTTCTATTTCTGTTTTTATTTATCTATTTTGTTCTGTGTTGTTTTAGTTTAGTAAAATACTAAACCATTTTATAAAATCCTGAAAATAGTTATGTGGCTAGAGCTAAAATATACCAAACCACATAAAAATGTTCCAGTATTATTGGACATATATTATTTATATATCAAATATATATCCAATGCAAATAGTTATTGAATTAATTCAAAGGCCCCAAAATAAATGTTTCAGTCACTCCAAAAATATTGGTTTGCATTTTATTCTTGCCAATATTTTTCAAAGCTGAAAAGGAACATTTCCTTGGAAGCATTTGAAGCAATTTTTAATGTTGATCATCATTTTTAGAAGGTTTCTGAGGCTTAGAAAATCCCTCAATTCAAATTTCATTTGAATTAAAACATGATGCTCACATGAGGTCTGGCCTAGTGCATAACAGGACCAGGGATGTGACAGGATAGTTCTAAAGTGTACCAGATAATTAGTTTTTTGTGCAAGCTAGGCAAATGAATTACAATCAAGTAGAGCTGAACACTCAACAGTCTTATAGACCTTACCACTTCCTATTTTTCCTTTTTGATTAATCGTATCTCTGATTTTTTTTCTCCCACTTTCTTTTTTGAGGTAATCTGATTGTTCTCCCACTAGTTTTCCCTAGAACCAACTCAACTGTCCCACGTCTAGCCTAAAAGATAATAATACCCCACATCTTATTAACTCATCAAATTAAAATATTATTTTGTTTCGTAAATGATAAGTTCTTACAAAATAACAATAATAATTGTTTAATAGTAACTTTGCAAGTTAATTCCTGGTGAACATAAGGTTGCTAATATTTTACCAACTAATGCAATAATAGACGTGCAACCACGTGTTTATGTTTTTTATAACATTTCTCCGTCCAGCCCAACATGATAACCCAGCCCACTAAATCCATGTATTTCGAGAAAAAATTGTAAATGGGCAGTAAATTCTAACATAACATACAAATGGGCTACATAGATGCTACATTATTGTTTTACCCAGCGCACCAAATGGACTCGCTGACATGTGGGACAATAAGTGAAAGCTTAAGCAAGGAGTTAGATTTATTTAATATCTCATCTTCTTCCTCCAGCACTGGTGGGACCGCATGCTCCACTCTCCGGCGTCCAGCGGCGCTATTTCACGTGCCTTAGAGCGAGGCCATCCCTCCACTCCTCTGCACCTCCTGTTATTCTCCGCCGAGTGTATCCCCTGCTCACACCCGAACTAGTCAAGTCTCGCACTACTTTCTTTCTGCGACACTGCCGCGTCTTCCCCATCTCTGGGTCGTTCCTGTATAGGGCCTCACCATCGTCTTTTGCCTTAGTGCGCTTGGCACGGTGTGGTCAATGTGGTTAACAAGCGACAGTCATCAGAAGACGACTGTACATGGAGAGGCTGACAGTGGGGATGCACCACATTCATGGACACACGCATGGAACTACCTCATTTTTGCGCAAAAAATAATATTTCCTCCCCCTGACAGATGGGACCCACCAGCTACATCTTCGCACACAAGGAAGTGCGTCCCTATTACGCACAGAATTGATTCCACCCACTAACATGTGGGACCCACCACCTACATCTCCGCACGCAAGCAAGTGCCTCCTTATTATGCTGACAAAAAAGTTTCCTCTCCCTGACAGATGAGACCCACCAACTACATGTTCGCGCTCCAGGAAGTGCCTCCTTAATACGTGCAAGAAAAATAATTCCTCCCATTGCTAGCTGGGACCCACTCGATTTCGACGCTGACTTGTGGGCCTACTAAGTTGACGCATACGCGTCGCTTTGTGAAATAAGTAAAAAAACAATACTAGTAGGAGTGACCATTAAATCTTAATCCAACTGTCGTACTACTTCTTCAACCTCTGATCTTCTTGCTCCAGGCGCCCAAACCAGCTCCGGCCGTATCGCCTGCTCGCGCCTCCCGTGGCCGGCTGTGCTGCCACGTAGGCATCACAGCCCCACACTATTCCCACCATTGGCCTGGCCTTCCCTTTACTCACACTCACCCCATGTTATTTTCTGGCGATGACAACCTCACACTGCAGCTGAACTAGTCAACCCTCGTACTCCCTTCTGCATGGGAAACCACTGCCTTGTCTTCCCCGGCTCCGGTTAGTCCCCTTACTAGGCCTCACCATAGTCCACCGCATTGGTGCTCTCGCCGCGGTGTTGTCAATGTGGTCCATAAAGTGGTGAGGCTGACAGCTAGACCCACCAGCTACATCTTCGCGCGCAAGGAAGTCCCTTCTTATTACGCAAAAATAATGATTCCTCCCCCTGACAGCTGTGACCCACCAGCTTTATCTTCCCACACAAGGAAGTGTGTGCTTATCCTCCCTGATAGCTGGCGCCCACCAGGTCAAAGCGTACATATTATTGTATGTGTGGTCACGGACGTGTATATACATATCGGTCGATCACTCTGTCTGCCACAATGAACCACGGACGAGTAAGGAGCGGTAGCAGTTTAGGCAGTCTCGTCTAAGTCCTGTACACATACGACAGCCGTGCTACAAAAAAGACAGCCATGTACGTACATATGGGCGTGGAATCGAACACGTACAGCGATTGCGTCTAGCTAATCGGTAGCCAACTAGTTGGGTCGGAATGCGTCCTGTTCAATGGGAGCCAATCAGCTTGGACAGAACAGCCAAAACGGGGTCTGGCATACCGTAGTACGAAGGAAACGACCTTTTGTTTGACCACCTACGGTCGAAACACGGTCGTGTTCATTGTGAAGGGTCTGGCTTATAGCAAAACGGAGGAAACAGACTTCTGTTCGAGCTCCCACGTTCCAAACAGGGTCCTGTTAATCGGGAGGGGTCTGGCGTACCACAAAACGGAGGAAATGGACTTCTCTTCGACCTCCTATGGTCGAAACGGGGTCCTATTCATTGGGAGGGTGTGGCGTACTGCAGAAAGGGACTCCACGGGCTACTTTTCATCCACTTTCGACTTCCTCCAGCCTCCACCTGCTACTGTTCATCCACCGTCTCCAGCCTCCACCAGCCACTATTCATCCATGGGCTACTATTCATCCAGGCTCCACCAGCTATAGTTCAACCGGCCTCCATGGGATCCTGTTCGTCCACCCACAACCGGTTGGGGTGTATGGCGGCCTCCTCGAGGTCCTATTCATCCAGCGACAAACATGTACTACCATGGGGTCATGTTCATCCAGCAGCAACAGCCTACACACGTCTGGGGTCCTGTTCATCCAACCCCACCGGGAACCGTTCATCCATAGCCAACCCAACCGACTTGACTCACCCACGTCTCGACTCTATATACATATCGCACATGCAACAACGTGCATTGTTAATCCAAAGGCAACCCAACCAGCTACCTAGCTACATCTCATACATGGGGGTTCAATCGGCTTCTGTATGCAGTAGCAGCGATCGATCGGGTTCAGTTAGCAGCGGAGGAGTCCGTCAGGTTTGGTTAGCAGCAAAGGGATCGATTGATCGGCTTCAGTACGTAGCAGTAGGTGATCGCTCGGGTTCAGTAAGTGAATGCCTCTCGCTCGTCTTCAGTTATTGTGACACGGCTCACGCCACTCGTGCGTACGAGAGAGAAACGTGCAAACCACAATGCATCGCTCGGTCCCGACCACCCACCCTAACCGTGAACTTCACGAGAAATTTCCTCGACGACCCAAAGAATGTCATGCAGGTGCGTCCCCGGCCCGCATAGTATAAAAAGCCCATTTTCTGTCATGATTTTTTTTCATAGAAGTAGGAGCCCACCACATCTATGATGATACATGGTTTTGTCACAATTATCATCATAGAAGTGTCACAACCATGACATATTTTTTTGTTCGGGCCATAATGTCACAAATGTGTCTTTTTTTGTAGTGTAAGAAAGAGGACATGATGTAGATAAAGTAAACCCACACATGAATAAACCCCATCTTTTTATCCTTAATGGCAACGATACAAATATGAGTCATGTCCCTTTCTTTCACTGGGATTGAGCACTGCAAGATCGAACCAATCACAAAGCACCTCTCCCATTACAAGAAAAATTAATCTAGTTGGCCAAACCAAATCATTAGATTGGAGAGAAATACAGAGCTATAACAATCATGCATAAAAGAGTTCAGAGAAAACTCAAATAATATTCATGGATAATCTGATCATAAACTCACAATTCATCAAATACCAACAAACAACCTGCAAAAATTCATTACATCAAATAGATTTCCAAGAACATCGAGGAGAACATTGTATTAAAGATCAAAGAGAGAGAGAAGAAGACATATAGCTACTAGCTATGGACCAACAGGTCTATGGTAAACTACTCACACATCACCAGAAGGGTAGCAAGATTGTTGTAGAGCCCCTCCATGATCGATTTCCCCTTCGGCAGAGTACCGAAGAAGGCCTCCAGATGGGATCTCGTGGGACAGAAACTTGTGGTGGTGGAAAAAGTATTTCGGGTGGCTCTCTGATGTCAGGGGAATATTGGAGAATTTACAGAGGCGGAATTAGGTCAAGAGGTGCCACGAGGGACCCACAAGCCTGGCATGAGGCGAAATTAGGTCCCGAGGTGCCACGGGACTCCCGAGCTTGTCGCTTCCTCGTGGCTCGTCAGGTCTTCCCCTGAACCTTCTAGGGTCCCTTCTGGTGTAGAAAAATTAATCCAAAGTTTTTTTCTCCGTTTGGACTCTGTTTGATATTGATTTCCTGAAAAGCCAAAAAGAAGCAAAAAACAGCAAGTGGCACAAGGCACTAGGTTAATAGGTTAGTCCCAAAAATGATATATAATTACATATAAAACATCCAAGATTGAGACTATAATAGTATGGAACAATAAAAGAATTATAGATACGTTGGAGACGTATCATTATTTTAGGGACGAAGTATGTCTGTCGGAGGGGGGTGAATGGGAGTTTTAAAATTTCTTTGGAAATAGTAGAACTCTCGGAACCCAGCATCGGAGCGAATGTAAACAATATACAACGAGCGAATATAAACTAACGAATGGAAACTAAAAGCATGCATCGAGACAAATCACATGATTGAAACATTTATAATTTAAAGAGGAGAAGTAGAGGTAATGAGTGATGCTCGATGGCGACAAGGAATTTGGTAGACTAGTTTGCCCTTTTGCAAAGGACTACGTCTGGTTGGAGGGGTTGTGATTTAACACCGAAGATAAACTCTCTTCGCCCTATTCTCCTCGACAATTGGTTCATCAACCAATGTCGATCACTCATGGTAGATACATGAGGCAATCTTTGAATCTTTACAGTCTTCTTCTTTGAGAAACACAATTACTCTTGGTCTCTGAAGAAATGGACACCTAACCGTCTAGAGAGTTTGCAGCTCTCAAGAGTAATAGGTGGAGTGTACTGGACATAGATTCGAGTGATGCTGAACCATTATCTAATTTTTCAGCTCTGGGGTTTTCTCTCGGTGGATTTTAAACTCAAATCACTTAGGAGAGGGGGTTACTAAACAAACTTCTGACAATCAAACAGAGCAGCCACCAGACAACGCCGGTGCGGGGTGTCTATTTATAGAGACAACCTTCCTTGCTGGGAAATGACCATTTTGGACACGTGGTCCAGCTAATGGCCAACCGACACATTCACAATGGTCGGATTTCTAGAGCAATGTTAACATTACTTGAGGACCAAGTAATGATAAATCCTTGGTCAGACACAATTCTTTCACAGCGAAGAAGATCCCAGTCTCTTGCAGGCAAGTATTTCCTCAGAACACAAAGAAATTTCTCTCGCAACATTAATAGGATTTGGGTTTAGCATCAGAGAATCAAAGCTTCGAATGCTACACCCCTCTTAGTAGTACGTTGGTCCTATGACTCAATAAAGAGAATTGAAACAACGAAATAAAAGCTATGTCTTCACTTCATGTTCAATCTTCTCGGTCGCAGTTAGCCCATTATGCTCAATAATTGATGCATTCATGAAACACACTCGTGTATTAGCTACACCCAATGCTCAAGTACGATCATAGTGCCCTTTAGTTGGTGCTTTATAAGAGAATATGGAGACTAAAAAATTGCATAAAGTAAATAGAAAGGCCCTTCGCAGAGGGCAGTAAGGATTTGTAGAGGTGCCAGAGCTCAAAGCGGAAAAAGATAGAGGTAAAACATCTTGGGTGGCATTCCTGTCAATGAAAATGACCTAGTTCCCAATACTTTCCATGCTAGATATATCATAGGCGGTTCCCAAACAAAAAAATAAAGTTTAGTCCTTTTTCCACCATACTTTCACATTCCACAGCAAAACAGAATCCACGGGTACCGTCCATACCAACACTTTCCAAGGAATTTATTATTTGACAACATAAAGTAAATTCATTTTCATTTCGGGACTAGGCATCCCTAATACCTTTGCCGTACTCTCGTGCAATTACAAGTGAATAAACACTCATCTTGAGAATAACACATCTAGCATGGAAAAATATCAGCCACCCCCTACCGTTTCATGAGCGGCACGAGCACACAAAAAGGAAATTTATTTTGAAGATTAGAGATGGCACATACAAATTTTCTTAGAACGACACGAAAATACCGCATATAGGTAGGTATAGTGTACTCATGTGGCAAAAACTGGGTTTAACGATTTTGGATGCACAAGTAGCAATCATACTTAGTACAAGTGAAGGCTAGCAAAAGACTGAGAAGCATCCAACCAAGAAACGAGAAGTCTCACAAGGGAGCCTTAAGCTTAACTAACACACAATGATGCACCACAAGTAGGATCTAATTTCATTGCATAATTATAGACTTTCGTGCTTGCATAAGGAATCACAAACCTTAACATGAATATTCTTACTAGAGCATAATTACTCAACAACACGACTCACATATTATAACATCATACCGCAAAACTATTACAAATAATCAAGTTTATTTTGTCCAATGATCTTCATGAATGTTTTTATTATATCCCTCTTGAATATCTATCACTTTGGGACTTATTTCATATGTTGCTTTTGATAGCTCACACAAATCTAAGTGGAGAACATGAGCATAAAAATTTTCTTCTCTCAAAATAATTTAAGTGAAGCATGAAAGAATTTCTTAATTTTTTACTAACTATTAAATAAATCTAAGTGAAGCATGAGTGCATTTCTTGAAAACAATTTAAAGCACACCGTGCTCAAAAAGATATAAGTGAAGCACTAGAGCAATTCCATAGCTCAAAAAATTTAAGTGAAGCGGGTAGAGCAATTCTAACAAATCATTGCATAATTTTGGCTCTCTCAAATAGGAGTGTCCAGCAAGGATAGATGACACAAAATAAAAAGGAAAACAAGCAAAGACTCATATAATACAAGACGCTCCAAGGAATAAAAATAGAGCTCCAAGTAAAATACCGATGGTCATTAGAAGAAAGAGGGGATGCCACTCGGGGGAATCCCCAAGCTTATTTGCTAGTTCCTCTTTAGTTAATAACTTGGGGTGCCATGGGAATCCCCAATCTTAGGCTCTTTTCACTCCTTATTCCTTCATCCATCGTGTTCTCACCCAAAACATGAAAACTTGAATCACACAAAGCTTAACAAAAGCTTCATGAGATTCGTTGGTATAACAAAGAAAATCACTACTCTAAGTATTGTTGCAAACACATTCATAATTTATTTTTGCATTATATATGTTGTATTACAACTTTACCATGGCTCATACCCCCCGATACAAACCAGAGATTCATTAAAATAAGCACACAACGCAAAGAAAACAGAATCTGTCAAAAATAGAACAGTGTGTAGCAATCAGAAAACTTCGCATACTTCTGTAACTCCAAACATTCTAAAAAATTAGGACAATGTAGGAAATTTGTATATCAATCTTGTGTAAAATATTTCAGAATTTTATCACGCTTCTGTGATTTATGAAAATTATTTTACTGGGCGCAAAAGTTACTATTTTTCAACAAGATCAAAGCAACTATCACCCAACATGATCCTAAAGGATTTACTCGGAACAAACACTAATTAAAACATAAAAAACACAATGATAACAGTAGAATAATTTTTCAGACACTCAAGAACAGAAAGGAAAAGGCAAAAATAATATTTATTCATTGGGTCGCCTCCCAAAAAGCGCTATCGTTTTATGCCCCTAGCTAGGCATAAGATTTCAACAATAATCACACGATAGATAGGAATAGAAACACAAGGATAGCATCATGAAGCATATGACAAACACATTTAAGTCTAACATACTTCCTATGCATAGGAATTTTATAAGAAAACCAATTATCATGACAAGAAACATCTAACATGTGCAAAGAAGAGGAATAAAACATTGACAATCTCAACATAACGAGAGGTAATTTAGTAACATGAAAATTTCTACAACCATATTTTTCCTCTCTCATAATAATTACATGTAGGATCATACTCAAATTCAACAATATAACTATCATATAAAATTTTCTCTTGATGATCCACATGCATACAAGTTTTAAAATCTTCCAAGTTAGTGGGATTGACATCAACTAAAGTCATGTTCTCTCCAAACCCACTTTTATCAAAGAATTCACAAGATTGAATAGTCTCCAAATATGTGGGGTTATTTTTACCTACAGTTGACATTCTTCCGAACCCACTTTTCATATTATTGCAAGCATATTCATCATGAGGTTTAAATAAAATTTCAAGATCATAAGAATTATTGTCACCCCAATCATGATCATTGCAATAAGTAGTGGACATAACAAAATAAGCATCCTTGCAATTGACATTAATAGAATTTATAATAACATCATTGCAATCATGCTTTTCATTCAAGGAGCTATCATGAATCACTTTATAAATTTCTTCGTTTAACACTTCATCACAATTTTCAGATTCATGAATCTCGAGCAAAACTTCATAAAGATAATCTAGCGAACTCAATTCACTATCAATTGGTTCATCATAATTGGATTTTTCAGAAGATTAGCAAGTGGATGAGGATCCATAACAATAGATTTTTAGCAAGCAAAGATGTAAGAATAGAAGACACATGGCAACACAAGCAAACAAAAGATCAAACGAGAAAAAGGCAAACGAAAGAGAACGCAAATAAAAAGGTAATTTTGTGAAGTAGGGAGATGAAAACGAGAGGAAAATGGAAAATAATGTAAATTGCAAGGAGATGACATTTTTGATTAGGAACCTGATAGATGTTGATGATGTCTCCCTGGCAACGGTGCCAGAAATTGGCGAGTTGTCGGGAGACTATCTTGACTTGAACCTCCCCAACAACGGCGCCAGAAATTCCTTTTGATGCCACTTGAACTACGTTGGCATTTCCCCAAAGAGGAAGGGAGGATGCAGCACAACTACGGTAGGTATTTCCCTCAGTGATGAGACCAAGGTTATTGAACCAGTAGGAGAACCAGGCAACACTATGTAAAGGTACTTGCACACAAAGAACAACTACTTGCAACCCGACGTGTAAGAGGGGTTGTCAATCGCTCCCTAGTAAAAAGATAGATAAATTTGTAGTAGAATCGAGAAATAAATCTCGCGGAAACGCGAAATAGAATAAATAAATAAAAATGCAGCAAGGTATTTTTGGTTTTTCGGATTTAATAGATCTGAAAATAAAAGCGAATAAAAATAGATCTCAAAGGAAAATATGATAAAAAATAGACTCGGGGGCCGTAGATTTCACTAGTGGCTTCTCTCTAGAAAAATAGCATATGGTGGGTAAACAAATTACTGTTGGGCAATTGATAGAACTTCAAATAATTATGACGATATCCAGGCAATGATCATTATATAGGCATCACATCCAAGATTAATAAACCGACTCCTGCCTGCGTCTACTACTATTACTCCGCACATCGACCGCTACCCAACATGCATCTAGTGTATTAAGTTCATGAAAAAATGGAGTAATGCAATAAGAATGATGATATGATGTAGACAAGATCTATTAATGTAGCAATAGGCCCCATCTTGTTATCCTTAATAGCAACAATACATACATGTCATGTCCCCTTCTGTCACTGGGATTGAGCACTTTAAGATCAAACCCATCACAAAGCACCTCTTCCATGGCAAGAAAAATCAATCTAGTCGGCCTAACTAAACCAAAGATTTGAAGAAGAAATATGAGGCTATAAGCAATCATGCAGATAAGAGATCAAAACTGAAATAACTTTTATGGATAAAATAGATTTGATCATAAACTCAAAGTTAATCGGATCACAACAAACACACCACAAAAAGGGTTACATCATATGGATCTCCAAGAGACCGTTGTATTGAGAATCAAGAGAGAGAGAGAGAGTAAGCCATCTAGCTACTAACTATAGACCTGTAGGTCTGCAATGAACTACTCACGCATCATCGGAGAGGCACGAATGAGGATGATGAACCCCTCCATGATGATGTCTGGATTGGATCTATGGTTTTTGGAACTTGGACGGCTGGAATTGTGTTTCATCGACTCCCCTAGGGTTTTTGGATTTCGGGGGTATTTATAGAGTGAAGAGGTGGTGCGGGAGGCGGTCGAGGTGGGCACAACCCACCAGGGTGCGCCTGGGCCCCCAAGCGCGCCCAGGTGGGTTGTGCTCCCCTCGGAGCCCCCCTCTGGTACTTCTTTGGCCCATCGTGTGTCTTCTGGTCCAGAAAAAATCTCCAAAAAGTTCGCTATGTTTAGACTCCATTTGGTATTGATTTTCTGCAAAGTGAAAACAAGCAAAAAATAGCAACTAGCATTGGGCACTATGTCAATAGGTTAGTCCGAAAAAATGATATAAAGTTGCTATAAAATGATTGTAAAACATCCGAGAATGATAATATAACAGCATGGAAGAATCAAAAATTATAGATACATTGGAGACCTATCACTCCTCCAATGGTCCAATTAGTTTTTGCTGCTGTGGTGACCCTATTCTTGAGCTTGCATGTCAAATTCGTATGGTCCAAAGTAATTTTGTTGCATGATATAGCCTCTAGACACTTGTACGGGTAGTTTCTATCAATCTTGCTGAGTTTTGTTCACTTTTATTTTGAGTCACTAAAATTTTCAGAAATTTTCAGAGGAAATAAAAACCATCACGAGGTGGTTAAGGGGTTCTTCAAGCCGGAATTCAGAGGGAAATGAGATTGAGGAGAAGAAGAATCCATATTACAATCTTCCTCACACTACGGAGGTTCGGCCATGTGAATGGCCAAGTGATGCATTCTTGAGGGTGGCTGGAATTTATGATGATTTCTATTATTTGGCGGAGAATGCCGGCATCACCGCCTTCTTCCAAGATAAGTGTAATCTATATCTCCTTCTCACTAATACCTTCATGCAAAATTTTCACTTTCATTCTAGGAAGGATCCTCCCATGGTAGAATTTCACTTGTATGATGTGCTTAAGCAAATGACACTTTATGATTTTTGCAATGTTTGCAAATTACCTTATGAGGGCTGCGTCGGTGAACCACGTCCTAGAGACGTGGAGGACTTTATTGCTGAAACTACTATGGGGGAAGAGAGAGGGGTGTCGGAAGCGAGAGTGGTTAGCTTACATTTCCTATTTTACGCTATTACTCACTATTTGTTTGGAGATGTTTGATTGGTCATTGGGAGAGTGGAGACCTTAGTGCCCCTGACCTTGCTATTTTGTAGCATGCTTTATATTGCGATAGAACTTTCAGTTTGGGTGCTATTGTTGCTTGCTGGTTAAACACAAACTGCTCGAAGGGCCCTATATTTGGATGTATCTATGCCTCCTGGCATCCTAGACATTTTGAGATACCCATTAGGCTTGACAAGGAGGAGGAGATGTTGTTACCCACTAAATATTCAAACTATGCTAGTATGGTAGCACGCGATTTTATTAACAAAGACGATGACAAACGACTCCTCTAGAACCTAGTATTTAGTCATGGTACTTGTGATACTATAGCTCTACCTGCACCTTCGTTGTTCGATATTTATTTAGGCAGGTACACTATTATACCCGAGGACATCTACAGATTCTGGGGTCTTTCACAACCCCCAACACCTAAGCCAACACCAGTTCCTGATCCGTATGAGGAGCTTGTTTATCAGTGGGAACCATAGGAGCTCGCCAACCAGTGGAACTCTCACGACCCTCCGGAGTATCGAGGAGAGGGTTATTTTGAGCCGTGGTCCTAGACCAACTTAGGCCAAAAGCCTAAGCTTGGGGGAGTACGTATTTCTCACCGACATTACATTCACGTTCAGACATTCATTCCAGTTGTTGGTGTTCATCCTTTTTCATTGTATTATTCATGTTAGTTTGTTTTTCTTTCTTTCTTCTTTTGTGTTTGAAAAACTTTGAGAAAACCCGAAAAATTAGTTCTTGTTTCTTTCTAGTTTTTCTTATTGGTTTATTTAGTAGTAGTAATAAAAGAAAACCCTAAAATATTTCCGTTTCTTCTTTTGCTTGTTGGGAGCTTTCCCGTGAAAATAGTTTTTCTCGTTTTTGTTTTACTTTCTTTAGAAACCCACAAACTCCAAAAATATTTTAGTGTGTTTCTTTGAAATTCTTTTCTTTTCTTTGGGTCAAAGGGAGAAGACCACGATGAAAATCTTGAGTGGCTCTCATATGCATTATTGTTGATCTAACAAAGAGCCCATATTACCTTGTCTTCTCCTCAGAATTAATGTTTGCGGGTTCTATCTTAGTCCAATGCACACACACTCTTATTATTATCCATACCATTCGGTCGTGCAAGTGAAAGGCAATAATGATGATATAAGATGAAATGATTGAGATGGACAAAAGCTGGTACGAACTCGACCTATTTTGTTTTTGCAAATATGATTAACTCATCATTATTGATTCAGCCCAATATGAATGAGACATTGTTTGCAATGACAATTAGAAATTATAGTTACTCATGCCATGCTTAAATAGATAGGAGTGGATAATGGTTTATCTTGTGTGCCAACATGCTTTAAAAATAGTTATGAACCTGCCCGCGAGATCAATCTCCTCCTGGGGTGAGATGCGCGACCGCTTCATGGCCAACTTCCAGGGCACTCGCGACCGCCCTCCGGCCGTGGGTGACCTGCGCCGCATCAAGCAACAGCCGGGAGAGACCCTGTAGAAGTACATCCAGCGCTTCAATAGCGTTCGCCTCAAGATCCCCAAGGTGACGGACAAGGCCATCATCTCAGTGTTTTCCGATGGCGTCCGCAATGTCAAGATGAAGGAGGAGCTCGCCATCCATGAGGAGATGTGCACGGCTCTGGAGATGTTCAACATGACGACCGAGTGCGCAAGAGCTAAGGAAGAGCGTCTCTCCCTCCTCGAGCTCCCTGCTTCCGACCCAGAAGAGAAGAAAGCCAAGGCCAAGGACGTGAAGAGCAAGGGAGTAGCCGTGCTCGCGGTGGAGCTGGGCATGAAGCGTGATTGGGACCACCCCGAGTCGTCCAAAGCAGCCATCCATTCCGCGCCTTCCACAACATACACAACCACAGCACCAACGATTGTCAAGAGCTCAGGGCCATCCGAAATGGACGCTTCGGTCGACGCCCCAAGCGCAACGGTCGGGGCTACGGCCATGGAGGAGGAAGTGGAGGACATTGGGACGACAGCGGCCCCCACCAGGAGTGGTGCGACCGGCCTCGTGAGGACCACTGGTAGGAGCAGCCTCATGAGGGCGCCTGGCACGACCAGCCTCGCGAGGACCGTCCTCAGAGAAATCCTGGCCTCCCTCCGCTGCCACCGCCACCAAGAAGGAACGACGACCATCATCGGGACGAGGGGACTGGGGGCTTCCAGGAGTAGCGCGCTATCGCCTGCATCTTGGGCGGTGCTCAGGCCCCGGCTTCCCAGTGCATCTTCAAGTAGTTTGCTCGTGAGGTGAACGCGGCCCTTCCCAGGCTCGAGGCCACGCGCCGGCTCAGGTGGTCCAAGTACGCCATCACCTTCAGCTCGGTGGACTAGCTCAAATGCGTGGCAACCTCCAGCGTCCTCCCGATGCTTTGTTCACCTATCATCAGCAATATCCATGTCGCCAAGATCCTCATCAACGGCGGGGCGGGGCTTAGTGTCATGTCCGCCGAGACGTTCGACAGCCTTCAAGTGCCCTACGATCAGCTACAGCCTACCAAGCCTTTCTCAGGAGTGACCGACGGCTCCACCACCCCGATAGGGCAGGTCCACCTCCCTGTCACCTTCGGCCAGCGCGACAACCACCGCATTGAGATCATCTACTTCGACATCGCCCACATCCGTGTGTCATAGAATGCCATCCTTGGGTATCCAGCATTGGCCAAGTTCATGGCAGTGACCCACCACGGCTACAACGTCCTCAAGATGCCGGGAAGCGGCCAAATCATCACAGCCCCCTACGAAGAAAGAGATGCGGTGTGCTCCCTTGAGTGTGCCTTCCAAGCCGCATCAATCGAATACCCCGACAGCGAGGACGTCCAGTACCCTCCTGAGGCCATCCCCAAGAAGAAGAAGCAACTACTCCACATAGGGCCTCAGGAGAGCGGCGTCTTCAACGGCACCGCCTCAGGATCGGCGCCCACACCTAGGGCGCCTCCCTCCCTCGCATAGGAATGCGCGCCCAGCGCCCTCCTCGGGTGAGGCTCGGGGGCTCTCTACTGGAGGGCCTGAGACCTAGCCAACATCACGAGGGAGGTGCTCGGGCACCACGTGGAGGCGTGCTTTGCTACACGCTTCCCTCAAGAGACTGCTGGGCGCAAAGCACCCGGTGCTCGGGAGTTCATCATCAAGGCTACCCAGGAGCTTCAAGAAGCAAGGACCATGCACGGCGACCATCGCCCACCACCCGGCGCAGCTCCCCATCCTAGCGAGGACGGCGGGCCGCGCATCTGCATCTACATTCCAGGGCTCAACAGGGTCGCATCTCAGGAGCGCTTCTGGCCTTCGCGCGCTGGCCGGTGCAAGGGTCCACCTCATAGCTATGTTCGCATGCCGTTTGGCTTGCTGAACGCGGCTGTCGCCTACCAGCGTCATCTCCGCAACATCCTGGTGGCTCAGGAGGCCAGGCATCACGCAGTCCGGGCGAAGATGGCGATCGTCCTCAAGGAACCACCCGAGCCCCTAGAGCCTCTTGAGGCTCAGGGTTCTGGCGGCTCGTGAGGAGCGACCCTCCAGCGCGCATCATCAGCTACTCTAACACTCCTTCGACAACGGAACCAGGTGACATTTTCCGGTTTACTCAGCTAGGAGCGCCCCTCGGGCTGCATCATTCCCAGGTTGCATGGGCTTGCCCCTGCGGCATGTATCTTTCTGCATCTTTAGCTTACTATACTAAGGGCGCCCATCGGGCTGCATCATCCCTAGGCCGCTCAGGTCCGTCCCAGTGGCATGTGTTGTTCTCGCATCTATCTAAGCTAGCTTGTTCCATTGCACGAGTTATTTATAGTCATCACTTGCTTGATTGTCACTCATCATGGTCGCTCGCGTCGTCGATCGTCCCCTTGCTCATCCTGCAATGGGGGCTACTCATGCTGGCATGGCACTTGTGCTTGGGTCCGTCCCTGCAACGCTAAAAAATCTGAGCGGTCGAGCTCTGGCTCGCAGCACGCCCACGCATGACACCTCACCGGGCCCTCAGTGCCTTCATAATGATGAGGAACGACCAGTGGCAGGCCTGCAAGCATGGTTGCAATTTGTACTTGTCTTCGCGCTAACCTGCAGGAACCTCTCGAGGGGGACAACAGGCGGTACCGGGGGCTCCCTCTTTTCCCATGCAATTTGCTTGCGCATTACAGGGGGGGTTCCTGAGCATCGCGGCTCAGGAGATCTTACTAGCTCTCCAGCCCTCACCCCCTGGCCTTGACCACGGCATCGCGACCTAGCATACCAACGACAGCTGAGCTCGCTCAAGAGCCGGGACCCGAAGACGTAGAGCACAAGGAAGAGCATGCGAAAGAGGGTAGGATCGCACTGGCCTAACCTGGCTACATTATGGCCGTCGATGCACGAGTCTGGCACTGCATAAGGAATCAATTTTGGACTACCAAGATAAGTTTCGCACCCGGGTCGGCCGAGCGCTACATCATAAGATTTCCACCTGTTGCAGCCTTGTTACAGCGACGCTGCCTCTCTTTCCTACCTTTAGGTAGCTTCTTGCACGCTAAAGGGCACCTCTTGAGCATCGAGCCTCAGGAACTCTTACTGGACCTCGGGCCGCTCACCTCCTGGCCTTGACCACGGCATCGCAACCTGGCATACCAGCGATGGTTGCAACCTGCCTAGGTAACGGGACATGTCCGCGTAGAGCACCAAGCTACCGTGAAGTTGGAAAGGGGAGACTGAGCCAAAGGACAACATGCATTCCTAAATCTTCATAATAAGGATGAAATCAACAAAAGGCATTACAGACCCTTCTCACACCCCACATGAAGAAGGTTACTAGGAGCCCTATCTACACATGCCAAGCCGCCGGCGCCGCCTCTGCCTCCGGAGCCCTCGGCCTGGGCATAAAAGGGTAGCGGATACCCGGGGGGAGGCCGCTCACAGCAGGGCCTCGGCACCTCTGGCCTCATGACTACGTCGCGGTGGCGGGCCAACCTCTTCTTCGGCGGAAGCGGCCCCGGCTCGTCGTGGGGGGATTTTCCTTTCTCTGCGGCTGAGAACCTCCGAATCGGCGCCATGGGTGTCGCTGCGAGCAATGAAGCGAGAGAGAAGAACTGAGCGGAGCAGGAAGAGATGGGCGACGCGGGCTCCACCCCCTCCTCATTTATAGTAGGCGAAGGCCAACTAGCGACCCCCACGATCACAGGTAATAATGGTTTTCTCTGCATGCATCAGGGACCCATCAAGACGGGCAGTTGCCGAGGCAAAGTGGGGAAGCAGAGACGCCCACTTCCCATCAGTCGCCACGCATCAACCGAAGCCACAGGCTGTTGGGGCCCGTGGCGCTCTGCACTTGCCCCTTCGCTTCGCCTCGAAGCCAAGTCCAAGCGCGCCTTGGGCCCGAGGTCTACTGTCGGTGTCCTGGGAATGGGGGTCCCTAGACTTGCCTGCCTGCGGCCCACGGCGTGGCTCCTCCGGCGGTCTGGTACGGCCCATCTTCACCAGCAAACACTCAAGACCCTTGCGAGGGGCCAAGCCTCGCGAGGCGGACGGCGCAAGACCTTCTCGGGGGCGGCCTCACTAAGATGGCTCGGGAGGGGCGGAGAGATCAAGGCGAGGGGCACCTCGCGAGGTTCCTGTGACGCAAGCCATGACGACCAAGGCCAGACGGGCGCCAGCACACGTAGTGTACTCGTTTCCTCTTTGGTGCAAAAGGGGCAGGCGCAGGCGAGGAGTCCCAAGGCATCAGGCAAAGGTTTCCATATTGGTGCAACAAGACCAGGACCAGCAGGACGGCAGGACGGAGGTCACCGTGGAGCCCAGGACGGCGTCACCACCAGAGCCTTTGGTAGGCGAAGACCACCTGTTGTCAGGATAACTTGTACTAGTTGTCTCCCTTCAAATTTGGCCGTTCTTGGATCCCTTCCCGCCTACATTTTGGAAGAGGACCAGGACATCTATAAATAGGACTAGCCACCACAGTAGGAGGCAACTCATCTTGGAACTCATTTTGATCGGATTCATTCCATCCTCACACACACAAGCTCATCGAGCCCAAGAACAACTCTCCTCAGGAGGCCGTTCTTCCCTTGTACTTGCATCCTCAGCCTAAGAGGCAATCCACCACACCACGTTGGAGTAGGGTATTACACCACATCGCCGGCCCGAACCAGTATAGACCGTGTGTCCTTTGTTCTTTTGGTTCGGCGAGTTAGGTTCTAAGATCGTTGCGAGAGCGAGAGCTTGGGGGGGGCGGAGATCTTCGTGCGCACCCCAATGTTCAAACTTCAAGGGTTTTGCCGGAACCCGAAATCCGACAGTGGGCGGGAGCGATTTCGGCCGCGTGCATGTGTGCTTAGGTGGCCATTGTGTATGAATGTTTTTCCAAGGAGGTTGCGTGGCATCAAGATGAAGCTACAAACCTACCCCGGTTTAGACCTTTGGACATCGGGCCAGTAGGTTTCACGGGTCGGAGTTAGAAAACTAATTTCCTTCTACTACCAAACATTGGTCTCATGCGGTTTCAGGCAAGTAGAGGCTCTTTTGGCGCTTCGTTCGAAATATTGAAACAGAAACAATCACGTTTAGAGTACTCTTGAACTTTGAGGATTGACCTAAATAGACAACGTTAAATTTGACCTTGTATGTTTGAAAAACTAATTAAATTATCCGCTTCTTTTTGAAAGTTTGACACTTGAAAATCCTATAACTACGATTATTTTGGAATGGAGGAGCTAAATTTAAATCTATTTTGTACACAACTATATATGCTATTATGTACAAAATCAGAGCAAAGATTGGTGCCCCCATAATTTAGTATGATTTACAAATGCCATGATATCGAATTCAAATAATGGAATGGACTTCATGTTGAATTCGATTTTTTTAAACCACCTTAAGTTGAATTCAAATGTATGCTAGTTAATAGCTAGCTATTTATAATGTTTATTCTGTAACTGTCGCATGTATAATGTGCTTTACACACACAACACTCTCGCAGACATGCTCTCGATATAACCCTCCCTCCCTCTCATAACCATTTACAACTGTTTTCACTAACCTTTATCATAAGCACTCTTCCTCTCACAAGTATGCACACGCACAATCCCCATCGACCCTTTATATACACATAGACCTGCCTATGTGTCTCCTGCATGCACATTATCTTTAGGCCTGTCTCTCACGCATTGTCTCACACCCCTCTTAGTAATGGACGAGTATGATTCTAGCAGAGCATTCTGTAGGATGCCCCTTAAAGTTAGGTTGGATGAATAGTAATATCAGATATAAGGGGTTACCTTAGTCCGAGAACCTAGGGTTACAAATCCTAGCCGGCTTTGTCAGTGGACACGCAGAGTCCTTCACAATTCTGCAATCTTTTTCTTGTATGACTAGTCATCCATGGGTCTCCCTAAATGCGTCACGGGCCGACCAATGTGGCGCAGGACGGAACCGAACCAAGGGCCTCACCTTGATCCACTGGACCTCACGCGGTGACACACCCTCTGCCCGCAGGTCTCGTTATCTTCTCACACCCACACATACCAACATAGACACCACACAAAAAAAATTCTCCGTGTGCCTCTATCCCCTCCAACCTTGCATATACACACTCAAGGGAATCTCTTGCCGTGACATCATATACATCTCTCTCTCTAGACCTCTCTCATTTCTCGTGCTATCTCTCCCACGCCCCCTCCCCTCGCGGGCCCCTCTATCTGTGCCTCTCTCGAATACGTAATACACACACACATACCTCTCTAGGCCATGTTAAATACGTCAACTACACATTCACACATGTTACATCATGTACCCCATTGATCTAAAAAGCCCTCTCTTCACGTTTATTTCGCATACAACATTCCTTTTCAATAAAGTGGGGCCAATTTTTTTAGAATTTCTAAATATATACAACATTACAAAGTTATATGGAGGAGTATGAACATTAATTTGCATTGCATGGTGCCCACAATGATATTTATTCCGCACTGTGAATTTTTATATTTTTATACTATATATAAAGTTAGTCATAATAAAGACAAATGAAGAGCATCTCTCTCTCCATTGCATACACCCCCTCTACCTCCAGGTCCTCTAAAAGTAAGCCCCCAGCACATTCACGCATGTTTCATCTTCCTCTCGCGATATATACACTGACGATCATTGTATTTGAAGCGAAAACACGATACGTACATTGGACTTCAGAATCCACTCATTACGGTCACCATTTATGTTTTTTGGTTATTATACAATCATGGGCTCACCGTACATCTCTGTATTTGCTCAAGACACAACTAGTTGACCAGTTAAACGCTCCATGTGGCACCTCTAGTTTTGCATTACATTATCTCACTACCATTGCGACCACATGTTGTCTTGTATCTACTCTACATCTACACTCTGATAACTATACTACACTCTTATAAAAAACAAAGTTGGTGATGATGGTGTGCCTGCGATCCTACAATATAGGTCATCGATTTATATCTGACGGATAGGAAGGAAACTATGGCAATTTTGCAAAAGGGTACCCACACACCTCTCCACATTTGCAAATAAGGCCTTCGCTTGTTCATCCTCTTCTCTCACAAGATAAACTAGTCATACAAATGCATCTTGATGTTACGTGCTGTAGGATCTAGAAGTAGATGTGTCTAGATGGGGGGGGGGGGAATTAGACACTTATAGCTAAGGTTGCAATTTTTAAGCTTTTTCGGTTTAAGTGGAGTTTAGGCACAATTTCAACACACACAATACATATCAAGCAAGCATGCAAAGAGTATATGAGCAGCGGAATGTAAAGCATGCAGCTTGCAAGAACGTAAAGAGAAGGGTTTGGAGAATTCAAACGCAATTGGAGACACGGATGTTTTTCCCGTGGTTCGGATAGGTGGTGCTATCTTACATCCACGTTGATGGAGACTTCAACCCACGAAGGGTAACGGTTGCGCGAGTCCACACAGGGCTCCACCCAAGGGTAACGGTTGCGCGAGTCCACACAGGGATCCACCCACGAAGGGTCCACGAAGAAGCAACCACCCACAAAGGGTCCACGAAGAAGCAACCTTGTCTATCCCACCATGGCCATCGCCCACACAGGACTTGCCTCACTAGCGGTAGATCTTCACGAAGTAGGCGATCTCCTTGCCCTTAAAAACTGCTTGGTTCAACTCCACAATCTTGTCGGAGGCTCCCAAGTGACACCTAGCCAATCTAGGAGACACCACTCTCCAAGAAGTAACAAATGGTGTGTAGGTAATGAACTCCTTGCTCTTGTGCTTCAAATTATAGTCTCCCCAACACTCAACTCTCTCTCACAGGATTTGGATTTGGTGGAAAGAAGGTTTGAGTGGAAAGCAACTTGGGAAGGCTAGCGATCAACATTCATATGGTAGGAATGGAATGTATTGGTCTCAACACATGAGTAGGTGGTTCTCTCTCAAAACATATGAGTTGGAATGGTGTGTGTGTTCTGATGGCTCTCTCATCGAATGAGAAGGAGGTGGAGGGGTATATATAGCCTCCACACAAAATCCAACCATTACACAGTTTTCCAATCTCGGTGGGACCGAATCAATAAGCTCGGTCGGACCGAAAATGTAAACCTAGTGACCGTTAGTGATTTTCGGTGGGACTGACATGCAACTCGGTAGGACCGATATGGTTAGGGTTTGGGCATAACGTAATCTCGGTGAGACCAATTACACAAACTCGGTGAGACCGAATTTGGTAATTAGCTAACCAGAGAGTTGGTCAGGCAAACTCGGTGGGACCGATTTGCTCTTTCGGTCAGACCGAGTGGAACTCGGTGAGACCGAAAAGTTACAAAGGGGAAACACTGAGTTTACACTGCAATCTCGGTGGGACCGATTTGCTCTTTCGGTAAGACCGAAAAGTTACGAAAGGGAAACAGAGAGTTTGCAACCCCATCTCGGTGAGACCGAGATCCTTATCGGTAGAACCGAATTGCTAGGGTTTGGCAGTGGCTAATGACAAGTGAAACTCGGTGGCGCCGGATAGGAAGAATCGGTAGGACCGAGTTTGGCTTAGGGTTTAGGTCATATGTGGATATGGGAAAGTAGTTGAGGATTTTGGAGCATATCGTTAAGCACATGAAGCAAGAGGCTCATTAAGCAACACCTCATCCCTCCTTGATAGTATTGGCTTTTCCTAGAGACTCAATGTGATCTTGGATCACTAAAATATAAAATGAAGAGTCTTGAGCTTGAAGCTTTAGCCAATCCTTTGTCCTTAGCATCTTGAAGGAGTTCCCACAACCTTTAGTCCATGCCACTCCATTGTTGAACTTATCTGAAACATGCTAGATCGAAATGTTAGTCCAACAAGAGATATGTTGTCATCAATTATCAAAACCACCTAGGGAGCACTTGTGCTTTCAATCTCCCCCTTTTTGGTAATTGATGGCAACATACATGAAAGCTTTGGATAAAGATATAAAGAACATCAAGTAAAGCTTTGGAAGGACATGTAACAAGCATAGGCTCCCCCTTCATGTATGCACTCATGTAATTATGAAATAGAGAGGCATGTGAGAGCATAACCATGACAGAGTAGGCAAAGTGTTACATGCATCTTGGTCATATGCATCAGAGCAAAAGATTATCAAGGAAAATACCTTCATGCTCATGAGTCCTTCTTGCAAACAGTATGTACATAAGCAAGAACTCCTCATACTCATGATTTTGATGCATATACTTACCTTGTGGTCTTGAGTTGGCTTAGGATGGAATGAACCTGCACAAACAAGGTTAGATAACACAGGTATATCCACTAGCCAGAGCAAACAAAAGAAACCACAAGAATACCAAGACTGGGATGACATGTAGAGAGTGAGTACAAGGTACCACATAGAATTCAACATGTCCCCAAGAATAAAGATGTGCAATGAATTTGACTGATTTCTTTTCCTTAGGTGTCTTGCTCCCCCTGAATCTGACATGGGATATTTGGAGAAGATAGGAAACAGAAAATCAGAGTTGAAGGATATGAATAGAACTGAATTCAAATAAGTTCATATGAACATGTCTTTCCCCCAAAAAGACATGTGGCATCTCTCCTCTTGAACATCAATCATCTGGGATCCTTGAGTATTCTCTCCCCCTTAGTACTTTCTCCTTTGTAGGTGATAAGCTTTTGATGTGATCTCTCTCTGATGATAAGCTTTGATGTGATGTGTTCTCTCTCTCCCCCTTTGACATCAATTTCCAAGAAGTTTTTTTTGGAATCCGTCGAATAGGTTTGGTCCTTGAGATTCAGTACAAAGCAGTGAATAAAACTGTGATGCTTGTAGAGGATAAGATTCATTGAGTGGAGCTGGGTCAGAAGAAATATAGAATATGTGGCAAACTGTTTTTCCTGTTGCGAAATCGGTGGCACCGAGTGGCATGTTTTGGTAGTACCGAAGGGATTCGGTTGGACCGAGAATAGCTATTCAGTGAAACCGAGTTCATCACAGAGAGAAACACTTGTCACCGCAGCTCACTAGTCAAGTAAGATCTCACAAAGATTTGCAATGAATTTGATGCGGAAATATGCAGAGCAAAAACAAAGAGAAAAGAGTGAAAGTTTCTAGATGAAGTTTTTTTTGAAAAAAGAAAGAGACAAATGCAATAACTCAGAAAAGAACACAAGAGAACTTCATCTAGAATTGGGCGGTGACATAGTCACCTATGTTAGAGTATATTGACTTAGGAGTCAAGTGAGAACACTTGACCATAGGTCATACTCATCATTTAGGCTCAAAATGGGGTTACCATTTTTCGTTTAAGCATCTTGATGTATTCACATCTTATTGAGTTTCTTTGACTCATGTCTTGGAGTAAAGCTTCTCTAAGATGGAACAACATACCTTGGGTGGTGATGTGGTTCTTGCTCATGTAGTTGAACTTGTGTGGGTGCTCAAGGTTGATGTAGCTCATCGAGAGTTGGGAGCACCATTTGGAGTTTGAGTTCATCTACCTACATGGGTTAGTTCTTGCAAGGAAAAGCACTTGTGCATCCAAAAATGACAATCATGAAGCTTAATATATAGTTTGTCAAAGGATATGTTTGAATGGTTTTGTGCTTCCTTGTCTTCAACCACTGTTGTGTAGAGTCTTGGTGATGTAGAGATTGCTCAGGATATGAGTGAGTCGCAATCTCATGGAATTAGATTCAACCAAGCACCTACATGGGTTAGACAACATGCAAGGTGCAAATATATCCAAGACATGTGATAGTTATCATAAGAGATATATCATGGATTAGTCATAAGCTCATGTCTTGCATGTTTCTAGTGGAGTTTCTACTCCAAGTTCGAAGCATCAATGATGTTCAATTCTCCTCTCAACCTGCAAAACGCTTTCTCATCAAGTGGTTTAGTGAATATATCCACTAATTGCTTATTAGTGCGAACGTGCTTAAGATTGATGTCACCCTTAGCAACATGATCTCGAATGATATGATGACGAACTTCAATATGCTTAGTTCGAGAATGTTGTACAGGATTATGACCAATTTTGATAGCACTTTCATTGTCACAAAGCAGTGGAACATGTTTCACATAAATCCCGTAATCTTTAAGAGTTTGGGTCATCCAAAGTAATTGAGCACAACATGAACTAGCGGCAATGTATTCCGCTTCGGCGGTGGATAAGGATACTGAGTTTTGTTTCTTGGAAGACCAAGACACAAGAGATCTACCAAGAAATTGACAAGTACCCGAAGTGGACTTTCTATCAACCTTGTCTCCGGCATAATCCGAGTCAGAATAGCCAACAAGATCAAAAGAAGACCTCTTAGGATACCAAATGCCAAAATTTGGTGTATGGATTAAATATCTCACTATCCTTTTCACAGCCTTAAGATGACAATCTTTAGGAGCAGCTTGATATCGTGCACACATGCACACACTTAGCATAATATCGGGACGTGAAGCACATAGGTATAACAATGAACCAATCATAGAGTGATAAACCTTTTGATCAACCGGTTCACCATCTTTGGTCAAATCATTATGTCCACTAGTAGGCATGGGTGTAGACATACCTTTGCATTCTTGCATATTGAACTTCTTGAATAAGTCCTTGGTGTACTTTGTTTGAGAGACAAATGTACCTTCCTTAGTTTGCTTGATTTGCAACCCGAGAAAGAATTTGAGTTCACTCATCATAGACATCTCAAACTTCTCTGACATTAGCTTTCCAAACTTTTCACTAAAGAGAGGGTTAGTTGAACCAAATATGATATCGTCAACATAAATTTGGCATACGAATAGTTCTCCATTAACCCTTTTAGTAAAAAGAGTAGAATCACTTTTACCAATTTCAAAACCACTTGTAGTAAGGAACTTGGTCAAGCATTTATACCATGCTCTAGGAGCTTGTTTAAGACCATAAAGAGCTTTGTGAAGTTTGTAAACATGATTTGGTTTCTTAGGATTGATAAAGCCGGGAGGTTGTTTGACATAAACTTCCTCCTCTATTTCACCATTTAGAAAAGCACTCTTAATGTCCATTTGGTACAAGGTGATATTATGGTGATTAGCATAGGAAAGTAAGATGCGAATGGACTCAAGTCTAGCAACGGGAGCATACGTCTCACCATAGTCCATACCTTCGACTTGTGTGTACCCTTGAGCGACGAGACGTGCCTTGTTGCGAACCACTTGTCCATCTTCATCTTGCTTGTTGCGAAACACCCATTTGGTACTAATGATGTTGTGGTTGTTGTCGGGCTTCTCGACCAATGTCCAAACTTGGTTTCTCTCAAAATTATGTAGCTCTTCATGCATAGCATTTATCCAATCCGGATCTTCCAATGCTTCTTCAACCTTCATAGGTTCAATGCTAGAGATGAATGAATAGTTTTCACAAAAGTTAGCTAAACGAGTTTTTGAGCGAGTGATTCTCCCGGTTTGTATATCATTGAGGATTTGCTCGACGGGATGATCTTTGGCAATTCTTGCTCGAACTCGTGAGAGCTTTTGCTTGGGTCTTCGTTGAGCATCTTCTTCATCTTGTTCTTCTTCTTGGCCTTCTTCATTGTTGACGTCGTCGTTCTCTTGTCGTGGTGGGAAGGAGGTTGTTGATGTTCATCTTGACGTACTTCCTCGTTTTCTTCATCTTGGTGTGTCCCACTTGTGGATGCTTCGGTGTCGATTCTTGGTTCACCTTGTCGTGAAGTAGAAGCTTCCACTTGGACGGATGAAGTACTCTCCTTCACCTCCGTTGGACAAATTTTGCCGATGGACAAGTCTTGAATTGCTTCTGAAGAGTCTTTGTCTCCTACATCAATTGGCAATTGCTCTACTTGCGAGCCATTAGATTCATCAAACTTCACATCTACCGTCTCTTCAACCTTTCGAGTGAAATTGTTGTAGACACGGTAAGTGTGAGAGTTTGAGCCATAACCAAGTAGAAAACCTTCATGAGTTTTAGGAGCAAACTTTGAACGACGATGCTTATCAAGAATGTAGCACTTTGAGCCGAGTACTCGAAAGTATCCAACTTGGGGTTTGTTACCGGTGAGAAGCTCGTATGCCGTCTTGCCGAGTAGCTTGTGAAGATATAAGCGATTTGTTGCGTGACAAGCTGTCTCAACCGCTTCTGCCCAAAAGTGCTTCGGCGTCTTGTATTCATCAAGCACCGTTCTTGCCATTTCGATGAGCGTCCGGTTCTTCCTCTCAACAACTCCATTTTGTTGAGGTGTGTACGTAGCCAAGAACTCGTGTGAAATCCCTTCTTCGTCAAGAAAGGTGTCCACATTTGCGTTCTTGAACTCCGTTCCGTTGTCACTCCGAACCTTCTTGATCTTCACGTCAAACTGATTTTGGGCCTTCCTAGCGAAGTTTCTGAAGATCTTCTGGACCTGTGACTTGTCATTAAGAAAGAACACCCACGTAAATCTTGAAAAATCATCAACTATAACTAGACCAAAAGAATTTCCACCGAGACTCTTGTAGGCATTGGGACCAAAAAGATCCATGTGAAGTAGCTCGAGTGGCCTCCTTGTGGTCATGATGTTCTTCACGGGATGTCTTCCTCCAACCTGTTTACCTGCTTGACAAGCACTGCAAAGTCTATCCTTATCAAATATGACATCGTTAACTCCAAGGATATGATTTCCTTTAATAAGCTTGTCAAGGTTTCTCATGCCAACGTGACCTAGTCGTCTATGCCACAACCAACCTTTTGAGGATTTAGCAACAAAGCAAGTTTTAGGTTGTGCCTTTTTAGAGAAATCGACAATGTAAAGATCACCTCTACGCATACCCGTAAAGACCATTTTTGATTGTCTCGACGAAATACTTGGGAATCTACCTCAGTAAATAGGACATTCAAACCGAAATCAGCAAGTCTAGATACTGAAAGTAAGTTGTAGCCAAGAGATTCAACGAGCATGACATTTTGAATGGAACTATCATGTGAGATGGCCACCTTACCAAGGCCAACCACTTTACCCTTTGAATTATCACCAAAGGTGACATATTTTCGAGGGCCGTCATTTTCAGCAAGCTCACGAAACATCTCTTCATCTTCGGTCATATGATCAGTGCATCCACTATCAAGAACCCATTCCTTTCCTCCTAATTCACATCCCCGAAGATTTGCCATAAGACCAAAATGTCTCATTGCATCATCAAGATCGAATTCACTATCATCATCATCATCATAATAATATTCATGTTCATCATGATCTTGTGACTCATCATTTCCTAGAGAGGGTAATTCATTAGATAAATGATCAAAGTGGTTACTTTTATGAATTGTTATAGCTTTGAATATGATATCATTAATGATTCCAGCATCTCCTTTAGCATGCTTAAGATTGGCAAGTTCAAAAAGGCATTTACCAAAACTAGGATCGCTAGAGTTCATCTTACTCAAGGCAATAGATTTATGGAGAATTTCATCCAAAGTTTTCAAGGAATAATCGGGAAATCGTTCCTCAAGAAATTTCCATATGGTATAGGCACAATTCTGAGTAGGCAAACTAGCAATCAGATTTTTGGGCAATCCTCTAATGATGAGCTCAATAGTTCTAAGATTGCGAATCATGCCAATATCTTCATCTAGGGTAGGATGCAAGGGATCAATATGGGGTGCACAAGGGCTACCAATATACTTGTTCAAATGATATTGATTGAAGATTACAAGCATCTCATTTTTCCACTCATGGAAATACTCTCCCTCAAGAATAGGCACTCTGTGTCTAAGACTCCCTAATGTAGACACGTCCATCTTCCTCCAATGGTGATTAAACCAAGGCAATGGAGACCAAAGCTCTGATACCACTTGTAGGATCTAGAAGTAGATGTGTCTAGAGGGGGGGATTAGACACTTAGAGCTAAGGTTGCAATTTTTAAGCTTTTTCGGTTTAAGTGGAGTTTAGGCACAATTTCAACACACACAATACATATCAAGCAAGCATGCAAAGAGTATATGAGAAGCGGAATGTAAAGCATGCAGCTTGCAAGAATGTAAAGAGAAGGGTTTGGAGAATTCAAACGCAATTGGAGACACGGATGTTTTTCCCGTGGTTCGGATAGGTGGTGCTATCTTACATCCACGTTGATGGAGACTTCAACCCACGAAGGGTAACGGTTGCACGAGTCCACACAGGGCTCCACCCAAGGGTAACGGTTGCGCGAGTCCACACAGGGCTCCACCCACGAAGGGTCCACGAAGAAGCAACCACCCACAAAGGGTCCACGAAGAAGCAACCTTGTCTATCCCACCATGGCCATCGCCCACACAGGACTTGCCTCACTAGCGGTAGATCTTCACGAAGTAGGCGATCTCCTTGCCCTTACAAACTCCTTGGTTCAACTCCACAATCTTGTCGGAGGCTCCCAAGTGACACCTAGCCAATCTAGGAGACACCACTCTCCAAGAAGTAACAAATGGTGTGTAGGTAATGAACTCCTTGCTCTTGTGCTTAAAATGATAGTCTCCCCAACACTCAACTCTCTCTCACAGGATTTGGATTTGGTGGAAAGAAGGTTTGAGTGGAAAGCAACTTGGGAAGGCTAGAGATCAAGATTCATATGGTAGGAATGGAATGTCTTGGTCTCAACACATGAGTAGGTGGTTCTCTCTCAGAACATATGAGTTGGAATGGTGTGTGTGTTCTGATGGCTCTCTCATTGAATGAGAAGGAGGTGGAGGGGTATATATAGCCTCCACACAAAATCCAACCGTTACACAGTTTTCCAATCTAGGTGGGACCGAATCAATAAGCTCGGTCGGACCGAAAATGTAAACCTAGTGACCGTTAGTGATTTTTGGTGGGACTGACATGCAACTCGATAGGACCGATATGGTTAGGGTTTGGGCATAACGTAATCTCGGTGGGACCGATTACACAAACTCGGTGAGACCGAATTTGGTAATTAGCTAACCAGAGAGTTGGTCAGGCAAACTCGGTGGGACCGATTTGCTCTTTCGGTGAGATCGAGTGGAACTCGGTGAGACCGAAAAGTTACAAAGGGGAAACACTGAGTTTACATTGCAATCTCGGTGGGACCGATTCGCTCTTTCGGTAAGACCGAAAAGTTACGAAAGGGAAACAGAGAGTTTGCAACCCCATCTCGGTGAGACCAGATCCTTATTGGTAGAACCGAATTGCTAGGGTTTGGCAGTGGCTAATGACAAGTGAAACTCGGTGGCGCCAGATAGGAAGAATCGGTAGGACCGAGTTTGGCTTAGGGCTTAGGTCATATGTGGATATGGGAAAGTAGTTGAGGATTTTTGAGCATATCATTAAGCACATGAAGCAAGAGGCTCATTAAGAAACACCTCATCCCTCCTTGATAGTATTGGCTTTTCCTAGAGACTCAATGTAATCTTGGATCACTAAAATATAAAATGAAGAGTCTTGAGCTTGAAGCTTTAGCCAATCCTTTGTCCTGAGCATCTTGAAGGAGTTCCCACAACCTTTAGTCCATGCCACTCCATTGTTGAACTTATCTGAAACATGCTAGATCGAAATGTTAGTCCAACAAGAGATATGTTGTCATCAATTATCAAAACCACCTAGGGAGCACTTGTGCTTTCACGTGCAACACACGGGCATCTTGCTAGCAAGAATGAAAAAAAACGACAAAAAAATATTGGACGCTGGTTTGAAGTCATGACCGCACAACGGACAAGGTGGCATTGTATTGGTATGCTGAGCCGTCTGTTTTAACACACAGGAGTTGGTGTGGTGATTATACGCACACGCAGGCATGCATGCACACAAACTGCATGCATGCAATACTCACACGAACACATGCAGCCACGCACGCACGCAACACTCACACGTACACACGTAGCCATGCATGCATGCAGCACTCACACGCACACATGTACTGAAAGTGCGTTAAGTCGACTAGAGAGGGGTGAATAGGCGATTTTTGTAAATTCTTCACTGAGGAATTTCAGGGTGAGGAAATTCCTGAGCGAAGAACTACTTGAAGTGTAATAAATACTCAGATGCATACATGACATAACATAAACATGGATATCATGATGAAATGAAAACAAACATAGAGTACAGAAAGCGTAAGCACATGATAAAACAGGATGAAGACAAACAGACTGAAGAAATTGAGAAAGTCTTCAGTCAAAGTCTTCGAACAGATATGAACAAGCACACAACACAGTAATGAGGAAATGGAAGAGTTGAGGAAATAGAACTAGTAGGCTTGGTGAAGACAGTGATTTGGTAGACCAGTTCCAACTGATGTGACAGTTGTACATCTGGTTGGAGCGGCTAGGTATTTAAACCTGAGGACACACAGTCCCGGACACACAGTCCTCACCGTATTCTCCTTGAACAAGGTCACATAGACCTCGTCCAATCACTCCTGGTATGTCTTCAGGTGACTTCCAAACCTTCACAAAATTGGTCATTTAGTAATCCACAATTTCCTCTTGGATGCTCTAGACCATGGCGCCTAACCTTCTGGAAGATGCACAGTCTTCAAAGGTAACAATCGTCGGATCCACGCAGGATCAATCTCTTCAGTGATGCTCAATCACTTTGGATTTGTAGGTGTTTGGGTTTGGGTTTTCCTCACTTGATGATTTTCGCTCAAAGTCCTCGGAGTATGGGATGCTCTCAAATGACAGGTGTCGGTTTCTCTCGGAGCAGCCAACCAACTAGTGGTTGTAGGGGGCGGCTATTTATAGCCTAGGGAGCAGTCCGACATGATAAGACATAAATGCCCTTCAATTATATGGCTGTTAGGTGGGAAGATATTTTGGGATAGTTGGCGCATAGCACAACAACGGTCAGAAATTTGACTATCAAATTCCTCAGGGCTATCATATTCCACACTTGTAGGGAATCCGCACTGGAAAATTCCTAACTCCTCAGTCAGAACAAATTCCTCAGAGACCAGAAGAACTTCGTCTCTGTCACTGAAGAAATTGACCGAACTGCATGAGATTTCCAATGGCTTCACTCGAAGGGATTGGTAGGTGTAGGATTTTGAGTTGAGCATCACTTGGAAACTTTTCCTTAGTATTCCCTCGACCCCCTTTTACAGTACGATGTTTCCTATGACTCAAGAAAGAGAAAAAAGAAACTACGAAAACAAAAGTCTTCACACTTCATGTTCCTTGAATGAATACCAAGTCTTCATGGTCGCACCAATTTCTTCACTTTCAAAGTCTTCAGAAAGTCTTCAGAAATCCAAAGTCTTTAATCGAAGAACTTCATTTTTAGGGGTCGACTTTCTCTGTAAATATCAAACTCCTCATAGACTTATAGACATGTGTACACTCACAAACGCATTAGTCCATTAACCTATAAGTCTTCAATACACCAAAATCACTAAGGGGCACCAGATGCCCTTACAATCTCCCCCTTTTTGGTGATTGATGACAATATAGGTTAAGTTTTCAACGGGGATAAACATATGAAGTGTAAATACTGATATTGAGGAATTTGATTGCAAGATATAGAAGAACTCCCCCTGAAGATGTGCATAGTGAGGAATTTGCTTTTGAAGCAATGCACACTTGAAGAGTAGAATCATGGAGATCTCCCCCTATATCTTGTAATTCATACACGCATTTAACATATAATACGAAGAATTTGAAATGCATGATGAAATATGGTGACTTATGTAATTCAGCATGCGTGCATTAACATATATGACGAATAAGCATGCAGAAGAACATAGCAAAAGTATCAGACCACCATCGAGTTTTAAGTTTACAACTCGATCCAGCAAATTCTTCAAAAGAACGAGTTGTAACTTAGCAAAAAACGCCCATATAAGTAGACCCGCTTGAAGACTAACTCAAATTTCTCCCCCTTTGTCATCGAATGACCAAAAGGGCCAAAAAATGAGGACTAACGCCCCTGAAGAATATCATCACTGAGTCAATGAAGGAGCGCCAACATTGTTGGGGTCGGTTGTTGAGGTAGGGCCTGCCGCAGTGTCGTCCAAATCTTCACGCTCATCGGTCGCGCGTGATGAAGAATATGAGCTATCTACCAAGGAAGGAACTTTGGTTTTCTTGATTTCTTCGCTGGTGGCTCAGACTAGTCAAAGTCCTTCTTGAGACCCATTTGCTTCAGATCTTCTTCACCATACAGATGTGACAGAACAACCTAGGTGCGACCGAAGACTTCATGGAGGTAGTAATGGTTTTTCTTCACTTCATTATGTGTAGCAGTCATGTTGTGAAGAATAGAACCAAACTAACGCTTAACCCATTTGTGGTTGCGATCGACCTTCTGGTGAAGACTAAGGAGAAGCACACGATCAGTCATCACCCTTGGAGCTGTGCGTTGAGGATTTTGCTTTGAAGCATTTGCGGCAGAGTCATGAGTGTCAGAGTCATCATTGGTGGAGTAGGATGCAGCTTTGCAGAACTGACCATCCAATGGACGAATGCCTTCATCAATAACAGTAGTGGCCTTGACCTTTTCATCACTGAATCTTGATCACAGTGATACACATATTCATAATATTGAAACCAAAATATGCAAAGTTAATAATGATAGAGCAACCTATTTCTGGCACTGCAATTTAGGTCATATTGGTGTAAGGTGCATGAAGAAACTCCATGCTGATGGGATTTTGGAATCACTTGATGCTCGCGAACCATGCCTCATGGGCAAGATGACTAAGACTCCATTGTCCGGAACAATGGAGCGAGCCACTGACTTGTTGGAAATAATACATACCGATGTATGCGGTCCGATGAGTGTAGAGGCTCGTGGCGGGTATCGTTATTTTCTGACCTTCACAGATGATTTGAGCAGATATGAGTATAGCTAATTAATGAAAAACAAGTCTGAAACGTTTGAAAAGTTCAAAGAATTTCAGAGTGAAGTGGAGAATCATCGTAACAAGAAAATAAAGTTTCTATGATCTGATCGCGGAGACGAAATATTTGAGTTGCGAGTTTGGCCTTCAATTAAAACAATGTGGAATAGTTTCACAAACTCATACCACCTGGAACACCATAGCATAATTGGGTGTCCGAACGTCATAACCATACTTTATTAGATATGGTGTGATCTATGATGTCTCTTACCGATTTACCACTATCGTTTTGGGGTTATGCATTAGAGACAGTTGCATTCACATTAAATAGGGTACCATCTAAAAATTCGTTGAGATGACACCGTATGAACTGTGGCTTAGCAAGAAACCTAAGTTGTTATTTCTTAAAGTTTGGGGCTCCGATGCTTATGTGAAAAAGTTTCGGCGTGATAAGCTCAAACCCAAATAGGAGAAGTGTGTCTTCATAGGCTACCCAAAAGAAATTGTTGGGTACACCTTCTATCACACATGCAAAGGCAAGATCTTTGTTGCTAAGAGTGGATCCTTTCTGCAGAAGGAGTTTCTCTCGAAAGAAGTGAGTGGGAGGAAAGTATAACTTGATGAGGTAATGGTACCTTCTCCTGAATTAGAAAGTAGTTCATCATAGAGACCAGTTCCAGTGATGCCTACACAAATTAGTGAGGAAGTTAATGATGATGATCATGAAACTTCAGATCAAGTTACTACCGAACCTCGTAGGTCAACCAGAGTACGTTCCGCACGAGAGCGGTACAGTAATCTTGTTCTGGAAGTCACGATAGTGCAACCTATTTCTGGCACTGCAATTTAGGTCATATTGGTGTAAGGTGCATGAAGAAACTCCATGCTGATGGGCTTTTGGAATCACTTGATGCTCGCCAACCATGCCTCATGGGCAAGATGACTAAGACTCCACTGTCCGGAACAATGGAGCGAGCCACTGACTTGTTGGAAATAATACATACCGATGTATGCGGTCCGATGAGTGTTGAGGCTCGCGGTGGGTATCGTTATTTTCTGACCTTCACAGATGATTTGAGCAGATATGAGTATAGCTACTTAATGAAACACAAGTCTGAAATGTTTGAAAAGTTCAAAGAATTTCAGAGTGAAGTGGAGAATCATCGTAACAAGAAAATAAAGTTTCTACGATCTGATCGCGGAGACGAAATATTTGAGTTGCGAGTTTGGCCTTCAATTAAAACAATGTGGAATAGTTTCACAAACTCATACCACCTGGAACACCATAGCATAGTTGGGTGTCCGAACGTCATAACCGTACTTTATTAGATATGGTGTGATCTATGATGTCTCTTACCGATTTACCACTATCGTTTTGGGGTTATGCATTAGAGACAGTTGCATTCACATTAAATAGGGCACCGTCTAAAAATTTGTTGAGATGACACCGTATGAACTGTGGCTTAGCAAGAAACCTAAGTTGTTATTTCTTAAAGTTTGGGGCTCCGATGCTTATGTGAAAAAGTTTTGGCGTGCTAAGCTCAAACCCAAATAGGAGAAGTGTGTCTTCATAGGATACCCAAAAGAAACTGTTGAGTACACCTTCTATCACACATGCGAAGGCAAGATGTTTGTTGCTAAGAGTGGATCCTTTCTACAGAAGGAGTTTCTCTCGAAAGAAGTGAGTGGGAGGAAAGTAGAACTTGATGAGGTAATGGTACCTTCAACTGAATTAGAAAGTAGTTCATCACAGAAACCAGTTCCAGTGATGCCTACACAAATTAGTGAGGAAGTTAGTGATGATGATCATGAAACTTCAGATCAAGTTACTACCGAACCTCGTAGGTCAACCAGAGTACGTTCCGCACCAGAGCGGTACGGTAATCTTGTTCTGGAAGTCACGATAGTGCAACCTATTTCTGGCACTGCAATTTAGGTCATATTGGTGTAAGGTGCATGAAGAAACTCCATGCCGATGGGCTTTTGGAATCACTTGATGCTCGCCAACCATGCCTCATGGGCAAGATGACTAAGACTCCGCTGTCCGGAACAATGGAGCGAGCCACTGACTTGTTGGAAATAATACATACCGATGTATGCGGTCCGATGAGTGTTGAGGCTCGCGGCGGGTATCGTTATTTTCCGACCTTCACAGATGATTTGAGTATATATGAGAATAGCTACTTAATGAAACACAAGTCTGAAACGTTTGAAAAGTTCAAAGAATTTCAGAGTGAAGTGGAGAATCATCGTAACAAGAAAATAAAGTTTCTATGATCTGATCGCGGAGACGAAATATTTGAGGTGCTAGTTTGGCCTTCAGTTAAAACAATGTGGAATAGTTTCACAAACTCATAACAACTGGAACACCATAGCATAATTGGGTGTCCGAATGTCATAACCGTACTTTATTAGATATGGTGTGATCTATGATGTCTCTTACCCATTTACCACTATCGTTTTGGGGTTATGCATTAGAGACAGTTGCATTCACATTAAATAGGGCACCGTCTAAAAATCCGTTGAGATGACACCGTATGAACTGTCGCTTATCAAGAAACCTAAGTTGTTATTTCTTAAAGTTTGGGGCTGCAATGCTTATGTGAAAAAGTTTCGGCGTAATAAGCTCAAACCCAAATAGGAGAAGTGTGTCTTCATAGGATACCCAAAAGAAACTGTTGGGTACACCTTCTATCACACATTCGAAGGCAAGATCTTTGTTACTAAGAGTGGATCCTTTCTAGAGAAGGAGTTTCTCTCGAAAGAAGTGGGTGGGAGGAAAGTAGAACTTGATGAGGTAATTGTACCATCTCCTGAATTAGAAAGTAGTTCATCACAGAAACCAGTTCCAGTGATGCCTACACAAATTAGTGAGGAAGTTAATGATGATGATCATGAAACTTCAGATCAAGTTACTACCGAACCACGTAGGTCAACCAGAGTACGTTCCGCACCAGAGCGGTACGGTAATCTTGTTCTGGAAGTCACGATAGTGCAACCTATTTCTGGCACTGCAATTTAGGTCATATTGGTGTAAGGTGCATGAAGAAACTCCATGCTGATGGGCTTTTGGAATCACTTGATGCTCGCGAACCATGCCTCATGGGCAAGATGACTAAGACTCCGCTGTCCGGAACAATGGAGCGAGCCACTGACTTGTTGGAAATAATACATACCGATGTATGCGGTCCGATGAGTGTTGAGGCTCGCGGCGGGTATCGTTATTTTCTGACCTTCACAGATGATTTGAGTATATATGAGTATAGCTACTTAATGAAACACAAGTCTGAAACATTTGAAAAGTTCAAAGAATTTCAGAGTGAAGTGGAGGATCATCGTAACAAGAAAATAAAGTTTCTATGATCTGATCGCGGAGACGAAATATTTGAGTTGCTAGTTTGGCCTTCAATTAAAACAATGTGGAATAGTTTCACAAACTCATACCACCTGGAACACCATAGCATAATTGGGTGTCCGAATGTCATAACCGTACTTTATTAGATATGGTGTGATCTATGATGTCTCTTACCGATTTACCACTATCGTTTTGGGGTCATGCATTAGAGACAGTTGCATTCACATTAAATAGGGCACCGTCTAAAAATCCGTTGAGATGACACCGTATGAACTGTCGCTTAGCAAGAAACCTAAGTTGTTATTTCTTAAAGTTTGGGGCTGCAATGCTTATGTGAAAAAGTTTCGGCGTGATAAGCTCAAACCCAAATAGGAGAAGTGTGTCTTCATAGGATAACCAAAAGAAACTGTTGGGTACACCTTCTATCACACATCCGAAGGCAAGATCTTTGTTACTAAGAGTGGATCCTTTCTAGAGAAGGAGTTTCTCTCGAAAGCAGTGGGTGGGAATAAAGTAGAACTTGATGAGGTAATTGTACCATCTCCTGAATTAGAAAGTAGTTCATCACAGAAACCAGTTCCAGTGATGCCTACACAAATTAGTGAGGAAGTTAATGATGATGATCATGAAACTTCAGATCAAGTTACTACCGAACCACGTAGGTCAACCAGAGTACGTTCCGCACCAGAGCGGTACGGTAATCTTGTTCTGGAAGTCACGATAGTGCAACCTATTTCTGGCACTGCAATTTAGGTCATATTGGTGTAAGGTGCATGAAGAAACTCCATGCTGATGGGCTTTTGGAATCACTTGATGCTCGCGAACCATGCCTCATGGGCAAGATGACTAAGACTCCGTTGTCCGGAACAATGGAGCGAGCCACTGACTTGTTGGAAATAATACATACCGATGTATGCGGTCCGATGAGTGTTGAGGCTCGCGGCGGGTATCGTTATTTTCTGACCTTCACAGATGATTTGAGTATATATGAGTATAGCTACTTAATGAAACACAAGTCTGAAACATTTGAAAAGTTCAAAGAATTTCAGAGTGAAGTGGAGGATCATCGTAACAAGAAAATGAAGTTTCTATGATCTGATCGCGGAGACGAAATATTTGAGTTGCTAGTTTGGCCTTCAATTAAAACAATGTGGAATAGTTTCACAAACTCATACCACCTGGAACACCATAGCATAATTGGGTGTCCGAATGTCATAACCGTAATTTATTAGATATGGTGTGATCTATGATGTCTCTTACCGATTTACCACTATCGTTTTGGGGTCATGCATTAGAGACAGTTGCATTCACATTAAATAGGGCACCGTCTAAAAATCCGTTGAGATGACACCGTATGAACTGTCGCTTAGCAAGAAACCTAAGTTGTTATTTCTTAAAGTTTGGGGCTGCAATGCTTATGTGAAAAAGTTTCGGCGTGATAAGCTCAAACCCAAATAGGAGAAGTGTGTCTTCATAGGATAACCAAAAGAAACTGTTGGGTACACCTTCTATCACACATCCGAAGGCAAGATCTTTGTTACTAAGAGTGGATCCTTTCTAGAGAAGGAGTTTCTCTCGAAAGCAGTGGGTGGGAATAAAGTAGAACTTGATGAGGTAATTGTACCATCTCCTGAATTAGAAAGTAGTTCATCACAGAAACCAGTTCCAGTGATGCCTACACAAATTAGTGAGGAAGTTAATGATGATGATCATGAAACTTCAAATCAAGTTACTACCGAACCATGTAGGTCAACCAGAGTACGTTCCGCACCAGAGCGGTACGGTAATCTTGTTCTGGAAGTCACGATAGTGCAACCTATTTCTGGCACTGCAATTTAGGTCATATTGGTGTAAGGTGCATGAAGAAACTCCATGCTGATGGGCTTTTGGAATCACTTGATGCTCGCGAACCATGCCTCATGGGCAAGATGACTAAGACTACGCTGTCCGGAACAATGGAGCGAGCCACTGACTTGTTGGAAATAATACATACCGATGTATGCGGTCCGATGAGTGTTGAGGCTCGCGGCGGGTATCGTTATTTTCTGACCTTCACAGATGATTTGAGCAGATATGAGTATAGCTACTTAATGAAACACAAGTCTGAAATGTTTGAAAAGTTCAAAGAATTTCAGAGTGAAGTGGAGAATCATCGTAACAAGAAAATAAAGTTTCTACGATCTGATCGCGGAGACGAAATATTTGAGTTGCGAGTTAGCCTTCAATTAAAACAATGTGGAATAGTTTCACAAACTCATACCACCTGGAACACCATAGCATAATTGCGTGTCCGAACGTCATAACCGTACTTTATTAGATATGGTGTGATCTATGATGTGTCTTACCGATTTACCACGATCGTTTTGGGGTTATGCATTAGAGACAGTTGCATTCACATTAAATAGGGCACCGTCTAAAAATCCGTTGAGATGACACCGTATGAACTGTGGCTTAACAAGAAACCTAAGTTGTTATTTCTTAAAGTTTGGGGCTGCCATGCTTATGTGAAAAAGTTTCGGCGTGATAAGCTCAAACCCAAATAGGAGAAGTGTGTCTTCATAGGATACCCTAAAGAAACTGTTGGGTACACCTTCTATCACACATCCGAAGGCAAGATCTTTGTTGCTAAGAGTGGATCCTTTCTAGAGAAGGAGTTTCTCTTGAAAGAAGTGAGTGGGAGGAAAGTAGAATTTGATGAGGTAATTGTACCTTCTCCTGAATTAGAAAGTAGTTCATCACAGAAATCAGTTTCAGTGATGCCTACACAAATTAGTGAGGAAGTTGATGATGATGATCATGAAACTTCAGATCAAGTTACTACCGAACCTCGTAGGTCAACCAGAGTACGTTCCGCAGCAGAGCGGTATGGTAATCTTGTTCTGGAAGTCACGATAGTGCAACCTATTTGTGGCACTGCAATTTAGGTCATATTGGTGTAAGGTGCATGAAGAAACTCCATGCTGATGGTCTTTTGGAATCACTCGATGCTCGCGAACCATGCCTCATGGGCAAGATGACTAAGACTCCGCTCTCCGGAACAACGGAGCGAGCCACTGACTTATTGGAAATAATACATACCGATGTATGCGGTCCGATGAGTGTTGAGGCTCGCGGCGGGTATCGTTATTTTCTGACCTTCACAGATGATTTGAGCAGATATGAGTATAGCTACTTAATGAAACACAAGTCTGAAACGTTTGAAAAGTTCAAAGAATTTCAGAGTGAAGTGGAGAATCATCATAACAAGAAAATAAAGTTTCTACGATCTGATCGTGGAGACGAAATATTTGAGTTGCGAGTTTGGCCTTCAATTAAAACAATGTGGAATAGTTTCACAAACTCATACCACCTGGAACACCATAGCATAACTGGGTGTCCGAACGTCATAACCGGACCTTATTAGATATGGTGTGATCTATGATGTCTCTTACCGATTTACCACTATCGTTTTGGGGTTATGCATTAGAGACAGTTGCATTCACATTAAATAGGGAACCATCTAAAAATCCGTTGAGATGACACCGTATGAACTGTGGCTTAGCAAGAAACCTAAGTTGTTATTTCTTAAAGTTTGGGGCCACGATGCTTATGTGAAAAAGATTCAGCGTGATAAGCTCAAAGCCAAATAGGAGAAGTGTGTCTTCATAGGATACCCAAAACAAACTGTTGGGTACACCTTCTATCACACATCCGAAGGCAAGATCTTTGTTGCTAAGAGTGGATCCTTTCTAGAGAAGGAGTTTGTCTTGAAAGAAGTGAGTGGGAGGAAAGTAGAACCTGATGAGGTAATTGTACCTTCTCCTGAATTAGAAAGTAGTTCATCTCAAAATCAGTTCCAGTGATGCCTACACAAATTAGTGAGGAAGTTAATGATGATGATCATGAAACTTCAGATCAAGTTACTACCGA
This sequence comes from Triticum dicoccoides, assembly GCF_002162155.2. NCBI lineage: Eukaryota > Viridiplantae > Streptophyta > Magnoliopsida > Poales > Poaceae > Triticum > Triticum dicoccoides. Next base: position 261,235,345 of record NC_041386.1, on the reverse strand, counting down.
ACCTCGTAGGTTAACCAGAGTACGTTTCGCACCATAGCGCTACGGTAATTCTGTTCTAGAAGTCACGATAGTGCAACCTATTTGTGGCACTGCAATTTAGGTCATATTGGTGTAAGGTGCATGAAGAAACTCCGTGCTGATGGTCTTTTGGAATCACTTGATGCTCGTGAACCATGCCTCATGGGCAAGATGACTAAGACTCCGCTGTCCAGAACAATGGAGCGAGCCACTGACTTACTAGAAACAATACATACCGATGTATGCGGTCCGATGAGTGTTGAGGCTCGTGGCGGGTATCGTTATTTTCTGACCTTCACAGATGATTTGAGTAGATATGAGTATAGCTACTTAATGAAACACAAGTCTGAAACGTTTAAAAAGTTCAAAGAACTTCAGAGTGAAGTGGAGAATCATTGTAACAAGAAAATAAAGTTTCTACGATCTGATCGTGGAGATGAAATATTTGAGTTGCGAGTTTGGCCTTCAATTAAAACAATGTGGAATAGTGTCACAAACTCATACCACCTGGAACACCATAGCATAATTGGGTGTCCAAACGCCATAACCGTACTTTATTAGATATGGTGCGATCTATGATATCTCTTACTGATTTACCACTATCGTTTTGGGGTTATGCATTAGAGACAGTTGCATTCACATTAAAGAGGGCACCGTCTAAAAATCCGTTGAGATGACACAGTATGAACTGTGGCTTAGCAAGAAACCTAAGTTGTTATTTCTTAAAGTTTGGGGCTGCGATGCTTATGTGAAAAAGTTTCGGTGTGATAAGCTCAAACCCAAATAGGAGAAGTGTGTCTTCATAGGATACCCAAAATAAACTATTGGGTACACCTTCTATCACACATCCGAAGGCAAGATCTTTGTTTCTAAGATTGGATCCTTTCTAGAGAAGGAGTTTCTCTCGAAAGAAGTGAGTGGGAGGAAAGTAGAAGTTGATGAGGTAATTGTACCTTATCCTGAATTAGAAAGTAGTTCATCACAGAAATCAGTTCCAGTGATGCCTACACAATTAGTGAGGAAGTTAATGATGATGATCATGAAACTTCAGATCAAGTTACTACCGAACCTCGTAGGTCAACCAGAGTATGTTCCGCACTAGAGCGGTACGGAATATTGTTCTGGAAGCAATGATGAGCCTAGATTCCGTGAAATGGCTTAAGGCCATGAAATCTGAGATGGGATCCATGTATGAGAACAAAGTATGGACTTTGATTGACTTGCCCGATGATCAGTGAGCCATTCAGAATAAATGGATCTTCAAGAGGAAGACGGACGCTGATAGTAGTATTACTATCTACAAAGGTCAAATTGTCGGAAAAGGTTTTTGACAAGTTAAAGGTGTTGACTACGATGAGATTTTCTCACTCGTGTCGATGCTTAAATGTCTGTCAATCCATCTATGGACTGGTGCAAGCATCTCGGAGTTGGAATATACGCTTTGATGAGTCGATCAAAGCATATTGTTTTATACAGACTTGCGGTGAAGTCTGTATTTACAAGAAAGTGAGTGGGAGCACTACAGCCTTTCTGATAAGTATATGTGAATGACATATTGTTGATCAGAAATGATGTAGAATTTTTTGGAAAGCATAAAGGAGTGTTTGAAAGGAGTTTTTCAAGGAAATACCTCGGAAAAGCTTCTTACATATTGAGCATCAAGAACTATAGATATAGATCAAGACGCTTGATAAGTTTTTTTAATGAGTACATACCTTGACAAGATTTTGAAGGAGTTCAAAATGGATCAGTCAAAGAAGGAGTTCTTGTCTATGTTGCAAGGTGTGAAGTTGAGTAAAGACTCAAAAACCCGACCATGGCAAAAAATAGAAAGAGAATGAAAAGTCATTCCCTATGCCTCAGTTGTAGGTTCTATAAAGTATGCTATGTTGTATACCAGACCTATTTTATACCTTTGCATGATTTTGGCAAGGGAGTACAATAGTGATCTAGGAGTAGATCACTGGACAGCGGTCAAAATTATCCTTAGAGGGCTAAGGAAATATTTCTCGGTTATGGAGGTGATAAAAGAGTTCGTCATAAAGAGTTACGTCGATGCAAGCTTTTGACACCGATCTAGATGACTCTAAGTCTCGATCTAGATACATATTGAAGGTGGGAGCAATTAGCTAGAGTATCTCCATGCAGAGCATTGTAGACATAGAAAATTTGCAAAGTACATACGGCTCTGAATGTGACGGACCCATTGACTAAACTTCTCTCACGAGCAAAACATGATCACACCTTAGTACTCTTTGGGTTTTAACCTTATGGCGATGTGAACTAGATTATTAACTCTAGTAAACCCTTTGGGTGTTGGTCACATGGTGATGTGAACTATTGGTGTTAAATCACATGGAGATGTGAACTAGATTATTGACTCTAGTGCAAGTGGGAGATTGAAGGAAATATTTCCTAGAGGCAATAATAAAGTTGTTATTTATATTTCCTTGTATCATGACAAATGTTTATTATTCATGCTAGAATTGCATTAACCGGAAACTTAGTACATGTCTGAATACATAGACAAACAGATTATCCCTAGTATGCCTCTACTAGACTAGCTCCTTAACGAAAGATGGTTAAGTTTCCTAGCCATAGACACATGTTGTCATTTGATAAATGGGATCACATCATGAGAGAATGATGTGATGGACAAGACCCATCCGTTAGCTTAGCACTATGATCGTTTAGTTTATTGCTATTGCTTTCTTCATGACTTATACATGTTCCTATGACTATGAGATTATGCAACTCCCGAATACCGGAGGAACACTTAGTGTGCTATCAAACTTTACAACGTAACTGGGTGATTATAAAGATGCTCTATAGGTGTCTCCGATGGTATTTGTTGAGTTGGGATAGATCGAGATTAGGATTTGTCACTCCGATTGTTGGAGAGGTATCTCTGGGCCCTCTCGGTAATGCACATCACTATAAGCCTTGCAAGCAATGTGACTAATGAGTTAGTCACGCGATTATGCATTACGGAATGAGGAAAGAGAATTTTCGGTGACGAGATTGAACTAGGTATGATGATACCTACGATCGAATCTCGGGAAAGTAACATACTAATGACAAAGGGAATAATGTATGTTGTTATGTGGTTTGACCGATAAAGATCTTCATAGAATATGTAGGAGACAATATGAGCATCCAGGTTCTGCTATTGTTTATTGACCGGAGATGTGTCTCGGTCATGTCTACATAGTTCTCGAACCCGTAGGGTCCACACGCTTAACGTTCGATGATGATTTGTAGTATGAGTTATGTGATTTGATGTACCGAACATTGTTCGGAGTCCCGGATGAGATCACAGACATGATGAGAAGTCTCGAAATGGTCGAGACATAAAGATTGATATATTGGAAGGTTATATTCGGACATCGGAAAGGTTCTGAGTGATTCGGGAATTTTTCAGAGTACCAGAGAGTTACGTGAATTCGCTGGGGGAAGTATTGGGCCTTCATGGGACTTAGTGGAAAGGAGGGAAGGGCTAGAAGGGGAGGCTGTGCACGCTCCCCCATGGGCTGGTTCGAATTGGACTAGGGAGGGGGTGGCGCCCCCCTCTTTCCTTCGGGAGGTCCTATTCGGCGTTGTAGGCGCCCAAACCTAGAAATGGTGCCTATAGCGCGTCCTCTGTGGGATTTTTAAGCGCGGCCCAGGAAGAGCTACGGTCGCGAAAAATCAATGCCAAACATATGCGCCATGAGGAATCGATCTCACGCCGCGCAAACCTCTCGCTGCTTAGCTTAACCACTAGGCCACCTGATCGCTAGTGAACAAAACCAACGCGAAATGTTTTAGAACTAATGCAGCCACTCTATTTATTATTCAACCATTTACTACACGACTTAGAAAACAATTTGGAAAATGTCTGTTTTCTTTAATGAAAAACAGTTCATTAAAATTTTAAAATAATCATGAATTCCAAAAGAGTTCATCAACTTTGAAAAGAACTTCATCAACCTTTGAAAATTTCATTGAATTTGAAAGAAATTCATCGGATTTGAAACAGTTCACCAATTTTGAAGAAATTTCATCGATTTTGAAAAAAGTTCACCAATTCTGAAAAAGGTTCATTCCATTTGAAAAAGTTCACCAATTTTGAAGAAAAGTTCGTCAATTTTGAAAAAAGTTCACCAATTCTGAAAAAGGTTCATTCCATTTGAAAAAGTTCACCAATTTTGAAGAAAAGTTCGTCGATTTTGAAAAAAGTTCACCAATTCTGAAAAAGGTTCATTCCATTTGAAAAAGTTCATCGATTTTGAAAAAAAAAAGTTCACTTGATTTTGAAAAAAGTTCAATCAATTTGAAATGAGTTCAGCGGATCTGAAAAAAGTTCATTGTATTTGAAAAAAGTGCATCGGTTAGGAAGAAAAGTCCACGAATCGGGAAAACCGCGCATTTGAGGGACATATAAAAGAAAAGGAAAAGAAGTAGAAAAAAGAATAAAACAAACTGGATAACAGATAAATAGAGGAAGGAAGAAATAATTCACAAGTGGTTTAGTGGTTTGGCGGTGTCGCGTGCCCTTAGGAACGTTCGGGTCGTGAGTTCGATCCCCAAGCAGGCAACATCTTTTGGAATTTATTGGTACACCAACGATGCAAGTTGCTAACAATAATGGGCCGAGCCCAGCTAACGTGTTGCAGGCGCCAGTTTGCAGAAATAGCTGTAACCGGTGCCTGCAACGCCACATAGGAAATGCCCTTTCCTTCTCCCTCTCCTCTCCTTCCTTCTTATCATACATGGACTAGGAAAGGGGGAAACCTACTCCTACTAGGAGTAGGAATCCCCCCTTTGGGCATGCCCCTTGTGGCTGGCCCTCCTCCTCCCCTCCTTTATATACAGGGGAGGGGCACCACATAGACAAACAAATTGATTGTTTAGCCGTGTGCGGTGCCCCCCCCCCCCCACAGATTTCCACCTCAGCCATATCGTTGCAGTGCTTAGGCGAAGCCCTGCACCGGTAGCATCATAATCACCGTCACCACGCCATCATGCTGACGAAACTCTCCCTCGACCTCAGCTAGATCTAGAGTTCGTGGGACGTCACCGAGCTGAACGTGTGCAGATCGCGGAGGTGTCGTACCTTCGGTGCTAGGATCAGTCAGATCATGAAGACATACGACTACGTCAAGCGCGTTGTCATAACGCTTCCGCTTTAGGTCTACGAGGTTACGTGGACAACACTCTCCCCTCTCGTTGCTATGCATCACCTAGAGAGATCTTGCATGTGCGTAGGAATTTTTTTGAAATTACTGTGTTCCACAACACTCTGCACGGACGAGAGCACTACCCGGTTCAAGTCGAGGACGTCCGGTTCCGCCTGCAGGAGGGCCTCAATGGCAGCGGCGTCCGTGCGCTCCGCATCGAGTTGAGCCTCCGCCGCCCAATTCAAGTCCAGGACATCCGGTTCCGCCTGTAGGAGGGCCTCGATGGCAGCGCATCCACGCGCTCTGCATCGAGTTGAGCCTCCACCGCCTGGTTCAAGTCTAGGACATTCGGTTCCGCCTGCAGGAGGGCTTCGATGGCAGTGGCATCCACGCGCTCCATGTCAAGTTGAGCCTTAGCCGCCTGGTTCATATCCACGACATCCGGTTCCGCCTGCAGGAGAGCCTAGATGGCAGCGGCATGCGCGCGCTCCGCGTCGAGTTGAGCCTTTGCCTCCTGGTCCTCCTTTAGTATCGCTAGGTTGAACCGCCGGTCCGCCTGCACCATGGGGGACCCGGACGCCGGCACGAAGTTGACGTCCATCGTCTCATACCCATCGGAGGCCTTCTACGCCGCGACCTCCGCCATGAACATTGGATTGACTTCCTCCTACTCGTAGCTTGGCTCCAGAGAACATGGGGATTGGCCCGCCACAAAGCGAGCTTGGGAACGGAGGTCTGTGGCGCCGACCGCCGCCGCGATTTCTGTACGGCGCTCCGGCGTTAGTATCTTGTAGTACATGATCTTGCGGCGCACCATGTCTTTCCGATGAACTAGCGGGCACTTGATGCGGGATAGGGGATCGAAAGGTGGGGGGATGGGCTGGAGAGGAGGTGTGGTTTTGGGGCAGTTGCCGGCGTAGGCCAAGCAGCGAAGGTTCTGGTGTGAATAGTGGTTCCTATGACGACCGGTCAATCGGTTTTGACTATACATCGCCCTTGTCGCGTTCGTGTTGCACCCGGCACGCTGGACCCTCCACGTCATTCACCGAATGGAATGCGCTTCATCTTGCATTTTCGCTCGCTTGTGGGACCGCAGTTGAGAGCAAACCGACGTCCCTCCCCCTCCCCCGCCCATGTCATTTATACTACCACTCCCTCCGTTTTATGCGGAGTAAATAAAAACAGAGGGAGTATACTACGGATGAGGATCCCTTGACGTGGCTTAACCCATTGACAAACTGACATGCGAGGCCTAGCAAGCATGGGGTCCGTCGGTAAGTGACCGAAAGGGAGGGTAAGGCAGGGATACCTATGTCAAAGGATCCACTTCCACTACTACTCCCTCCTTCCATCTACAAGGCCTAATGCATTTTTGAGGCTAACTTTGACCAAATGTTAGAGTGATAATATATGACATGCAACTTACACAAAGCATACGGTCAAATTCGCATGTGGAAGGAGCTTACAATGATATAATTTTCACATTATACATCTCATGTACTATTAATCTTGTCAATAGTCAAAGGAGGTTTTGAAAAACACATTAGAGCATGGTTAATAATATAGCCAGCCAACGGCTATAAGGAACTGCCATGTCATCTATAGCCATCATCTATATGCACTCACACAATAGTGTGGGCTATAAGGTTGGCTATTTCCCGCAAAAGAATATATAAGGTTGGCTATTGTATTAGTACTTTTTCCAATCTCCTCTCTATCTCTTTCTTCATATTTATTGTATTTACCTAGGAATGTGTAGATAGCTAGGTTGTTGCCTGAGAGCTCACTCCCCTTACTTTTTCACATCTGTCTCCTTCACATAGGCACAAGTTCCATGTAATTTGGCTCTTAGAATGTCTATTAGGTTGGCTCTAAGCATTTAATATTTGCATGAGCAAGGTATATGATTGGAAGAGAGTTGCATGCATACTATTTTTTCTTGATCTATGTGTTATAGCCGGGCTGTAGAATATAAGAGCCCGCTTCACTCTCTCTCCTCGCTTCTCACTCCTCCAAGTAGGATTTTAATGACATGACAAGCCTTATAGCCTGCTGACTAGGCCTTATTAGACTTGCTCTTAGGCCCTATATAAATGGAAGGAGGGAGTACTATGAGCACTACATACTCTACTATAGATGTTGTTAGTACCCCACTAGTACTATTGGAAAGGGAGCTTAAAAAAGTTACTATTGGACGGGCTATACGTGGCGAAATTGTAGTAGGAAGAGCATGCGCGAGAACAAGCACATTCACGTGGTTGAAAACAAATTGGAAACCATCTCTGTTTGAATACAAATCTAGGAGTACGTACGAATCTAACAATATTTATTGGGCGTTGTTGAATGTTGATACATTTTTCTGTAAGTTTGATCAAAGTAGAGATACTTTGACTACACATAAACTTATATGTAAACTAGAAAGGATCAGAGGGAGTATATTGTACGTTCAAAAGCGAAACGAACATTGAATACCCTTTATATATGATTTGCGGATGCTATGATCACCGGTTCAAAATTTTGAATCCGCCTTAGGTATCACACATTCACCCACTCGTTTTCTCTCAATTTCATCTGGGGGTCCGGAGATCGATTGAAAGAGGACTAGAGTGGGTACAATATGTTCGTTTCGCTTATGAACGTACAATATACTCCCTTTGATCCCCACAGACCCCCCCCCCCGCGGGTCATTTCTATCATAGAAATAGACCAAACCTTTATCTCCTTGCACGACACGCAATTGATCTCTCAACATCAATCAATCTAGTCAAGATGTGTCGGGGCAGGAACCGAATGGGTTGTCAAAACTAAGACGGGAAGTGACACGTAGTGGAGGCAAAGTGAAACATTAAACGAACTGTTTGTTTGTACGCATGTTGGACAAATTACAACAATGGAAATACAAGCATGGTCTTGGCCCACATGCGAATGATACTCGGTGGAATGTTCAAATGACGCATGCGGGGGGATGGACTCGACCGAAGGGCGGCATGATCGATGGAGAAGAGGGTTGGAGAGGAATGACAAATAAGCAACGCCGCATGATTATACTTGAATGGCTCAAATAAACAATAAGTTGTCTCATTTTCCCTTCCGTCTTGGTCACGGAGTAAGATACTCCCTCTATTTTTATTTAGTCCGCATATTAGGTTTGACTGAAGTCAAACTTCATAAAATTGACCAAGTTTATAGAAAACTAGCAAGATGCCCGTGCCTTGCACGGAACATCAAGATCTTGTGGGAGAAAAGGATGAACAAGGGGAGGCCTTATCTGCAAATGTGGAGACGAGTGCGGGTAAATTGTCATAGTTTCCTTCCTATCCGTTAGATATAGATCGGACAGCCTATATTGCAGGACGGCAGGCACACCATCATCACCAACTCTACTTTTTATGTACACTAGCAAGATGCCCGTGCGTTGCACGGAACATCAAGATGCATTTGTATGAGTAGTTTATCTTGTGGGAGAAAAGGATGAATGAGGGAAGGCCTTATTTGCAAATGTGGAGAGGGGTCTGGGTATCCTTTTGCAAAATTGCCATAGTTTCCTTCATATCCGTCAGATATAAATCAGACGGACTCTTATAAAAAACATAGTTGGTGATGATGGTGTGCCTGCCATCCTGCAATATAGGCCGCCCAATTTATATCTGAAGGATAGGAAGGAAACTATGGTAATTTTGCAAAAAGGTACCCACACACCTCTCCACAATTGCAAATAAGGCCTTCCCTCGTTCATTCTTTTCTCTCACAAGATAAACTAGTCATACAAATGCATCTTGATGTTACATGCAACGCACGGGCATCTTGCTAGTAGGAGTAGAAATATGAACATTTACAATAGCAAATATATATGATGTGAAAGGATATTCAATAATGAATCTAATGGTATTGATTTGTTATTGTATATGTTATTATTTCTGTCTATGAACTTTGTCAAAGTTTACAAAGTTTGACTTTGAGCAAAGCTAAAACGTAGAGTAAATAAAAACAGAGGGATTACACAGGGACTAGTATAGTTACTACTACCGGAACATAGTAAGTTGGACCCCTAAATGCGGGCACAGATCGGGCACACCTCAATTATTCTTTCAAATAGTCAAACACCTACATTTAGCGCACCATCCGGCTACTTAATCAAGTGTTACGCTTCACTACTTGAAATGGAAAAGGGTGGTACCGTACCCAAAACCACCACACTTGGTGCTAGGGTAACAACTTGGTATTGTACCACATTTGAACCAGGGAACAAAAACCACCTGTTCTGCGCCTAATGCGCAATGCGGAGCACTGACACTTGAATATGGCCGGGAAAACAAGGAAACCGACATGTGGGGCACACCTGTCTGGACGATGTGGCGCAGACTAGTCCAATGGAGGAGTTGGCCCATGACCTCCTCGCCACCAGCAACCGTTCATGTCGGTCGTGGGGGCCAACAACGTGGCGCAGCTCCAGCACCGCCTTTGGACAGGGCCACACGCTCATCGTCACTGGACACGGTCGGTTTCAGTGTGCCGAGGGTGGCGTTAGCGTTGTGGCACGACCAACAGATCAACACCTGGTTCGTCGAGGATGCACAGGGAACTGAAGTGCGTGCGCACTGCGACGCATCCGCGGAGTGCTATAGCGCGGCCAACTGCATCGCCAGGACCTGAGACCATGCTGGGTCGTCTTGCTTTTTCAATGACATGTGGGGTTGCATTTGAGCAAAGGGCATCTCCAACGTTGCCTCAACCGCAGCTGATTACCTTGGCACACCAAAAACCCTCGTCACTCGCGCCGTCGCGCGGTGAGTTCCCATCCGGCGCCAGCTGCACGCATTTATGTCGCCCGTCCGTATGCCGTCGTTAAGAGGCTCGGTGTATGAGGAACAAACTCTGGCAACTTAATGATGCACCCGGACGCTTTGGCCTCACCGGAATGTGCTACTTAAAACGAAAATGCCCAGCTAATCTCCACACCATAGTACATCGTCCTTCTACCTGGCACCACATCCACCATGACCATGAGCGCGAACGCTCGGTAGGAGAGATTTGTCTTTGGGGATGAAGCTCGAGGTTGCCACCCTCGCTCAAGTCGCAGCTCGCGACGCAATAGCAGCGTAGCCGGACGCGGACGTGACTGCACAAGCGGTGTCCACGATGGATGCTTATGATGGGAGCACCTCAGCCACACATCCTACTTGCCGCCATCCAATGTTCGACACCACCGAGGTCGGGGACTCCTCCGAGGATGAGTAGGGCTTGGGAGGCGGCAGGGCATGGTGTGCCAACTGGCCGGTCTGTCTCCAGTGTTCTACTCTTCCTCACCGGAGACCGCACCTTCGTCTTGAAACCCGCCCCCGTACATGGACATCGCAGATGGAGGACGTCGGTCGCTGCCGTAGAATAGGTTTAGGGTCGGGATTCTTTTATTTTTCTGTCCTATAGAAGTTTGAAATGTAATGAAAATCTTCCGTGTTTGCATTAATCTCGGCCAGTGTATACGAAATTTCACAATAATATAGTTTATTGTAGGAGTACTAGCAAGATGCCCGTGCGTTGCACGGAACATCAAGATCTTGTGGGAGAAAAGGATGAATGAGGGAAGGCCTTATCTGCAAATGTGGAGAGGAGTGCGGGTAAATTGTCATAGTTTCCTTCCCATCTGTTAGATATAGATCGGACGGCCTATATTGCAGGATGGCAGGCACACCATCATCACTAACTCTGCTTTTTATTGAACCGAGACAAAGCTAACATGTGAAGTAAATAAACACATAGGGTCTACATACACAATTTATCTTAGGCACTCCAATAGTACGTCCACTACACATTCACACATTTCACATCTCTCTACATCTATGGGAACCTACGAAAGGGTTAACATAAATTGCGTCTCTCTCTCCTCCCTGATTTTCATGGTGGTGGGCCCCTCCCTCCCCCAAATTACAATCAACAGCTCACATGTTTCACATTACGTTAATTACATAACTGGGATTGCGTAGGTGTAGCATTACTCGTCCAAAAAAACCAACTAAGCCAAACTCCTAGCATATCGTGCGGGAAAAGACCCAGCCGTTCCGTTTTAGTCGGGCAGCACCAAGTTTTTTTTTTGAGGGGGCGAAGTGCTACCTCTTGAGCACTGCGTTGGTTTTCCCTTGAAGAGGAAAGGCTAATGCAGCAAAGTAGCATAAGTATTTCCCTCAGTTTTTGAGAACCAAGGTATCAATCCAGTAGGAGGCCACACGCAAGTCCCTCGTACCTACACAAACAAATAAGAACCTCGCAACCAACGCGATAAAGGGATTGTCAATCCCTTCACGGTCACTTACGAGAGTGAGATCTGATAGAGATAATAGTGATAAGATAAATATTTTTGGTATTTTCATGATATAGATTGAAAGTAAAGATTGCAAAGTAAAATAGATTAGAAACTTATATAATGGAAAATAGACCCAGGTTTCACTAGTGGCTTCTCTCAAGATAGCATAAGTATTACGGTGGGTGAACAAATTACTGTTGAGCAATTGATAGAATAGCGAATAATTATGAGAATATCTAGGAATGATCATGTATATAGGCACACGTCCGTGACAAGTAGACCGACTCCTGCCTGCATCTACTACTATTACTCCACACATCGACCGCTATCCAGCATGCATCTAGAGTATTAAGTTCATAAGAACAGAGTAATGCATTAGGAAAGATGACATGATGTAGAGGGATAAACTCAAGGAATACGATATAAACCCCATCTTTCTATCCTCGATGGCAACAATATAATACGTGTCATTTCCCTTTCTATCACTGGGATCGAGCACAACAAGATTGAACCCAAAGCCAAGCACTTCTCCCATTGCAAGAAAGATCAATCTAGTAGGCCAAACTAAACTGATAATTCGAAGAGACTTGCAAAGATAACCAATCATGCATAAAAGATTTCAGAGAAGAATCAAATATTGTTCATAGATAGACTTGATCATAAACCCACAATTCATAGGATCTCGACAAACACACCGCAAAAAGAGTTACATCGAATAGATCTCCAAGAAGATCGAGGAGAACTTTGTATTGAGATTCAAAGAGTGAGAAGAAGCCATCTAGCTAATAACTATGGACCCGAAGGTCTGAAGTAAACTACTGACACATCATCGGAGGGTCCATGGAGTTGATGTAGAGGCCCTCCGTGATAGATGCCCCCTCCGGCGGAGCTCCGGAAAAGGCCCCAAGATGGGATCTCTATGGTACAGAAGGTTGCGGCGGTGGAAATAGGGTTTCATTGTGCTCCTGGATGTTTTTGGGGTATGTGAACATATATAGGAGTAAGAAGTAGGTAGGTTAAGCCACGAGGGGCCCACGAGGGGGAGGGCACGCCCCCTGCCTCGTGGACACCGCGTTCTTTTCTTGACGTCCACTCCAAGTCCTCTCGATCATGTTTGTTCCAAAAATCACGCTCCCGAAGGTTTCATTCCGTTTGGACTCCATTTGATATTCCTTTTCTGCGAAACACTGAAATAGGCAAAAAAATAGCAATTTGCACTGGGCCTTAGGTTAATAGGTTAGTCCCAAAAATAATATAAAAGTGTAAAATAATGCCCATTAACATCCAAAATAGATAATGTAATAGCATGTAACAATCAAAAATTATAGATACTTTGGAGACGTATCAAGCATCCCTAAGCTTAGTTCATGCTCGTCCTTGAGTAGGTAAATGATAAAAAACAGAATTTTTGATGGAATGCTTTCTAGCATGTTCTTCAATGTATTTTTCTCTATTGTGGCATGAATGTTCAGATCCGAAAGATTCAAGATAAAAGTTTATTGTTGACATAAAAATAGTAATACTCCAAGTATGCTAATCAAGCAATTATGTCTTATCAAAATAACATAGATAAAGAAAACTTATCCCTACAAAGTCATATAATTTGTCCATGCTTCATTTTTGTCACACAAAATGCTCTCACCATGCACAACCCCGATGACAAGCCAAGCAATTGTTTCATACTTAGCCTTTTCAAGCTCTTTCAACTTTTACGCAATATATGAGCGCGAGCCATGGACATAGCACTATGGGTGGAATAGAATATGATGATTGAGGTTGTGTGAGAAGACAAAAGGGAGAAAGTCTCACATTGACGCAGCTAATCAATGCGCTATGGAGATGCCCACCTATTGATGTCAATGCAAGGAGTAGGGATTGCCATGCAACGGATGCACTAGACCTATAAATATATGAAAGCTCATCAAAGAAACTAAGAGGGTGTGCATCCAACTTGCTTGCTCACGAATACCTAGGGCATTTGAGGAAGCCCATAATTGGAATATACAAGCCAAGTTCTATAATGAAAAATTCCCACTAGTATATGAAAGTGACCAAATAAGAGACTCTCTATCATGAAGATCATGGTGCTACTTTGAAGCACAAGTGTGGATAAAGGATAGTAACATTGTCCCTTCTCTCTTTTTCTATCTTTCTTTTGTTTGGGCCCTCTTTTCTTTTTTATGGCCTATTTTTATTATTATTTTTCGTCCGGAGTCTCATCCCGACTTGTGGGGGAACCATAGTCTCCATCATCCTTTCCTCACATGGGACAATGCTCTAATGATGAGCATCACACTTTTATTTACTTACAACTCAAGGATTACAACTCGATACTTAGAACAAGATATGACTCTATGTGAATGCCTCTGGCAGTGTACCGGGATTGCGATGAATCAAGAGTGACATGTATGAAAAATTAAGCATGGTGGCTTTGCCACAAATACGATGTCAACTACATGATCATGCAAAGCAATATGACAATGATGATGCGTGTCATAATAAATGGAACGGTGGAAAGTTGCATGGCAATATATCTCGGAATGGCTATGGAAATGCCATAATAGGTAGGTATGATGGCTGTTTTGAGGAAGATATAAGGAGGCTTATGTGTGATAGAGCGTATCATATCACGGGGTTTGGATGCACCGACGAAGTTTGCACCAACTCTCAAGGTGAGAAAGGGCACTGCATGGTACCGAAGAGGCTAGCAATGATGGAACAGTGAGAGTGCGTATAATCCATGGAGTCAACATTAGTCATAAATAACTGACATACTTATTGCAAAAATCAAGAAGTCATCAAAACCAAGCACTACGCGCATGCTCCTAGGGGGATAGATTGGTAGGAAAAGACCATCGCTCGTCCCCGACCGCCACTCATAAGGAAAGCAATCAAAGAACACCCCATGGTTCAAATTTGCCACACAACGTTTACCATACGTGCATGATACGGGACTTTCCAACTTCAACACATGTATTCATCAATTTCACAATTACTCAACTAGCACACCTCTAATATTACCACATTTATATCTCAAAACAACTATCAAGCATCCAACTTCTCTTAGCATTTAAAATTTATAACCAAAGTAAATTACTATGCTGTTCTAAAGGACTCTCAAAATGATATAACTGAAGCATGAGAGATCAATTATTTCTATAAAATATCACCACCGCCGTGCTCTAAAAGATATAAGCGAAGCACTAGAGCAAAAATTATCCAACTCAAAAGATATAAGTGAAGCACATAGAGTATTCTAATAAATTCCAATTCATTTGCGTCTCTCCCAAAAGGTATGTACAGAAAGGATGAATGTGGTAAACTAAAAATCAAAGACTCAAATCATACAAGACGCTCCAAGAAAAACACATAGCATGTGGCGAATAAAAATATAGCTCCAAGTAAAGTTATCGATCGACGAAGACGAAAGAGGGGATGCCTTCCGGGGCATCCCCAAGCTTAGGCTTTTGGCTTGTCCTTGTATTTTACCTTGGCGTGCCTTTGGCATCCCCAAGCTTAGGCTCTTGCCACTCCTTGTTCCATAATCCATCAAATCTTTACCCAAAACTAGAAAACTTCACAACACAAAACTTAAAAGAAAATCTCGTGAGCTCCGTTAGTAAAAGAAAACAAACCACCACTTCAAGGTACTGTAATGAACTCATTCTTTATTTATATTGGTGTTAAACCTACTGTATTCCAACTTTATATGGTTCATAAACTCTATTACTAGCCATAGATTCATCAAAATAAGCACACAACACACGAAAAACAGAATCTGTCAAAAACAGAACAATCTGTAGTAATCTGAAGGTTTCGAACACTTATGTAACCCAAAAATTCTAAAATAAATTTCTGGACGTGAGGAATTTATCTATTAATTATCTTCAAAAAGAATTAACTAAATATCACTCTCCAGTAAAAAATGGCAGCAAATCTCGTGAGCGCTAAAGTTTCTGTTTTTTACAGCAAGATCGCAAAGACTTTCCCCAAGTCTTCCCAAAGGTTCTACTTGGCACAAACACTAATTAAAAGCATAAAACCACATCTAAACAGAGGCTAGATGAATTATTTATTACTAAACATAATCAAAAATCAAGAAACAAAAATAATATTGGGTTGCCTGCCAACAAGCGCTATCGTTTAACTCCCCTAGCTAGGCAAAAGCAAGGATAGATCTAGGTATTATCATCTTTGTTATGCAATCCATAAGTGGTTCTCATAATAGATTCATCAGGTAATTAAATTTTCTTTCTAGGAAAGTGTTCCATGCCCTTCCTTAACGGAAATTGGAATCTAATATTCCCTTCCTTCATATCAAAATTGCACCAATCGTTCTATGGAAAGGTGTACCAAGAATAATAGGACATGTAGGATTGCAATCTATATCAAGGACAATGAAATCTACAGGCACATAATTCGTATTTGCAACAACAAGAACATCATTAATTCTTCCCATAGGTTTCTTAATGGTGGAATCCGCAAGATGCAAGTTTAAAGAACAATCATCAAATTCACAGAAACCAAGCAAATCACACAAAGTTTTAGGAATCTTGGAAACACTAGCACCCAAATCACATAAAGAAAAGCATTCATGATAGTTAATCTTAATTTTTAATAGTAGGTTCCCACTCATCATGAAGTTTTCTAGGGATAGAAACTTCCAGTTCAAGCTTTTCTTTATAAGATTGCATTAAAGCATCAACAATATGTTTAGTAAAAGCTTTATTTTGACTATAAGCATGCGGAGAATTTAGCACGGATTGCAACAAGGAAATACAATCTATTAAATAAAAATTGTCATAATTAAATTCCTTGAAATCCAATATAGTGGGTTCATTTCTATTTAAAGTTTTGACCTCTTCCATCCCACTTTATCAATGTTTGCATCAAGAACTGAAAACTTCGAATCATTGGGACACCTTCTAACTAAAGTTGACTCATCTCTAGTCCCATCATTATCAAGATTCATATTGCAAAACAAAGATTTAATAGGGGACACATCAATAACTTTTAGATCCTCATCTTTATTATCATGGAAACTCGAAGAACACGCTTTCACAAAGCAATATTTTTTAGCACGCATCCTAGCAGTTCTTTCTTTGCACTCATCAATGGAAATTCTCATAGCTTTGAGAGACTCATTGATATCATGCTTCGTTGGAATAGATCTAAGTTTCAGAGAATCAACATCAAGAGAAATTCTATCCACGTTCCTAGCCAACTTGTCAATCTTAGACAATTTTCTTCAATCAAAGCATTGAAACTCTTTGCGAACTAAAAAATTCTTTAATATTAGATTCAAAATCAGAGGGAATCTTATTATCATTTCCATAAGAATTGTTGTAGGAATTACCATAATTATTAGAGGAATTACTAGGAAACGGTCTAGGATTAAAATTACCTCTATATGCGTTATTACCAAAATTGTTCCTACCAACAAAGTTCACATCCATAGATTCATTATTATTCTCAATCAAAGTAGACAAAGGCATATCATTAGGATCAGAAGAAACACTTTTATTGGCAAACAATTTCATAAGTTCATCCATCTTTCCACTCAAAACATTGATTTCTTCTATAGCATGCACCTTTTTATTAGTAGATCTTTCAGTATGCCATTGAGAATAATTAACCATGATATTATCTAGGAGTTTAGTAGATTCTCCTAAAGTGATTTCCATAAAAGTGCCTCCCGCGGCCGAATCTAAAAGATTTCTAGAAGCAAAGTTCGATCCGGCATAATTTTTTTGTATAATCATCCAAAGATTCAAACCATGTGTAGGGCAATTACGTATCATTAATTTCATCCTCTCCCAAGCTTGTGCAACATGTTCATGATTAAGTTGCTTAAAATTCATAATATCGTTTCTAAGAGTGATGATCTTAGCGGGAGGAAAATACTTAGAGATAAAAGCATCTTTGCACTTATTCCATGAATCGATACTATTTTTAGGCAAAGACGAAAACCAAGTTTTAGCACGATCTCTAAGAGAAAATGGGAATAGGTTCAGTTTAACAATATCATTATCCACATCTTTCTTATTTTGCATATCACACAAATCAACAAAGTTGTTTAGATGGGTAGCGGCATCTTGGCTAGGAAGGCCGAAAAACGGATCTTTCATGACAAAATTCAGCAAGGCAGCATTAATTTCACAAGATTCAGCATCAATAGGAGGAGCAATCGGAGTGCTAATAAAATCATTATTGTTGGTATTGGAAAAGTCACACAATTTAGTATTATCTTGAGCCATCGTGACGAGCAAGCAATCCAACACGCAAGAAAACAAGAAACAAACAAAAAGAGATGAACTAGAAAAGAGAAGAGGAACGGAAAATGAGGGCGAATAAAACGGCAAGGGTGAAGTGGGGGAGAGGAAAATGAGAGGCAAATGGCAAATAATGTAATACGAGGGATAAGAGTTTGTGATGGGTACTTGGTATGTCTTGACTTGTGCATAGACTTCCCGGCAACGGCGCCAAAAATCCTTCTTGCTACCTCTTGAGCACTGCATTGGTTTTCCTTTGAAGAGGAAAGGGTGATGCAGCAAAGTAGTGTAAGTATTTCCCTCAGTTTTTGAGAACCAAGGTATAAATCCAGTAAGAGGCCACACACAAGTCCCTCGTACCTACACAAACAAATTTGAACCTCCCAACCAACGTGATAAAGGGGTTGTCAATCCCTTCACGGTCACTTACGAGAGTGAGATCTGATAGAGATAATAGTGATAAGATAAATATTTTTGGTATTTTTATGATATATATTGAAAGTAAAGATTGCAAAGTAAAATAGATTGGAAACTTATATGATGGAAAATAGACTCGGGGGCCATAGGTTTCACTAGTGGCTTCTGTAAAGATAACATAAGTATTACAGTGGGTGAACAAATTACTGTCAAGCAATTGATAGAAAAGCAAATAATTATGAGACTATCTAGGCATGGTCATGTATATAGGCATCACGTCCACAACAAGTAGACCGACTCCTGCCTGCATCTACTACTATTACTCCACACATCGACCGCTATCCAGCATGCATCTAGAGTATTAAGTTCATAAGAACAGAGTAACACATTAGGTAAGATGACATGATGTAGAGGGATAAACTCAAGCAATCTAATATAAACCCCATCTTTTTATCCTCGATGGCAACAATACAATATGTGTCGTTTCCTTTCTGTCACTGGGATCGAGCACAACAAGACTGTACCCAAAGCTAAGCACTTCTCCCATTGCAAGAAAGATCAATATAGTAGGCCAAACCAAACTGATAATTCAAAGAGACTTGAAAAGATAACCAATCATGCATAAAAGATTTCAGAGAAGAATCAAATATTGTTCATAGATAGACTTGATCATAAACCCACAATTCATCGGATATCGACAAACACACCGCAAAAAGAAGTACATTGAATAGATCTCCAAGAAGATCAAGGAGAACTTTGTATTGAGATTCAAAGAGAGAAGAAGCCATCTAGCTAATAACTATGGACCCGAAGGTCTGAAGTAAACTACCCACACATCACCGGAGGGGCCATGGAGTTGATGTAGAGGCCCTCCGTGATCGATGCCCCCTTAGGCGGAGCTCCGGAAAAGGCCCCAAGATGGGATATCTTCGGTACAGAAGGTTGCGGCGGTGGAAATTGGGTTTCGTGGTGCTCCTGGATGTTTTCGGGGTATGTGAACATATATAGGAGGAAGAAGTAGGTCGGTTGAGCCACGAGGGGCCCACGAGGGGGGAGGGCGCGGCCAGGGGGGTAGGCACGCCCCCTGCCTTGTGCACACCTCGTTCGTTTCTTGACGTCCACTCCAAGTCCTCTGGATCACCTTTGTTCCAAAAATCCCGCTCCCGAAGGTTTCATTCGGTTTGAACTCCATTTGATATTCCTTTTCTATGAAACACTGAAATAGGCAAAAAAAACAACAATTTGCACTAGGCCTTGGGTTAACAGGTTAGTCCCAAAAATAATATACAAGTGTAAAATAAAGCCCATTAACATCCAAAACAGATAATATAATAGCATGGAACAATCAAAAATTATAGATACGTTGGAGACGTATCACGAAGCACCTAGTTTAAAAGGAAAAAAAGCAGTACACTCACAGCACCCCTTTCGCGGTCGCATTGCACCCCACACACGTTCGGTCCTACACACGACCCACGCAAACGGAACGTGCTTCAGCTAGCCTCTTCACTGACACGTGGGACTGCACTTGGAGAAACCGACCATGCACCAAACTCCCCC
>NC_041386.1:261168123-261215156 GCF_002162155.2 Triticum dicoccoides | reverse complement strand
CCCAAATTCAACCGCCCTTCAGCCAACTAGCCAATAATATTCCCCAAACCCGCCTCCCCCTCATCCCCTCAACTCCATTCGCCCCGCCAAAGCGGCCCTCCCCGTCGCGTTGATACATCGGCGCCGTGGTTCATGAGGGGATGCACGGCGATCCTCTCGCTCCCACAGTACGCTCTTGTAGACTACCGTCCTCGAGCCGCGTCACCACCGCTAGCGACGTTCTTATGGAGGCGCACGGCGGTCGGCGCCACCACCACTAGCGACGTTCGTGTGGAGACACACGACGGTCAGCTTCTCCCACGGTATGACATTCTAGACTGAGGCCCTGTGCATGTCAGTGTAGCGCTGAATGTTAGCTGATAGACGCTGTTAATTTCACTATTTGTCGAAGTAGTTTACACTCAATATGCTCTGCTTAAGAAGCTTCATTGCCCTATTCTGCTCTCAATCTGCTTAGCTGAGATGGCATGCCAAGCCCGATTAGTTGCTAAAATATCCTACCATATATTTATTGTGATGTAGATTGCCAAGGTCTAGTAGCCAATCTGTTTGGTGAAATAGCTCTACATCGTTTTATACTCGATCTTTGTTGCTGCGATGGCTTTCGATAGTTCGATGGATGTGTGCTTGGCCTCATTGACTGCTGAAACAGCCTGCCATAATTTAGCACTCAAATATGTTTGCTGAATTAGCTTCAAATATAGTTCATTACTTAGATCTGCTCGTCCAAATATCTTGCCATAGCTTTACACATCGACTTAGGTATTTTTTCTAGACTTCATAAAGAGCATATATGTTTTTCCTGTAATATCTAGTAGAAGAACTAATTTGTATGTCTAATAGATGGACAGGATTTGGATAACTTCTGCTCGAAGATTCTCTGCTACATATGTCGAGGGGGTTGAAAACTTCATGAACTTTATCAGAGCTGAGTACGGTGGTCCGATATCTAATGTATTCTGCCCATGTAGCAGTTGTATGAATTCAGTTACAACACCCCATTCAACTGTGCAAAATCACTAGGTGGGTTCATCATGGTGAAGTTGTGAATGTCTATGTTACTGACTACGTGGAAGCAGCAGATCACCATCTCGATCTGTCTGATGCTCAGGTGGAAGAGGAGGAGCAGGTGGTGGTGGCGGACCCAGTGAGTGTGACCAACATTGAAACAATGCTACGAAATGCTCGTGCTTTTCATGAACTTTCACCTACAGAAGAAAAATGGTGGGCCCGCATGTTGGAACAATGCAACGTGGCTGTCACCCCAGGAAATAAGTTGTCAGTATTCTCAGCTATGGTCACCTTTCTTTAGGTGAAGACATCTGAGCGGATGACTGATACGTCTCCAACGTATCTATAATTTTTGATTGCTCCATGCTATATTATCTACTGTTTTGGATGTTTATGGGCTTTATTATACACTTTTATATCATTTTTGAGACTAACCTATTAACACAGAGCCCAGTGCCAGTTTCTGTTTTTACCTTGTTTTAGGGTTTCAAAGAAAAGGAAAACCAAACGGAGTCCAATTGACCTGAAACTTCACGGAACCCATTTTTGGAAGGAAAAAGCCCAGAAGACTTGAAGTGCATGTAAGGGAAGCTTCGAGGAGGCCAAAAGGTAGGGGGGTGTGCCCATCCCCTCTGGGCGCGCCCTCCACCCTCATGGGCCCCTCGTGGCCCCCCTAACGTACTTCTTCCGCCTATATATCTCCATATACCCTAAAAACATCCGAGAGCACAATAGATCGGGAGTTCCGCCGCCAGAAGCCTCTGTAGCCACCAAAAGCCAATCTAGACCCGTTCCGGCACCCTGCCGGAGGGGGCAATCCCGGTGCTCTCCATGACGAGGAGGGAGTAGTTCTCCCTTGGGGCTGAGGGTATGTACAAGTAGCTATGTGTTTGATCTCTCTCTCTCTCTCTCTCGTGTTCTTGAGGTGATACGATCTTGATGTATCGCGAGCTTTGCTATTATGTTTGGATCCTATGATGTTTCTCCCCCCCCCTACTCTCTTGTAATGGATTGAGTTTCCCCTTTGAAGTTATCTTATCGGATTGAGTCTTTAAAGATTTGAGAACACTTGATGTATGTCTTGCCCTGCGTATCTGTGGTGACAATGGGATACCACGTGATCCACTTGATGTATGGTTTGGTGATCAACTTGCGGGTTCCACCCATGAACCTATGCATAGGGGTTGGCACATGTTTTCGTCGTGATTCTCTGGTAGAACTTTCGGGCACTCTTTGAGGTCCTTTGTGTTGGTTGAATAGATGAATCTGAGATTGTGTGTTGCATATCGTATAATTATACCCACGGATACTTGAGGTGACATTGGAGTATCTAGGTGACATTAGGGTTTTGGTTGATTTGTGTCTTAAGGTGTTATTCTAGTACGAACTCTAGGGATGTTTGGGAAATTTATATTAATAGATCAACAGATTGATTGGAAAGAATAACTTTGAGGTGGTTTTGTACCCTACCAAAATCTCTTCGTTTGTTCTCCGTTATTAGTGACTTTGGAGTGACTCTTTGTTGCATGTTGAGGGATAGTTATATGATCCAATTATGTTATTATTGTTGAGGGAACTTGCACTAGTGAAAGTATGAACCCTAGGCCTTGTTTCAATGCATTGCAATACCATTTACGCTCACTTTTATCATTAGTTACCTTGCTGTTTTTATATTTTCAGATTACAAAAACTATTATGTACTATCCATATACTACTTGTATCACCATCTCTTCACCGAACTAGTGCACCTATACAATTTACCATTGTATTCGGTGTGTTGGGGACACAAGAGCCTCTTTGTTATTTGGTTGCAGGGTTTCTTGAGAGAGACCATCTTCATCCTACGCCTCCTACGGATTGATAAACCTTAGGTCATCCACTTGAGAGAAATTTGCTACTGTCCTGCAAACCTCTGCACTTGGAGGCCTAACAACGTCTACAAGAAGAAGGTTGTGTAGTAGACATCAATGACCAAAAAATCATTCGATGCAATATTGGCTGCTTTCCGCAAAGCTTTCCCAGATGCGTCTAAGCTGCCACACACCTACAGTAAAATGAAGAATTTCCTTCGTGCAGTTGGAATTGGATATGATAAGATCCATGTTTGTAAGAATAATTGTGTTCTGTTACAGAAGGATTATGCCAACTTAAGTGAATGCCTGAAATGCAAATCATCAAGATGGAAAGATGGCGATGCTGTGAAGAGGATTCCTCATAATGTTCTGAGACATTTTCCTATTACACCAAGATTGCAGAGGTTGTTTCATGATGCTGAAACAAAAGAGGATGTACTGTGGCATTCTAGGAACCAGGAGTACAGACTTCAGAATGTAACGAGCCATCCATCACATGGTAGTGAGTGGAAAAGCTTCAATCAGAAACAGAAAAAGTTTGCTGCTGACCCGAGAAACATTAGACTTGGCTTAGCTTTAGATGGATTCAACCCATTTGGCCACCAGAGCGCCACATATAGCATGTAGCCAATGCTTGTTATCCCTTACAACATGCCTCCAAATGTCTGCACCAAAGAATCAAACTACATGATGGCCTTGCTCATCCCAGGTCCAAAAAGTCCTGGAAAGGATTTTGATTTATTCATGGAGCCTCTTGTGGAGGAATTTCAACAGCTATGGAGGGGTGTTCTCAATCGAGACCTATATAGCAGGCCACCAGCTGATTTATTTCTGCATGCTGTTATAGTTTGGTTTTCCTGCTTTGGGCAATATGTCAGAGCAAATGACACATCGTTACAATGCATGTGTTCGTTGTGACAGGAATCTGCTGTCATATGCAATACTTAGCAAGATCTGTTACATTGGACACCGTCATTTCCTTTCCAAGGACAAGTCGCGCCCTACAAAATACTGAAGACATGTGTTCAATGCAAAGCATGAAAACCGCGATGCGCCAAAGAGGCTCACCGCCGATGAGTTGCAAGTGGAATTAGAGAAGGTCAAGCATATTACACTAGGAAACCATCCTGGTAATGGTAGCGGGAAAAGGAAGCATTGCAGGGCAAAAGAGAGATTATTGTTTACCCGCAGGTCCACTTTGTGGGACTTGGACTATTGGAAAGATTTGGGTCTGCGGTATAATCTTGATGTGATGCACATCGAGAAAAATATACGTGTCAACATTATAGGCACACTTCTTAATATTGAAGGCAAGACGAAAGATACCTTAAAATCTAGGATTGATTTGACACACCTGGGTATCAAAAAGGATTTGCAGGTGGAAGATGAAGGTAAACCATGAGATATGGCACTAGCTGTGTACGTCTTGGACAAGGTAAAAAGAAAAGAATTCTACGAGGTCCTGTCACATGTGAGACTCCCACATGGATTTGCTTCCAACCCTGAAAGGAGAGCCAGTGAAGATGGAAACAAGGTACAAGGGTTGAAAACTCATGACTACCACGTCCTACTTCAAAGGGTTTTACCTGTTCTCCTTAGAGGATTGGGCCGCCCTGACTTATACAGAGCAGTTGCAGAGTTGGGACAATTCTTCAGGGAACTCTACAGTAGAAATATCAGGGTAGATTCTTTCGAGCATCTTAGAGACAAGATACCAACTATCCTATGCGACCTTGAGAAGATATACCCTCCAGCCTTCTTTGATGTGATGGTGCATTTGGCTATTCTTCTACCTGATGAGGCACTACTTAGAGGTCCAGTACAGTATGGCTAGATGTACCCTATTGAAAGGCGGCTAGGCACTTTTCAAGGGCTATGTTAGGAACAGAGCTAGACCCCATTGCAGAGGCCTACATTGCTACAAAAGCGTTGACATTCTGCTCAAAATACATTGAAATAGCTGATCAGCTTAGCAAAGAGGTGGGTGAATACAATCCCAGGCTCAATGTTTTTGATTATTCTATTCGAGTTACGGGGAAGAGTCGACAAGAGGACAAACCTAAAGATTTGGACAAAATGGTTTGGTATGTGTTGAATAATTGTCCTGAGATACTACCTTATATCAAGTAAGTGCTAAGTACTCTAGCTTATACATCATAATCTACTAAACTTGCAGCACATTCTTATATATTTAGATGTTTGATGTGATCACTATGTTGTGCACCATGTACAAAAAGGAGTTACTGCCGCAAAATCCAAGAAACATTGACAAACTGGTTATGGTAGGATTTGCGAAATGGTTCAAGAGCCATGTAAGCTTTTGAATTGCACTGTCAGTTTTTTTAATATATTAAGTACATAAGATGATCAACTTGTCTGTTTTCCAACCATAGGTTAAGAAGATGCGGGAGGATGGGCGGGCAGTTGATGATGCCCTTTACGCACTAGCAATGAGTCCTGATACTCGGGTAAGACATTATGAATCTTGCGTTGTTGGAGATGTGCGCTACAACACCTTGCACGCGACGAAAGCAGGAAGACACAACACAGTGCCATCATGAGCACGGATACGTACGACAGAGAGACAACTAAAATGTATGTGAACATAACAGACATTGTTCAGTTGCAGTATATCTCCAATTTCAAGGATCATCGGTGTGTGGTTCTGTTGTGTTGTCGTTGGCATAACCTGTTTTCTAGGATCGGAAAACCCAGAGCTGATGATTATTTCAAATCCATCAATGTCAAGGCGGCGTACCACACCAACAAGCCTTTTATTTTTGCAAATCAAGCAACACAGATATTTTTCTTGGAAGACACATTTGTACGTAGCGATGACTGGAGAGTATTGCAAAGGTTTGAGCAGAGGAATTCGTTTAATCAAGTTGCACAACAAGATGATGCTTACACTGCTCCTGATGTACAAGATTCCACAGATGTTCCTAATATCTTTGAGAACCATCACGTCAATGACACTGGCGAAAAGATTGCCTGTCGTGCTGTGGACATATAAGAGTTGATCAAGAAGAAGCCAACGTTCGAGGACATTGAGGATGAAGAAGAAGATGACACTCTAGGGCATTATGATTCAGACTGATACACATGGCGAAGATGTTGACGCTGCTGCTGCGGATGATGATTAGATTGCTTTTGTCGTATTTGCCTCTCAGAAGACGTTTTTATCTACTATGTGAAATTGTGTTTGCTATGACAACTGAAACCTGATGAACGTGTTGTTTAGCATTTTGCTGTGAGAACATCACTTGTTATGTATGTTCATTTGTGTTTGGTGATTGTACAATGACTAAACCATGATGACGTTGTTGTTTAGTTCTACTCATATTTGGCTGTGAAACTTGAATTTGATGACATAGTTTGCTGTTGGACTACAATTTGCTCAACGTCTTCGAATGGGAACAAAGCTGACTCAACAGGGCCTCTTCTAATTTATTCATTTATTACCAAAAGGGCCTATGCTATTTATTATTTATGAGCAAAAGGGGATACCCCTGATTTCTATTAATGTTGGACTGCAATTTGCTGAACGTCTTCGAATGGGAACAAAGCTGACTCAACAGGGCCTCTTCTAATTTATTCATTTATTACCAAAAGGGCCTATGCTATTTATTATTTATGAGGAAAAGGGGATACCCCCTGATTTCTATTAATAGAAATCATTAGATGTTCACAACACTACGCCCATGCTGCTACACAGGTTTCATTCATTACTAGTTTCAGCAAAGTGCTCATGTCATAGCCACTGAATACATCATGAGTGCTACATAAACTTGAAATAAAGAGACGATCATCCTACAGAGCACATCGATTTTGCCGATTATCTTCACAAGCTCTTTCATCTCCTCATTGCCGTCAAGGTTGGTCAGTGGCTGTTGCTTGGCCATAATCAGAGGAACTGCATCTTTAACCTTCTGCTCTGCATCTTCCTCTTATGTCGTTCCTTCAATTACTTGTCCAACACCCCAACCTGCTGGTATTGGGATTCCTCGGCTAACCAAGTAATCAGTGTAGTTGCATTCCCCCACATCAGCAACTTCCCAGAAATACAAATCACATGAATCTGCTATCAGGACCCTGATTCTAAGTCACACTAATCTAGCCTATAACACCTCAGATCACTTTGTGGCCTCACGCACGGTATCCCCACGGGTGTCGCCTTACCATGGCCTAGGACCATTTATGCCTTTTGGCTCACGTATATGATAGTGTCGCTAGCATCCATATGACAGAGAACCCGGGCCGACATGACTAGTCGTAAACCCAAAGTGGCACTAACATATGGGGACAGGCATACATGATTCAACATCGAGCATGTCGGTCAGCAGCATGTGAATCTGGGCTATAGCACTAGGCTAATAGGACTTCGGTGAACCGGGCTGTAGCAGGCTAGGCAGGACTCCGGATGTCACCGCGTGACATTTCCCCGAAGGGACGGACACGGGAACAAAGTGAATCACATGCCGACCAGTCAAGTGTTCCGGAGCAGTAATGCTGGGCTAGCTGGACTCCGGTGAACCGGGCTGTAGCGGACTACTATGGCTCATGGGAGCACAAGACTACATTTCCCCATAAGAGAGGCTACCAAGGATAAACAACTAGGTTGTCGAATCCCGCACATACCAAGCATCTCAATAACATACACACAATATGCTCGATATGTGCAAATACAACATGGCATCACAACGAAACTCTACAACTCAAAGTATTTATTCATTAGGCTCCGAGGAGTGAGATATTACAAACATGGGTCTCATGACCCAACATTCAGAGCATACAAGTCAAAGCACATGCGGAAGCTTAACATGTCTGAGTACAGACATCTACAAATGAAAAAGGCTGAGAAGCCTGACTATCTACCAGATCCTGGCAAGGGCACAAGCTCGTAGCTGAGGTATCAAGCTAAATGTTGAAGTCCACATGGGACTACTAGCGAGACTGATGTCTCTCTGCAAAACATAAAATAAGCAAACGTGAGTACACATGTACCCAGCAAGACTTACATCAGAACTATCTACATATGCATCGGTATCAACAAAGGGGGGTGGTGGAGTTTAACTGCAGCAAGCCAGCTTTGACTCGGTGGCTATCCTAAACTACGACTGCAAGTAACTCTTTTGAGGTGGCGCACACGAGTCCACATATTCACCATATCAATACACCACTATGGATCCGCTCCCGGCTTCCTACGAGAACGCCATCCATAGCTCTCACGCTTATCTTGCGCATTTTAAAGTATCCACTTTCACTTGTCTATGAACTGTACAGGCAACCCAGAAGTCCTTTTCCGCGAACACGGCTGTTCGAATAGATGATGTTAACCCTGCAGGGGTGTACTTCTTCACACACGCTCTCGCCACTTACCACCATGTACACATCGTGTATCTCGGCAACCTTCAAGTGGAAGCCTGGTGAGGGAGTTGGCCACGACCTGACTAATCACACAAGTTTCTCGTCCAGGTTTATCGCCTATTCGGGTTCCATCCGCAAGGAGATACGGCCGGGGTGTCGCTCACGGCCCCAAACGATGTGAGCAGGGTTCCCAAGCCCACCATCCGGGTGCCACTTGGTACACTGTGTCACTGTGCCTAGTCTGTCCCAAGCCCACCTGTACCGGGTGCCACTTGGTAGACTACTAACACTACCTACAAACACCAAAAACTAGTTGCAACTCATGGACAGAGATCGAGTTGATTAATAAGTCGAGAGGGGTCGAGTTACCGGAACCCAATGTGTGGTAGTAACTATTCATGGATCACAAACAGAGAACTCAGTTCCTAAGGACGGCTACAATGAGACAACCCACCATGTACTCCTACATGGCCTCTCACCGCTACCTTTACCAAATCGTGTTCACACACTTAGCTCTCAACGGTAGGACATGTTCACCACATTCCAATTTATTCCCGATGAATCAGACCTGACTCAACTCTAAGCAGTAGCAGGCATGACAAAAATAAGCATGAATGAGTAGGCACATCAAGGCTCAAACAACTCCTGCTCATGCTAGTGGGTTCCATCTATTTACTGTGGAAATGACAGGTCATGCAGAGGAAAGGGACTCAACTACCGCAACATGTAACAGTTGAGTCGTTGTTGTCCTAATGCAGTAAAAGAGAGCAGGAGCGAGAGAGTGGGATTGTATCGGAATAAACAAGGGGGTTTTGCTTGCTTGGCACTTCCGAAGATAGTGTAACTCTTCATCGATGTCATCGAACTCATCGTCGGAACATACGTCTATCAAGAGGGGACAACCACCGGCAACAAAGAGGAAACACAATCACTGTAATGTACAATATGATGCCTGATCATGACATGGCAAATGAGTGTGTTGGGCTAATTCAACTACATCCAGAAGGTTTTGAGCTTATTTGAACCAAAGATTCAAATACAAACTCAAGTCATGGGTTCATATAAGTGCATTTACATGTTTGACCTAAACAGCAAGGTTAGGTTGCTCTAACATGCATGAAACTAGTACAGATGGATAGATTGGATTTTTCTGATCATTTTTCATATATAACTTATTTCATTTGGAGTTACAGTTTATTTTCTATGATTTTTTGAAGTTTGCAACATTTTCTGTAATTTCCTATATAAGAATAAATCCAGTAAATGCTTTATTGCGTCAACATGACATCACGCTGATGTCAGCGGTAAACGAAGCGGTCCAGGTCAAACCTGACCAGTGGGGCCCACTGGTCAGTGACCCAATGATTAACAGAGCTAGTTAGCGGTTAAACTAAACTTAACTAAAAGTGTCAGCAGGCCTAGGCCCACATGTCATAGACTCAGGGGAGGTCAAACGGGGTCAACCCCATCGGAGTTGACCCGTGGCTCGTCGCCGGTGAGGTCAGAGACGGCGAAGGGATTCGGAAATCACCCACGGGCGATGGTTTTGGGCGTGGGAAGGCTCTACGAAAAGCTGCTACTCGCGCACAGCTGATGGAGCAGACGGCGGGAGCTGGGGTGGCCGGAGACGACTGCGGCGAGCTCAAAGGCGGCGGCCGGAGCTCTGAAGTTGGTGATTTCAGTGCTTCGGTGCACGGCAGAAGCAACATGTGACAGTTTTGGGGTCCTGGCATTGCACTGAGCACGGTGGTGTGCTCGGTCGCGGCCCTAGGTGACAGTGGCCATAGCGGCGACATGGACGGCGGCGAAGAGCTCTTGGCTCTGACGGCATCGATGTTAGAGGAAGGAAACGAGCTAGGGGAGAGGGGGGATCGACGCAGTGGCTCACAGCGGATCCGAAGGAGTCACCAGAGAGCTCGGGGATGCGATGAGGACGACGAATCAGTGACGACGATCTCAGGCGCCCGATGATGAACATGACGACGTCGGCGATGTTGCGGGGCTCCTTGGCTTGCGTGAGTAGGCGTGAGCTTCAGGATGATTTGGCGGCGACGAGTGATACGTTGGGGAGGCGGGGAAACGGTGAGCGGCGGCGACGGGCACTCACGGTGGTGGGAAGAGAGCAAGACAGGGGAGGGAGAGAGAGCAGCGAGTGAGGGAGAGGAGAGAGGGGTCTCAGAGCGTCTCCGTGGCGTCGTCTAGGCGCGTCGAGGGGAGCCAGGCAGGCAGCTGCGTGACGGCGTGCGCGGGCGCCGTGCACTGCTTCCCCTCTTCCTACTGGCGAGAGGAGGAAGACAAGGCTACCCCTGGTGGGCTGGGCCTGAACAGGAGTTGGGCTGGCTGCTGGGCCAGGTAAGGCCGGGTGGGTCTCTTTCTCTCTTCTCTGTCTTATTTCCTTCTGTTTTTACTATTTTCTATTTATTTCAATCTGTTTTGGTTTGTTTTAAATACCAAACCATTTTATAAAATCTGAAACTTCTTGTGGGCACTCACTGAATTATTCCAGAGGTTCACACCATGTTTCAAATTGTTTGAGACTATAAAACTATATATATATATATCTCATTTTATAGCCCCAAATCAAATACATATTCGATTAATTCAAATGCCCAAAACAAATATTTCTGAGATACCAAAAATATTGGTTTTAATTTACCTCTTGCCAATATTCCCATAGATTAACAAGAACGTTTTCTTGGGCTCATTTGAAAAGGATTTAATGTTGATCATTTTTAAAAGATTTCTGAGGCTTGAGAATCCCCTCAATTCAATTTCCTTGAATTTAAGATGATGCATGGATGCATATGCAATGACAAGCAAAGGCCAAAGCTAGGGCTGTGACAACTCACCCCCACTAAACAAGAATCTCGTCCCGAGATTTAAGACATGAGGTAAGAGGACAGAGGGCTCACAAAGCTAACACGATCTTCATGATCCGATTGCACTTCTCGAAGATGTTGATTCATTGCTCCAATTGATCTTGACGTCTTTGCTTTTGAGATCTTCATCCAACGTGATGATGACAGAAGGAAACTCTACAGGAATCGACCTTCTCAAAGACCGAGCACCTCATGATCAACTCATGGAGTGAGATGTTGAAACACCTCTTGAGCTGAGACACAAAAAACACATCGAGAGGGATGGAAGAAACAGATGACGAAGGTTCAAGTTGGTAGGCAACAATTCCACGCTTGAGTAAGATGGTGCATGGTTTCAAAGTAGCGAGGAGATAGTTACCACGATTTCATAAGATGACACCTTAGGGAGGTGACTCATAGAGCTATTCCCTTAAGTGGAAAAAAGAATTACTTTTGATACAAAGATCATTGTAACTCTTTATACCAGCCTAAGGCAAATCACAATAATCGTTTGGCGGGGTAAGAAGGGATGGCATACCCAGATTGGAATGGATGATGTGGACTATTTTGTTGAAGACAACACAAGGGATGATTTTGCTTGCGCGTGCTCTCAAGAGCTTGAGCATTTCCATATTCTTCAAGGTTCTACCGACATCCGTGTCAAGGATCCCGGCAACACAACGTACTACCATGATGAATAGTGATGGATGATGCAGATGCAAAGGAAGATAACACCTTCTTAGATTTCACCTTAGTGAGGCCAAGGAAACAAAATCTGGGTGATTGACCGAGAGACATTTAGCACTCCGCTTCTAATGTTCTCCTTGATGTGCTACTGTAACTCAATTATAGATATGGTTTCGTACCTATGACATCAAGTAAAAGGTCGGACTTCGGGAGCACAAGAATCCATAAGGAATAACTATGGAAGTAAATCCTACGAAATCCTTATGGGGAGGTAGCCAACTTCCTCAATCAAAACACTAAAATAATAGGTCTTCCGGCTGGGTGTGTCGGCCACGACATCCACTTTACCGGTTACAAAGAGACCAACATTATAGTTCTTGGGAAATGTTCCAACCATCATATCTGCCTGAGATTCAGATCTGGTTGGTGTCAGGATATTCCAGACTCATCAAGTCTAGAGAGAAAAATGAAAGTTTGCAAGATGACGTTGCAGGACTCTCGGGAAATGGACTACGATGGTAAGCTCCAAAACATGAGCCAGTTCTGTTACAAACATGTGAACACGCTGTCCCAGACAAGCATGACAACGTAGTAGTCTTACAATGAGACACTACCGAGTTCAGGTGGGGAACCATCATTACAGATAACGAAGTCCTTGATTAAGCCCGGGTTAGCTCTTAAAAAGGAGCTTCTTCTCCTTGAACAAATCAATCAGTGGCTTGGTGTGCTAGGGACACATATAGAATGAAGGTTGCAAGTCTCCAGACCACAGAATACTTCGCACGTATGCACGACTGATTTGGGATGATTCCAGAGGAGGCAAAACAAACTTTCTCGATTTCACGGCGGCAACTTGCATCAAATGCACGTGAACTTCGAGGATGTCACTACTTTTGTTCAAACATAAATTTCATGAGGTAGCACGAAGAAGATGCTTTCAAAAGTTTCCAACACTAACTTATATGTTCAACATGAATCATGGACAAGATGAAAATGTTGTCAATGGGCTCAACGACAATTCATCCAGGCTTCCATATAGATGGAATTCCACAATTAAGTGAACACAGGGATAGCATCGGTCAGACCAAAAGATGTAATGGTTTATGCTCGAGGAATCAACCACGAGTAAGACAACATTACGATCATCATTGGTTCTGATTTGATTTGACGATAGCCCACACTCAAATCAAAGTTTTGGCAAGACAATAGATCCAACAACTAATCACAAGGACCAATCGATGAATATATCATCTTCCTTCAACACACACACACACACACACAAAGTTATCCCTTA
The DNA here is from genome assembly GCF_002162155.2 of Triticum dicoccoides. NCBI lineage: Eukaryota > Viridiplantae > Streptophyta > Magnoliopsida > Poales > Poaceae > Triticum > Triticum dicoccoides. The sequence continues at coordinate 261,202,086 of NC_041386.1, read as the reverse complement.
ACATGAACTAGGCCAGACAAGCTTTTATGTTCCAACTCTCCAATTTATTGTTCAGCTTAACCAACTAGCTCAGGGTATCCAACACATATTCTTGGAGAAGGGGTGGTTTGTAAGAAAACCAACCTGATCACGAACTCAACATAGCGGTCAGGTGACAACCTGGTAACACTTCTGAGAAGATATCCGGAAAATCACGAACCACCGATATGTTGCTAAGCTCGAGAACAATCTTGTTTTTCAAGGCAAGACGATATGATCAAAAGAACGAGGGATTGACACAATCATAACTCATTGATCGAAGAGTGCACCTGAAATATGGACTAGGTAGCACGATCAATCTTAGAATGATAGTTCAATAACCAGCATGCTAAGCATGAGAGTATTTTATACGTCTCCGTCATATCTACTTTTCCAAACACTTTTGCCCTTGTTTTGGACTCTAACTTGTATTATTTGAATGGAACTAACCCGGACTGACGTTGTTTTCAGCAGAATTGCCATGGTGTTGTTTTATGTGCAGAAAACAAATATTCTCGGAATGACCTGAAACTCCACGGAACATCTTAGAAAAAAAATAAAAATCCTCACCAAAGATGAAGACCAGGGGCCCCACACCCTTCTCACGAGGGTGGGGGCGCCCCCCTCCCTAGGGCGCGCCCCCTACCTCGTGGGCCCCCTGAATGCCCTCCGACGCCAACTCCAACTCTATATATTTGCTTTCGGAGAGAAAAAAAATAAGAGAGAAGAAATCATCACGTTTTACGATACGGAGCCGCTGCCAAGCCCTAAAACCTCTCGGGAGGGCTGATCTGGAGTCTGTTCGAGCCTCCGGAGAGGGGGATTCGTCGTCGTCGTCATCATCAACCATCCTCCATCACCAATTTCATGATGCTCACCGCCGTGCGTGAGTAATTCCATCGTAGGCTTGCTGGACGGTGATGGTTTGGATGAGATTTATCATGTAATCGAGTTAGTTTTGTTAGGTTTTGATCCCTAGTATCCACTATGTTCTGATATTGATGTTGCTATGACTTTGCTATGCTTAATGCTTGTCACTAGGGCCCGAGTGCCATGATTTCAGATCTGAACCTATTATGTTTTCATGAATATATGTGAGTTCTTGATCCTATCTTGCAAGTCTATAGTCACCTACTATGTGTTATGATCCGGCAACCCCGAAGTGACAATAATCGGGACCACTCCCAGTGATGACCATAGTTTGAGGAGTTCATGTATTCACTATGTGCTAATGCTTTGTTCCGGTTCTCTATTAAAAGGAGGCCTTAATATCCCTTAGTTTCCAATAGGACGCCGCTGCCATGGGAGGGTAGGACAAAAGATGTCATGCAAGTTCTTTTCCATAAGCATGTATGACTATATACGGAATACATGCCTACATTACATTGATGAATTGGAGCTAGTTCTGTGTCACCCTATGTTATGACTGTTACATGATGAACCACATCCGACATAATTATCCATCACTGATCCGGTGCCTACGAGTTTTCCATATACTGGTTCTCGCTTATTTACTTTCCCGCTGCTACTGTTACGAATCACTACAAAATACCAAAAACATTACTTTTGTTGTCTTTACTTTTGTTGCCGCTACCACCACTATCATATTACTTTGCTACTAAAGACTTTGCTGCAGATACTAAGTTTCCAGGTGTGGTTGAATTGACAACCCAGCTTCTAATACTTGAGAATATTCTTTGGCTCCCCTTGTGTCGAATCAATAAATTTTGGTTGAATTCTCTACCCTCGAAAGCTGTTGCGATCCCCTATACTTGTGGGTTATCAACACAAATTTCTGGCACCATTGCCGGGGAGCATAGCTCTATTCTTTGCGTCTCTTGGGATTTATATCTGCTAGACACTATGAAGAACTTGAGAGATCCAAAAACCAAGATCTATCCCTCAACTACGAGGGGAGGTAAGGAACTGCCATCTAGCTCTGCACTTGATTCACCTTCTGTTATGAGTAAGTTAGCGACACCTACACCTGCTTCTGCTATTCGTTCTGATATGTCGCATGTTATTGATGATGCCACTTCTGCTATGCATGATACTTATGATGAAACTGCTTCTATGCTTGATAATACTGCGCCCCTTGGTGAATTTCTTAATGAACAAATTGCTAGGGCTAGAGAAAAAGAAATTATTGAATCTGAATACGATGATGATAGTGATGATGAAAATATGCCTGTTATCCCTGAGGGTTATCTTTTTGATATGGAATCCACTGCCGCTATTTTAGCTTGCAAGGATAGATATGAGCTTAAGAGGTTATTAATTAAATGGAACAAAGAATCACTTAGAGATAAAATGAAACCCGACCCTACTTTTGCTACTTCACCTATATGTGTTCCTGATAAGGATTACGAATTCTTTGTTGATCCTGATATAATTACTTTGGTTGAATCTGATCCGTTTTATGGCTATGAATCTGAAACTGTTGTGGCACATCTTACTAAGTTAAATGATATAGCTGCCCTGTTCACTAATGATGAGAGATCGCGTTACTTCTATATACTCAAAATATTTTCGTTCTCATTAAAGGGTGATGCTAAGATATGGTTTAATTCTCTTGATCCTGGTTGTGTGCGTAGTCCCCAGGATATGATTTATTACTTCTCTGCTAAATATTTCCCTGCTCACAAGAAACAAGCTGCTTTGAGGGAAATATACAAATTTGTGCAAATTAAAGAAGAGAGTCTCCCACAAGCTTGGGGGAGGCTTCTCAAGTTACTTAATGCTTTGCCTGATCATCCTCTTAAGAAACCTGAAATACTTGATATCTTTTATAATGGACTAACCGATGCTTCCAGAGATTACTTGGATAGTTGTGCTGGCTCTCTTTTCAGGGAAAGAACACCGGATGAAGCTGAAATTTTATTGAATGATATGTTGACAAATGAAAATAATTGGGCACCTCCTGAGCCAGATCCTGAGCCAACTCCTGCTCCAATTACTGAGCCTATTCTTAAACCAACTCTGAAGAAGGGAGGTGTTCTATTCCTCAGTCCCGAAGATATGCAAGAGGCAAAGAAATCTATGAAAGAAAAAGGTATTAAAGCTGAAGATGTTAAGAATTTACCTCCTATTGAAGAAATACATGGTCTTAATATACCGCCTGTTGAAGAAACATATGATCTCAATTCTTTATTTACTGAAGAACCCCCTGACCCCGATATCCTGACACAGGTAGTAAAGGTAAATTCTCTCTATAGATATGATAAAGCTGAAGTCCCTCCTACTAAAATTGCTAGTCAGTGCTTGGATGAGTTTGATAACTTTATCTTTAAGCAAGACGACTTCAATGCTTATTTTGGTAGACAATTGAAAGAAAATGCTTATATGATTAGACGCTTGGGTGATTATATGGCTAAGATTGAAGGTGAACTTAAACTTGTTAGCAAACATGCTTCTATGGTTACCACTCAAGTAGAACAAGTACTTAAGGCTCAAAAAGAAGTGCTTGATGAAATGAATAGTAAGAAAAATGATTACGCTGTTAGAGTGGCTACTAGAACTGGTAGAATGACTCAGGAACCTTTGTATGCTGAAGGCCACCCTAAGAGAATCGAGCAAGATTCTCAAAGAAATAATATTGATGTTCCTAGTTCTTCTAAAAAGAAGAAGAAGAAAAATGATAGAACTGTGCAAACTTCTAGTGAACCTATTGCTGAACCACCTCATAATCCAAATGATATCTCTATGTCTGATGCTGAAACACAATCTGGTAATGAACATGAACCTAATGAAAATATTAATGATAATGTTCATGATGATGCTCAACCTAGTAATGAAAATGATGTAGAAGTTGAACCTGCTGTTGATCTTGATAACCCACAATCAAAGAATCAATGTTATGATAAAAGAGACTTTGTTTCTAGGAAACATGGTAAAGAAAGGGAATCTTGGGTTCAGAAACCCATGCCTTTTCATCCAAAACCATCAAAGAAAAAGGATGATGAGGATTTTTAGCGCTTTGCTGAATTGATTAGGCCTATCTTTTTGCATATGAGATTAACTGATGTGCTCAAAACAAATCCTTATGCTAAATATATGAAAGATATCATTACTAATAAAAGAAAGATACCGGAAGCTGAGATTTCCACCATGCTTGCTAATTATAATTTTAAGGGTGGAATACCAAAGAAACTTGGAGACCCCGGAGTACCTACTATACCTTGCTCCATTAAGAGAAATTATATTAAAACTGCTTTATGTGATCTTGGAGCCGGTGTTAGTGTTATGCCTCTCTCTTTATATCATAGACTTGACTTGAATAAGTTGACACCTACCGAAATATCTTTGCAAATGGCTGATAAATCAACTGCTATACCTGTCGGTATTTGTGAGGATGTGCCTGTTGTGGTTGCAAACGTTACTATTTTAACGGACTTTGTTATACTTGATATTCCCGAGGATGATAGTATGTCTATTATTGTTGGAAGACCTTTTCTTAATACTGCAGGGGCTGTTATTGATTGCAACAAAGGCAATGTCACTTTTCATGTTAATGGTAATGAGCACACGGTACACTTTCCGAGGAAACAACCTCAAGTTCATAGTATCAACTCTATTGGAAAATTTTCATCGATTATATTTGGAGGTTTTGAATTTCCTCTTCCTACTGTCAAGAAGAAATATGATATACTTGTTATAGGGGATGTGCATATCCCCGTTGAGGTAACTTAGTATTATTCGAAATTTCTTCGGTTTCATGATTACCGGAATGAGTTTGTTAACAAGACTTGATCAACCTTGTTAGTGGATTCTTTTTGATGAGCATGAGATGGATGAAACTAGAAGCACAAACTTCTGTACCCCACTTTTACTTTCTGTTATTTATATTAAATAAAGTAAAAATAGTATTTTCAGTCTGTTTCCTGGCTTATCCGTGCAATATAAAAATATCTTGAAAATAAGAGTCCTCAGAATGCCATGCCAATTTAATATGATTTTTTCGGGAATATTTGAGGATTTACTGTGCAAAAATTACCGGGAGAGGAGCTGCCACCTGGCCACGAGGGTGGTGGGCGCGCCCCCCCTAGGGCGCGCCCCCTGCCTCGTGGGCCCACGGTGGCGCTCCTCCACTTATCCCAGCACCCATCTTCTTCCTCTATCTCACACAAACGCGAAAAACCAACTCAAGCACGAGTTCCAGCCAGTTTTGCTGTGATTTTCGATCTCCTTGCTCAAAGCACCTCTCGCAAAACTGCTTGGGGAGATTGTTCCTTGGTATGTGACTCCTCCATTGGTCTAATTAGTTTTTGTTCTAGTGCTTTATTCTTTGCAAATTTGTGCTGCATAGGTGACCATGTTCTTGAGCTTGCATGTCAAATTTATATGGTTCCAAGTAGTTCTAATGCTTGATATAGGCTCTAGGCACTTGTGGGAGTAGTTATTATCAGTTTTATTGAGTTTGGTTACTTTTTGTTTGAAGTTACTAAGAATTTCAGATTATTTCAGAAAAATAATGAGGAGATTTTTGAGGGGCTCATTGAGCCAAAGCTCGAAGGAAAAGACACCGAAGCCTAAGTATAATTTGCCGCGCACCGCGGAGATTCAGGCGTGTGAATGGCCTTCTAAAGATTTCTTGAGAGCAGCCGGTACCTATGAAGATTTTCATGAATTAGCTCACAATGCAGGCCTCACCGCTTTCCTCCATGACCAATGCGATCAGTATCTCTTACTCACAAATACTTTCATGCAAAACTTTCATTTTCATTCTAGGAACTCACCACCTATGGTGGAGTTTCATTTATATGATGAGCATAAGGAGATGTCACTTTATGATTTCTGTCGGATTTGTTTATTCCCTTTTGAGGGCAAGACAGAAGAACCACATCATCATGATGTGGCTGGGTTTATTGATACTATCACTATAGGAGAAACTAGGAAGGTTTCCGATGCACGAATCACTAGCATATATTTTCCTGTTTTACGTTACTTTGCATTATTTGCTAGTCGTTGTTTAATTGGACGCGGAAACTGTGGAAACCTTAGCATCCCTGATATAATTATTTTGCACCATGGTTTATACAGTGATAACACTTTTAGTATGGGCGGTATTATTGCTAGACGGTTAAGTATGAACCGTACTAAGGGTCCCATCTTTGGAGGCGTCTATGCCACACGCCTAGCTGCACATTTTAACATACCTATTAGGCATGCTGAGAAGGAAGAAAAGGTGCTGCCCGTGTTTATCTAGATCATAAAAGTATGGTGGCACATGATTTTATTGTTAAGAATAGGGCAGGAGAGCTTAAGTATCAATTGTTCTTTAACAAACATCATCCTGAGACTATTATCCTACCTGCTCCTTCTTTGTTTAATTTTGTAGGACCCTACCTCGTTACGTGGGCTGCCGTCCAAGCTTACAAGAATCCTGCACCAGCCCCGGAACAGGAACGACGAGATGAGGCTTCACGACAATCTGTTTATTCTTGGGATCCAGAGATGACTGTCAGCCAGTGGCAGTCAGAGTCTTCCTCCTCATCACAGTACAACCCCAACAACTATTATTATGGATATCCGCCAGGCAAGCCGTGGCCATAGACCAACTTAGGCCAAAAGCCTAAGCTTGGGGGAGTACGTATTTCTCACCGACATTACATTTATGTTCACACACACTCATTACTAGATGTCAATGTTCATACTTTTTTTATTGTAATATCCATGCTAGTTTATTTTCTTTTTCCTGCTTTCTTCTTGTGTGTTTAATAAACCTTAAGTAAAACCAAAAAATTAGTAGTAGTTTATTTTTTTGCTGTAGTAGTAATAATTAGAAAGAAAACCCAAAAATATTTCCCGTTCTTCTTTTTGCTTGTTGGGAGCTTTCCCGTGTAAATAGTTTTATTTCTTTTCTTTTCTTTGGGGGTCAGTAGGAGAAGACCATAATTAAATTGTTGAAGTGGCTCTTATATGCATTATTGTTGATTTAACCAAGAGCCCATATTTCCTTGTCTTCTCCTGTTTATTGAATGCTCGCAGATTCCAGCTTAGTTCAATGCACGTACACTCTTATTATTATTCACACCGTTCGGTCGTGCAAGTGAAAGGCAATTATGATGATATATGATGGACTGACTGAGATGAGAAAAGCTGGTATGAACTTGACCTCTTTTGTTTTTGTAAATATGATGAGTCCCTCGTTCTTGATTCAGCTTATTATGAATAAACATGTTTGCAATGACAATTAGAGATCATAGTTGCTTGTGCCATGCTTGATTAGCTATGAGTTATAATGGTTTACCTTGTGTGACAACATGCTATTGAGATGATTATGATGTGGTATGATGGGGTGGTATCCTCCTTTGAATGATTTAAGTGACTTGACTTGGCACATGTTCACGCATGTAGTTGAAACAAAATCAACATAGCCTTCATGATATTTATGTTCATGGTGGATTATATCCTACTCATGCGTGCATCCAATGTTTATTAATTTTAATGCATGTACATGGCTATTGTCGCTCTCTAGTTGGTCGCTTCCCAGTCTTTTGCTAGCCTTCACTTGTACTAAGCGGGAATACTGCTTGCGCATCCAATCCCTTAAACCCCAAAGTTATTCCAGATGAGTCCACTATACCTTCCTATATGCGGTATCTACCTGCCGTTCCAAGTAAATTTGTATGTGCCAAAATCTAAACCTTCAAATAAACATTCTATTTTGTATGCTCGAATAGCTCATGTATCAACCAAGGCTGTCCTTATCTTCCGTGTTAGGCAGGTTATTCTCAAGAGGAGTGGACTCCGCTCCTCACTAACGAGAAAATGGCTGGTCACCGGGATGCCCAGTCCCATGCTTTATGCAAACCAAATCAAAATTAATTGCAAACAAAACTCCCCCCGGGACCTGATGTATGTTGGAGGCACTCGTTGTTTCGAGCAAGCCATGGATTGATGTTTGTTGGTGGAGGGAGAGTATAAACTTTACCATTCTGTTTGGGAACCGCCTATAATGTGTGTATCATGGGAGATATCGCCATCTCTTGGTTGTTATGTTGACAATGAAAGTATACCGCTCAAAATACAATTTATCTCTATTTCAAAACCGAGCTCTGGCACCTCTACAAATCCCAGCTTCCCTCTGCGAAGGGCCTATCCATTTACTTTTATGTTGAGTCATCACCCTCTTATTAAAAAGCACTAGCTGGAGAGCACAACTGTCATTTGCATTCATCACTATTAATTTATATTGAGTGTGACTATGATTGGATCTCTTTTACCATGAATTACAATGTCTAGTCAGTCCTTGATCTTTAAAGGTGCTCTGCATTTATGTTTTGCGGTCTCAGAAAGGGCTAGCGAGATACCATCTTGTTATATCATATTATGATTGTTTTGAGGAAGTGTTGTCATCCGAGATTTATTATTATGACTTGCTAGTTGATTATGCTATTGATATGGGTAATTATGAGACTTGAGAATTATTGCAAATGTGGTTAGTTATGATCTATGCTGAAAACTTGAATGCTGGCTTGACATAGTTACAACAACAAGAGCAAACCGAGTTTGTAAAAGTTTTTCTTTCTTTCAGTTTGTCAACTGAATTGCTTGAGGACAAGCAAGGGTTTAAGCTTGGGGGAGTTGATACGTCTCTATCGTATCTACTTTTCCAAACACTTTTGCCCTTGTTTTGGACTCTAACTTGTATGATTTGAATGGAACTAACCCGGACTGACGATGTTTTCAGCAGAATTGCCATGGTGTTGTTTTATCTACAGAAAACAAATATTCTCGGAATGACCTGAAACTCCACGGAACATCTTACAAAAAACAATAAAAAATCCTCGCCAAAGATGAAGACCAGGGGGCCCACACCCTTCTCACGAGGGTGGGGGCGCGCCCTAGGGGGGCGCCCCCTACCTCGTGGGCCCCCTGGATGCCCTCCGACGCCAAGTCCAACTCTACATATTTGCTTTCAGAGAGAAAAAAATAAGAGAGAAGAAATCATCGCGTTTTACGATACGGAGCCGCCGCCAAGCCCTAAAACCTCTCGGGAGGGCTGATCTAGAGTCCATTCGGGGCTCCGGAGAGGGGGATTCATCGTCGTCATCATCATCAACCATCCTCCATCACCAATTTCATGATGCTCACCGCCGTGCGTGAGTAATTCCATCGTAGGCTTGCTGGATGGTGATGGGTTGGATAAGATTTATCATGTAATCGAGTTAGTTTTGTTAGGGTTTGATCCCTAGTATCCACTATGTTCTGAGATTGATGTTGCTATGACTTTTCTATGCTTAATTCTTGTCACTAGGGCCCGAGTGCCATGATTTCAGATCTGAACCTATTATGTTTTCATGAATATATGTGAGTTCTTGATCCTATCTTGCAAGTCTATAGTCCCCTACTATGTGTTATGATCCGGCAACCCCGAAGTGACAATAATCGGGACCACTCCCGGTGATGACCATAGTTTGAGGAGTTCATGTATTCACTATGTGCTAATGCTTTGTTCTAGTTCTCTATTAAAAGGAGGCCTTAATATCCCTTAGTTTCCAATAGGACCCCGCTGCCACGGGAGGGTAGGACAAAAGATGCCATGCAAATTCTTTTCCATAAGCACGTATGACTATATACGGAATACATGCCTACATTACATTGATGAATTGGAGCTAGTTCTGTGTCACCCTATGTTATGACTGTTACATGATGAACCACATCCGGCATAATTATCCATCACTGATCCGGTGCCTACGAGTTTTCCATATACTGGTTCTCGCTTATTTACTTTCTCGCTGCTACTGTTACGAATCACTACAAAATACCAAAAACATTACTTTTGTTGTCTTTACTTTTGTTGCCGCTACCACCACTATCATATTACTTTGCTACTAAACACTTTGCTGCAGATACTAAGTTTCCAGGTGTGGTTGAATTGACAACTCAGCTGCTAATACTTGAGAATATTCTTTGGCTCCCCTTGTGTCGAATCAATAAATTTGGGTTGAATACTCTACCCTCGAAAGCTGTTGCGATCCCCTATACTTGTGGGTTATCAGTATTATCCATTAACTACCAAGCAACGGAGTTGCTAGGAGTATTGATTTCGCACATCACAGTACACTTGTCGGCATTCCGGTTACAATAACACGGAAACCGAGGAATGAACAATGATGGCAAGAAGTATTACTGCATCAAGAATTCATTAGATGTGGTGCAATTCTCATGACACTCTTGAAATAAAGATGGTAACACCCCAGGGTAGAGCAGAGCAAAAGTTGGATTGGCATCTTGATCCGCGAGATACAATTGCTTTGACCCAATCCTAGATATGGATGAGGTTCTGGAGTTTGTTCCTCCTAGTCACTCCGAAATAGAATGGCTTGACGGACCACAAGAATAATAGGCATCGATAACAGGAATGCACAACTAGTCCTGACTATCAATTGATAGACAGAGGTCAGAATACATCTAAAGAGAGACAACTCAAAGGAACATATAACATTTCGAGTGGTGGATGCATAGATTAGTATGTCGAACCAAGTTCAACATGTTTCTTCCGGATAACCCATGCAGAGAGGTAGGACTGGCAGATTCACAATATAAAATGGAGAACTCATCAAGAGCACTCTGGTTGTGATCTTTTGGTTCAAAAGAACTTCTGCCACAAGCAGTTCATAGTATTTGTAAGAAGGAAATACCACAGACCTCGAGGACTAATGCAAAGGTTACTAATAACCTAAAGGAACGAGCAAACACTATCAACATGAAGTAAGTAGGGTGAATCTCGGGTTCAAACCCCAGAAATAGAAGGCCTACTAACTAAATGGCATCACGGGATGCTTTCGAGGATGCTGGCCAGAATGATCACACTGGGAACACAGAACAAGGCTAGATTACTAGGTAATCTTCTAAGACACCTAGGGTCGTAATAATAACTCCAACATATATGTCGAGGCAATAAATTACCTCAATGCACCGGTTAGTGTGGTTAGACTGGCCCAAAAAGACATCGATCACAGGAGAAAGGGATTTGCAAATGCGTCAGATTATTTAGAAACCCGGGATGACTCGAACAACATAACGGCTGTAAATGCTCAAAAAGATTTGAGACATCCTGCAAAAATGGTGGCATAACCACTTAACATCGCAATATCAAGGTTCTGAGATCAACTGTCAACACACAAAAGTAGTAGGAACTGAACTGGGGCTTGAACTCAACAATCCTAGGCAACTACGGTTTAGTAACACGTCATCCTTGGATATAGAAGAGAAGCCTAGTTCTTAACCCCGTAGAAAAGGTAAGATGACTCAGATCAGAAGGTCATGAGGACAAGGAGTAAAAAGAGCCTTACGTTCCCATCCACAATCAATTCCCTTATCTAACTAAAGCATTTCTAGACACGACTTCGACCAGCTTGGCTTGGTAGTCCTACATGCAGTCAGGCTTTGATACCAAAGTTGTCAGGACCCCGATTCTAAGTCACATCGATATAGCCTGTAACACCTCATATCACTTTGCAGCCTCACACACGGTATCCCCACGGGTGTCGCCTTACCTTGGCCCAGGACCGTTTGCGCCTTTTGGCTCACGTATATGATAGTGTCGCTAGCATCCATATGATAGAGAACCCAGGCCGACATGACTAGTCGTAAAACCAAAGTGACACTAACTTACGGGGACATGCATACATGATTCAACATCGAGCATGTCGGTCAGCAGCGTGTGAATCCGGGCTGTAGCACTTGGCTAACAGGACTCCGCTGAACCGGGCTGTAGCAGGCTAGGCAGGACTCCGGATGTCACCGCGTGACATTTCCCCGAAGGGACAGACACAGGAACAAAGTGAATCACATGCCGGCCAGTCAAGTGTTCCGGAGTAGTAGTGCTGGGCTAGTAGGACTCCGGTGAACCGGGCTGTAGCGGACTACTATGGCTCATGGGAGCACAAGGCTACATTTCCCCATAAGAGAGGCTACCAAGGATAAACAACTAGGTTGTCGGATCCCATACATACCAAGCATTTCAATAACATACACACAATATGCTCAATATGTGCAAATACAACATGGCATCACAATGAAACTCTACGACTCAAAGTATTTATTCATTAGGCTCCGAGGAGCGAGATATTACAAACATGGGTTTCATGACCCAACATTCAGAGCATACAAGTCAAAGCACATGCGGAAGCTTAACATGTTTGAGTACAGACATCTACAAATGAAAAAGGCTGAGAAGCCTGACTATCTACCAGATCCTGGCAAGGGCACAAGATCGTAGCTGAGGTATCGAGCTAAACGTCGAAGTCCACACGGGACTATAGCGAGACTGGCGTCTCTCTGCAAAACATAAAAATAAGAAAACGTGAGTACAAATGTACCCAGCAAGACTTACATCAGAACTATCTACACATGCATCGGTATCAATAAAGGGGGGTGGTGGAGTTTAACTGCAGCAAGCCAGCTTTGACTCGGTGGCTATCCTAAACTACGTCTGCAAGTAACTCTTTTGAGGTGGCGCACACGAGTCCACCTATTCACCATATCAATACACCACTATGGATCCGCTCCCGTCTTCCTACGAGAACGCCATCCATCGCACTCACGCTAATCTTGCGCATTTTAGAGTATCCACTTTCACTTGTCTATGAACTATACATGCAACCCAGAAGTCCTTTTCCGCGGACACGGCTATTCGAACAGATGATGTTAACCCTGCAGGGTGTACTTCTTCACACATGCTCTCGTCACTTACCACCATGTACACGTCGTGTATCTCGGCAAACCTCAAGCTTAAGCCTGGTGAGGGACTCGGCCATGACCTGACTAATCACACAAGTCTCTCGTCCAGGTTTATCGCCTATTCGGGTTCCATCCACAAGGAGATCCGGCCGGGGTGTCGCTCACGGCCCCAAACGATGTGAGAAGGGTTCCCAAGCCCATCATCCGGGTGCTACTTGGTACACCATGCCACTGTGCCTAGTCCGCCCCAAGCCCACCTGTACCGGGTGCCACTTGGTAGACTACTAACACTACCGACAAACACCAGAAACTAGTTGCAACTCCTGGACAGAGATCGAGTTGATTAATAAGTCGAGAGGGGTCGAGTGACCAGAACCCAATGTGTAGTAGTAACTATTCATGGATCACAAACACAGAACTCAGTTCTTGAGGACGGCTGCAATGAGACAACCCACCATGTACTCCTACATGGCCTCTCACCGCTACCTTTACCAAATCATGTTCACACACTTAGCTCTCAACGGTAGGACATGTTCACCACGTTCCAATTCATTCCTGATGAATCAGACCTGACTCAACTCTAAGCAGTAGCAGGCATGACAAACAAGCATGACTGAGTAGGCACATCAAGGCTCAAACAACTCATACTCATGCTAGTGGGTTCCATCTATTTACCGTGGCAATGACAGGTCATGCAGAGGAAAGGGGTTCAACTACCACAACATGTAACAGTTGAGTCGTTGTTGTCCTAATGCAGTAAAAGAGAGCAGGAGCGAGAGGGTGGGATTGTATCAGAATGAACAAGGGGGTTTTGCTTGCCTGGCACTTCCGAAGATAGTATAACCCATCGTCGATGTCATCAAACTCATCGCCGGAACATACGTCTATCGAGAGGGGACAACCACCGGCAACAAAGAGGAAACACAATCAATGCAATGCACAATATGATGCATGATCATGACATGGCAATATGAGTCTGTTGGGCTAATTCAACTACATCCAGAAGGTTTTGAGCTTATTTGAACCAAAGATTCAAATACAAACTCAAGTTATGGGTTCATATAAGTGCATTTACATGTTTGACCTAAACAGCAAGGTTAGGTTCCTCTAACATGCATGAAACCAGTACAGATGGATAGATTGAATTTTTCTGATCATTTTTCATATATAACTTATTTCATTTGGAGTTACGTTTTATTTTTAATGATTTTTTGAAGTTTGCAACATTTTCTGGAATTTCCTATACAAGAATAAATCCAGTAAACGCTTTATTGCGTGAGCATGACATCACGCTGACGTCAGCGGTAAACGAAGTGGTCCAGGTCAAACCTGACCAGTGGGGCCCATTGGTCAGTGACCCAGTGATTAACAGAGCTAGTTAGCGGTTAAACTAAACTTAACTAAAAGTGTCAGCAGGCCTAGGCCCACATGTCATAGACTCAAGGGGGTCAAACCCGGTCAAATGGGGTCAACCCCATCGGAGTTGACCGCGGCTCGTCGCCGGCGAGGTCAGAGATGGCGGAGGGCTTCGGAAATCGCCCACGGGCGATGGTTTTGGGCGTGAGGAGGCTCTACAAAGAGCTGCTACACGCGCGCAGCTGATGGAGCAGATGGCGGGAGCTGGGGTGGCCGAAGACGACCGCGGCGAGCTCAAAGGCGGCGGTCGGAGCTCAGAAGTTGGTGGTTTCGGTGCTTCGGTTCATGGCAAAAGCAACTGGTGATGGTTTTGGGGTCCTGGCATTGCACTGAGCACGGTGGTGTGCTCGGACGCGGCCCTAGGTGACAGTGGCCACAGAGGCGACATGAACGGTGGCGAAGAGCTCTCGGCTCCGACGGCATCGACGTTAGAGGAAGGAAACAAGCTAGGGGAGAGGGGGGGATTGATGTAGTGGCTCACAGCGGATCCGAAGGAGTCACCAGAGAGCTCGGGGATGCGCTGAGGACGACGAATCGGCGACGATGATCTCCGGCGCCCGACAATGAACACGACGACGTCGACGATGTTGCGGGGCCCCCTGGCTTGCTTGAGTAGGCGCAGAGCTTTAGGACGATGTGGCGGCGACGAGGGATACGTCGGGGAGGCAAGGCGGTGGCTCGGGGCGCGGCAACGGTGAGCGGCAGCGACGGGCACTCTCGATGGTGGGAAGAGAGCAAGACAGCGGAGGGGAGAGAGAGCAGCGAGTGAGGGAGAGGAGGGAGGGGTCTCGGGGCGTGTCTGTGGCGTCGTCTAAGCGCGTCGAGGGGGAGCTAGGCAGGCAGCTGCGTGCCGGCGCACGCGGGCGCAGTACACTGCTTCCCCTCTGCCTACTGGCCAGAGGAGGAAGATAAGGCTACCCCTGGTGGGCTGGGCCTGAACAGGAGTTGGGCCGGCTACTAGGCCAGGTAAGGCCGGGTGGGTCTCTTTCTCTCTTCTCTGTCTAATTTCCTTCTGTTTTTACTATTTTCTACTTATTTCAATCTGTTTTGGTTTGTTTTAAATACCAAACCATTTTATAAAATCTGAAATTTCTTGTGGGCACTCACTGAATTATTCCAGAGGTTCACACCATGTTTCAAATTGTTTGAGACTATAAAACTATATATATCATTTTGTAGACCCAAATCAAATACATATTGGATTAATTCAAATGCCCAAAACAAATATTTCTGAGATACTTGAGTTGTAGAGTTATGTTGTGATGCCATGTTGTATTTACACATATCGAGCATATTGTGTGTATGATTGAAATGCTTGGTATGTGTGGGATCCGACAATCTAGTTGTTTATCCTTGGCAGCCTCTCTTATGGGGAAATGTAGTCTAGTGCTTCCATGAGCCATAGTAGTCCACTACAGCCTGGTTCACCGGAGTCCTGTTAGGCCAGCACTACTGCTCAGGACACTTGATTGGTCGGCATGTGTTTCACTTCGTTCCTGTGTCTGTCCCTTCGGGAAATGTCGGGCGGTGACATCCGGAGTCTTGCCTAGCCTGCTACAGACCGGGTTCCCGGAGTCCTGTTAGCCCAGTGCTACAGCCCAGATTCACACGCTACTAACCGACACGCTCGATGTGATTCATGCATGCATGTCCCCATAGGTTAGTGCCGCTTTGGGTTCACTACTAGCCATGTCGGCCCGGGTTCTCTGTCATATGGATGCTATCGACACTATCATATACGTGAGCCAAAAGGCGCAAACGGTCCCGGGCCATGGTAAGGCGACACCCGTGGGAATACCGTGCGTGAGGCCGCAAAGTGATATGAGGTGCTACCGGCTAGATCGATGTGACTTGGAATCGGGGTCCTGACAGCTTTGGTATCAAAGCCTGACTGCCTGTAGGATTACCAAGCCAAACTGGTCGAAGTTGAGTCTAGAAATGCTTTAGTTATATAAGGGGATTGATTGTGGAAGGGAACGTAAGGATCGTTTTACACCTTTACCCTATGCCTTCTGATCTAAGTCACCCTCTTCTTTTCTGCGGGGGTTAAGAACTAGGCTTCTCTTCTATCTCTCAGGATGACGTGTTGCTAAACCGTAGTTGCCTAGGATTGTTGAGTTCAAGCCCCAGTTCAGTTCCTACTATCTTCTGTGTGTTGACAGTTGATCTCGGAACCTTGATATTGTGTTGTTGAGTGGTTATGCCACCATTTTGCATGATGTCTCAAATCATTTTGAGCATTTACAACCATTATGCTATCTGAGTCATCCCAGGTCTCTAACTAGTCTAGTGCATTTGCAAATCCTTTCTTCCCGTTTCCGTTGTCCTTTTGGGCCAGATTAAGCACACTAACGGTTTGTTGAGGTACTCTACTACCTCGACATATATGTTGGAGCTATTATTATGACCTAGGTGTTTTGGCGAGTCACCTAGTAATCTAGCCATGTTTTGTGTTCCCGGTGTGATGATTCTGGACACCATTCTCGAAAGCATCCCGTGATGCCATTTAATAGTAGGTATTCTACTCCTGGGTTCTTGACCCAAGATTCACTCTACTTACCTCGTGTTGATAGTGTTGCTCGTACCTTTAGGATATTAGTAACCTTTGCGATAGTCCTCGAGGTCCGTGGTATTTCCTTCTTCCAAGTATCATGAACTGCTTATGGCAGAAGTTCTTCTAAACCAAAAGATCACAACCAGAGTGCTCTTAATGGGTTCTCCATTCTACATTGTGATTCTTCCAGTTCTACCTTTCTGCATGGGTTATCCGGAAGAAATGTTGAGCTTTGCTCGACATACTAATCTATGCATCCACAACTCAGAAAAATATATGTTCCTATGAGTTGTGCCTCTTTAGTTGTTTCTGACCTCCGTTTATCAATTGATAGTCAAGAGTATGCGTGCATTCATTCATCTTTGCCTTTACTCTTGCGTTCCGTCAAGCCATTCTATCTCGGAATGACTAGGAGAAACAAACTCCAGTACCTTATCCATTTCTAGGATTGGGTCAAAGCAGTTGTAATCCGCAGATCAAAATGCCAATCAGCTTTTGCTCTGTTCTACCGTGGAGTGTCACCTTCTTCTTATCAAGAATGTCATGAGAATTGCACCACCTCTTATGAGTTCTTGATTTAGTGATACTTCTTGTCATCATTGTTCATTCCTTGGTTCCGTGTTGTTGTAACCGGAATGCCGGCAAGTGAATCATGATGTGTGAAATCAATACTCCTAGCAACTCTGTTGCTTGGTAGTTAATGGACAATAATTTCATTCTTAGCGTGTTGGTTATTGAATCATCATCATAAGATTTATCGTGCGACCTAGTCCATTTTCCCCGGTGCACTCTTCGATCAATGAGTTAGGATTGTGTCATTCCTCGCTTTTTGATCATATCATCTTGCCCTGAAAAGAAAGATTGTTGTCGAGCCTTGTAACATATCGGTGGTTCGTGATTTTTCGAATATCTTCTCGGAAGAATTACCAGGTTGTCACCTGAGCGCTATGTGGGGTTCGTGATCAATTTGGGTTCTTGCAAACCAGGCATTCTCCAAGAATCTGTGTCGGTTACCCCCCCTGAGCTAGTTGGTTAAGCTAAACAATAACTTGGAGAGTTGGAAGATAAAAGCTTGCCAGCTTAGTTCATCTCAAGGGATATATTTGCGTGTGTTGAAGATAGATGATATCTTCATCAATTGGTCCCTGTGATTAGTTGTTGGACCTATTGTCGTATCAAAACTTTGATTTGAGTATGGGCTATCATCAAATCAAATCAGAACCAACGATGTTCATAATGTTGTCTTACTCGTGGTTGATCCCTCGAGCATACACCATTATATCTTTTGGGTCTGACCAATGCTATCACTTGTTCACATAATTATGGAATTCCATCTCCATGGAAACCTGGATGAATTGTTGTTGAGTCCATCAGCAACACTGCTACCTTCTCCATGATTCGTGTTGAACATCCAGCTAGTATTGGAAACTTTATAAGCACTATCTTCATGTTTCGTTCATGAAGCATATGTTTGGATGAAAAAAAGTAACTACCTCTGATTCACGTGCATTTGGTGAAAGTTGCCGCCGTGAATTCGAGAAAGTTAGTTTTGCTTCCTCTGGAATCATCCCAACTCAGTCATGCACGTGCGAAGTATTCTATGGTCTGATAGACAGATCATCTTCATTCTACGTATCCCTAGCACACCAAGCCACTGATTGACTTTTTTAGGGAGAAGAAGTTTCTTCTTAGGAGCTAGACTTATGCAAGGACTTCGATATCCTCGTTGATGGTTCCCTCCTGAACCCGGTAGTGTTTCGTTCAAAGACTACCAGGTGGCCATGCTTGTCTAGGACAATGTGTTCACATGCTTGTGGCAGAACCGGCTCATGTTTTGGAGCTTACTATCGTAGTTCATTCCCCTGAGAATCTCGCAACGTCATCTCGTCGATTTGTGTTGCAAACTTTCATTTTTCTTTCCAGACCGATGAGTCTGGATTATCCTGACACCACCCAGATCCGAATCCCAGGCAGATATGATGGTTGGAACGTTTCTCAAGGACTGTAATATTGGTCTCTCTGTAACCCGGTAAAGTGGATGTTGTGGCCAACACACCCAACCGGAAGACTTATTATTGTAGTATCTTGATTGAGAAAGTTGGCCACCTCCCCATAAGGATTTCGTAGGATTTACTCCAGTAGTTGTTCCTTATGGATCCTTTGTATTCCGAAGTCCGACCACTACTTGATGACTATGTTGATGCTTTAAAGCATGATCGTGGTAACCAGTACATCAAGGAGAACATTAGAAGCGGAGTGCTAAATGACTCTCGGTCGATCATCCAGATTTCATTCCCTTGGCCTCGCTAAGGTGAAATCTGAGAAAGGGTTGTCTTTCTATGCATCTGCATTGTCCATCACTATTCGTCAAGGTAGTAAGATGTGTTGCCAGGATCCTCGACTCGAATGTTGGTAGAATCTTGATGAATGTGGAAATGCTCAAGTTCTTGAGAGCACGCGCAAGCAAATTTATCCATTATGTTGTCTTCAACAAGGTAGTCCACATCATCCATTCTAGTCCAAGTATATCATTCCTTCAAACTCCTTCAAATGATCAATTGTGAATTGCCTTAGGCTGGTATAAAGAGTTTCAATGATCTTTGAATCAAAAGTAATTCTTTTTGCCAGCCTAAGGTGCCCCGTTGTGGAATTATGGCAGCTAACTCCTCGCTACGTCGTGATCGAGCGTGGATTTGTTGCCTACCTACTGGACCTTCGTCATCTGTTACACTCCATCCCCCTGGATGTATGTTTCATGTCTCAGCTCGAGAGATGTTTTATATCTCCCCCCAAGAGTTGATCCTGAGTTGCCCAATCTTTGAGAAGATCGATTCCGGTAGAGTTCCTATCCGTCGTCATTATGTTGGATGAAGATCTTGAGAGGAAGGACGCCAAGATCGATCTGAAGCAGTTGGATCATGAAGATTGTGTTAAGCCTTGCATCCCCTTTGTCCTCTCACCTCACGTCCTGAATCTCGGGACGAGATTCTTGTATAGGAGGGGTGAGTTGTCACATCCCTAGCTTCTGGCATTGCACTAGGCTAGCTTCATGTGTGCACCATGTTTAAATTTTGCCTAAACTTGAAATGGGGATGTTCAAACCCTAGCACCAAATGAAATCCAACTAGGATCACAATGAAATATTCTTAATGATCCCAAAATGCCTTTGGAAATGTTCATCATTTCTGATAAAGGTAAAAACCTCTGTCAAAAATGATAAACATATTTCTATGTCATTTCTGGATTTTTGAATTAACTCATGTTGTACTTGAATTGAGGAATTTAAATCCTATAAATATTTTAAATGCTCTAATAATTCTGAAACTAGTTGAGGGCTGTTGGGAATAATTTCAACAGTGCCCACAAATATTTTCAGGATTTTTGGAAATGCTCTGGCATTTTTAATAAAGACCAAAACAATTGCAGAAATTAGAAAATAGAAACCATTAATAAAAGAGAGAGAGAGGGTTTTTACCTGGCACCCACCTGGGCCTCACTTGTTTTGGCCTAGCCCACCACCTGGCGCTCCCAGTCGTCGTCCAGCTCCCACCAGTCGGACGTCGCGCGCATGGTCGCCTCGCGCCGGCACGCACCGAGCCACCTCCTGCTTCCGTCGATGCTGGAGGCTAGCTGGACGCGCCACGCAACCACCCCAACCCCTCTGGCCTATCCACTCCTTCTCTCCCCTCCTCTGCTCTCTCCTCGCAGCGCACCCGAGCACAACCGCAGCCGCCGGTCACCGTAGCCATGGCCACCGGCCACCCCACGCCTCGCCGACGTGCCCAGAAGCTCCGCCACCTCGTCCTCCAGCCCCTCACCGAGCCACGCCCTGCCGGAAGCCCTGCAGCGTCGTCCCCGACCTCGTCTTCAACCTCTGACCGCCGGCGAACTTACCAGGGATTCGCGAGCTCCAGCCCCTCCCCGGCCTCGCCGTTGCCTCTACTGGAATCGCCGTGAGCCCCTGCCCTTTTCCCCTCTCTCCCCATGCTTGTCCGCGCCTTCTAACCACCGTAGCCATCGGAGCCGATAGCTCCTCGCCGCCAGCCATGTCGCCACTGTGACCACGGCCGTGCAAGCACGCGTCCGAGCCCACCGCTGCACTCGCTGCACTTCCGCGGGTCGATCACGACCATCCACGGCTCCGGACATGCCCCGCAACACGCAAACCACCGTTGGCCGAACTCCGGCCGCCGCCGCGAGCTCCCTTTCGACGAGCTCAGTCCACCCCAGCTGCTCCCGCTTGCCCCATTTAATGTGCGCGATTGCCAGCTTCCAACGAGCTCATTTGGTCGTCGGAGGAGCTTTTCCGATGCCCTCCACCGTCTCTGGTGTCGCCGATGATGAAACGCGGGTCAACTCTGGCGACTTTGACCTAGCTGACCAGGGGTTTGACCTCCCCTGGCTCACTGACATGTGGGCCACAGGCCACTAACTAAACTAGGATTAGTATTAGTTTAACGCTAACTAAATTTAGTTAGTTAACTAACCACTGACCAGTGGGTCCCACTGGTCAGGGTTGACCTGGACCGCGCCTGTTGACCGCTGACATCACAGTGACGTCATGCTGATGCAATAACTCTTTTCTAGATCTATTCTTTTACAGGAAATTCCAGAAAATTGCCTAAACTTCTAAAAATCATAGAAAATCAACCGTAACTCCAAATGAAATAAATTATATATGAAAAATTATCAGAAAAATCCAATCTATCCATTTATGTTACTTTCATGCATTTTCAACCAACTTATACCCCCTGTATAAGTGAAACATGATAATGGCATTTTAAATACCCCTTATGGAGTTTGCATATGAACCCTTGGTTCATATGGACTTCATTTAAATTGTTGCTAGATGCATTAGCACAAATCATAGCATATTGCCATGTCATGGTCATGCATCATATCGTCGCATTTGCATTGATTGTATTCCTCTCTATTGCCGTGCTTGTCCCCTCTCGGTAGGCATATTCCGACGATGAGTTCGATGACACCGATGAAGAGCTATATTATCTTCAAAAGTGCCAGGCAAGAAAAACCCCCTTGTTCATTTCGATACAATCCCACTCTCTCGCTCCTGCTCTCTTTTACTGCATTAGGACAACAATGATTCAACTGTTACTTGCTGCGGTAGTTGAACCCCTTATCCTCTGCATGACCTGTCATTTCCACAGTAAATAGATGAAACCCACTAGCATGAGTAGGAGTTGTTTGAGCCCTGATGTGCCTACTCATTCATGCTTGTTTTTCATGCCTGCTACTGCTTAGAGTTGAGTCAGGTCTGATTCATCGGGGGTGAATTGGAACAGTGATGAACATGTCCTACTGTGTGTGAGCTAAGTGTGTGAACATGATTTGGTAAAGGTAGCGGTGAGAGGCCGTGTAGGAGTACATGGTGGGTTGTCTCACTGAAACCGTCCTCAGGAACTGAGTTCTGTGTTTGTGATCCATGAAACAGCTACTACCACACATTGGGCCCTGAAATATGACCCCGCTTGACTTATTGACCCCTCTCGTCCTTTGTCCAGGAGTTGCAACTAGTTTTTGGTGTTAGTAGGTTATGTGTTGCCGGCCGTGCGTAGCGCTGACCCTAGGGGTGGGCTACGATGCGGTAGATACACTGTGGCCGGGTATGTAGGGCGCCCGTTTGGCGTCTCGGGACCCTGTACACATCGTTTGGGGCCGTTGAGGACACCCCGGCCAGATTTCCTTGCGGATGGAACCCGAATAGGCGATAAACCTAGACTAGAGACTTGTGCGGTTAGTCAGGTCGTGGTCTACACCGACGTCGGCTTTCGCTTGAAGTCTGCCGAGCACATGTCGTGTGCAGAAGCTAAGTGGTGGAAACATGTGTGAAGAAGTACACCCCTGCAGGGTTATAAATGATCTATTCGAATAGCCGTGTCCGCGGTAAAGGACTTCTGGATTGCCTATAACAGTTCATAGACAAGTGAAAGTGGATACTCTAAAACTCACAAGATAAGTGTGAGTGCTATGGATGGCCTTCTCGTAAGGAGACGGGAGCGGATCCATAGTGGTGTATTGAATGGTGAATATGTGGACTCGTGTGCGCCACCTCAAAAGAGTTGCTTGCAGTCATAGTTCAGGCTAGCCACTGAGTCAAAGCTGGCTTGCTGCAGTTAAACTCCACAACCCCCTTTATTGATACCGATGTATATGTAGATAGTTAAGATGTAAGTCTTGCTAGGTACATTTGTACTCACGTTTGCCTATTTTATGTTTTGCAGAGAGACGTCAGTCTCGCTAGTAGTTCCGTGTGGACTTTGACGTTTAGCTTGATACCTCAGCTACGATCTTCTGCCCTCGGCAGGATCTGGTAGATAGTTAGGTTTCTTAGCCTTTTTCATTTGTAGACGTCTGTACTCAGACATGTTAAGCTTCCGCATGTGCTTTGATTGTATGCTATGATTGTTGGGTCATGAGACCCATGTTTGTAATATCTCGCTCCTCGGAGCCTAATGAATAAATACTTGAGTTGTAGAGTTATGTTGTGATGCCATGTTGTATTTACACATATCGAGCATATTGTGTGTATGATTGAAATGCTTGGTATGTGTGGGATCCGACAATCTAGTTGTTTATCCTTGGCAGCCTCTCTTATGGGGAAATGTAGTCTAGTGCTTCCATGAGCCATAGTAGTCCGCTACAGCTCGGTTCACCGGAGTCCTGTTAGCCCGGCACTACTGCTCAGGACACTTGACTGGCCGGCATGTGTTTCACTTCGTTCCTGTGTCTGTCCCTTCGGGGAAATGTCACGCGGTGACATCCGGAGTCCTGCCTAGCCTGCTACAGCCCGGGTTCCCGGAGTCCTGTTAGCCTAGTGCTACAGCTCGGATTCACACGCTGCTGACCGACACGCTCGATGTGATTCATGTATGCCTGTACCCATAGGTTAGTGCCGCTTTGGGTTCACGACTAGCCATGTCGGCCTGGGTTCTCTGTCATATGGATGCTAGCGACACTATCATATACGTGAGGCAAAAGGCGCAAACGGTCCCGGGCCATGGTAAGGCGACACCCGTGGGAATACCATGCGTGAGGCCGCAAAGTGATATGAGGTGCTACCGGCTAGATCGATGTGACTTGGAATCGGGGTCCTGACACCAATGCGAAGGCCGAGGTGTCCCTTGCGACCTTACGTGAGGCCTGCGCCCGGGCCTTGGAGGAGGCCAGGGCAGCGGACCATTATCGTGAAGCTGCCGAGGAGCGCGAACGAGAACCCTAGCCCTGAACGGTACCCTCGAGTAGCGGATTGAGGCATGCAGGGCCGTCTTGGTGTCGATGAGGGGAGAGCCTTCCGAAGAGGAGGAGATCCAGAAACGCGTGGAGGCACTAGTGTTGAAGGCCTCAGAGCGTAGCCTTGAGTTCGAGCGGCTGGAGATGAGGGAGCGCCAGGTGGCCATGGCCGAGGAGACCGTAACCGTGCTTGAAGCCAGGATCTAGGACGAGGTTGACCGGAGGGTGGCGAAGGCCCGTGTAGATCTTGCCGACGAGCACCGCCTGGCGCTGGTGTTCTTGCAGGCTGAGGATAAGGGTAGGCTCATCGCCCTTAGGACGAGACTGGATGAGGCCGAGCAGCGCGAGAGGGCCGCTGTGGTAGCTCAGACCTCCGCCCAAGCCGACCTGGACTCCATGCGCTCCAACTTGCTCTCCTCCAGCAACAGATTGACGGCGCTGCGTCCCCTGCACAGAAGAACATGCATGAGGCATGTCGTCGGCGAACACTGCAACGTGAACACGCTTCTATGCTGCAGGACCTCAGGGTGAGAGGCAACCGAGCCCTAAGCACTATCTGCGAGGAGAGCGCCCCTCATCCACATGAGGAAGACTACGCCAGCCACCACCACTTCTTCCCGAGATCGTGATGCGCCTGGAGGACCAGGCCGTGAGGGCTCATGAGCTCATTGAGGAGAGGAGCCGGGGCCTCCTTGGGCGCGCATTTTCACGTGTCTTCAGTCATCTTCAGAACCTCGACCCCCATTTTGACTTTGATGCTGCCATAGCGCCCGTGCCCATGGTTATCTGAGACAGCTTGTCAGACTAGGTGGACGACCACGTGGATGCCCTGGTCACGGAGTTCGCGCCTGAAGATGACGCGGCCGTGGTGGTGGTCAGAGAAGGCGGCGTGGATGACAACGATGCAGACGACGCTGGCAACAACGCTGATGTCAGGGACGAAGACAGTGAGGTTAGCGAAGGAGGCAGCGCCTCTGGCTAACCCCGCTCTTTCCTTGCGTTAGCCTATGTAAAAAGGGGAACCTTCGGGCGTGGCCCTGTGGGGTGTAAGAGCATTTTAAAGGGGGGGCCCCTTATAATGTATGAAACATAGTGCATGAACAGACGGCACGTCTTTTGTGGACTAGGCTTGAGATGCACCATCGTGAGCCCGCGGGTCTCCTGAGCTCGGTAAATGTCGCGCCTTACCTTGACTCTGCAGGCCTTGATGTCCCGACCGGACCTTCCTCCTGAGGCTATCCCTTAGAGGCTCGCGAGACTCTGGGCCTCCTGAGAAGCCTGTGGATCCATATGAGAGGGCCGCGCTAGGAGTGTATGTTGGACCATGGTAGGATGCGCACATTGAAATCTTGTGGCACATGCACTCTCACCCCGAGGGAGTCCTATCTAGGTTGCACATACGCGCCCAGCGCTGTCTACCGACCAGCCCCCAGCCCGCGGGGCACTCGTAAGGGGGTGTCGGAGGCGTGAGCCTTGAAAACAAAGCATGCAACCAGAACGCAATAAACCGGCACAAACCAGAGAAAACTCCCCCCAATTTTAGATAACACAAAAGAACTTCAACTCTCAATCTGAAAGAAAAGAAAACGGTGATCAAGTTATAGAGAAAGGGGCAAAGCAAACAGCCACTTCCGGCACCTAGCTAGTTTCTTGTCTTCCCACCATCGCAGAGCTAAGTGCTTTCACTGGATGTGAGCATAGTCATTGGGGGACAGTATCGACGGCCAGCACGGAGCATGGTGCTTCCACTTGGACATGGGCGGGAGCCCCCGAGGCCGAGGGGCGGCATACTGGAGGCTCTAGGGCGTGTACAGCCCCACTCATTATTACGTGACAGTGCCACGAGCGGAGACCTTCAAAGGCATGAGCCTTGTTTCATATGGCGTGACGAGGGCCCCGCCTTGCGCCTCCCCCGACCACTGTTGGGGCATCCGAAAACTAGGACGAGACCAAGGGGCAAGGGGGACGCTAATGGCGCCCTCGGCGACCACGGGCCCTCTGCCGTGGGGAAGGGCTCGCCAGTGCCTACCCCGGCAGAGGACCTACCTCCGTGTGACGCCTTGCTCCGCGCAGCGCGAGGGGGGCCCTGCATCCGGGCCCCGCCCACGCAACCCCCAGTGGGCCGGTCCTGCCGAGAGCAGGGGCACCACGCCCGGGTCTCCGATCGCTGTCGTGGCCTCGTTCACCTACGGGCCATGGTTAGTGTAAGCATGTCCCTGGGGTATCGGCTGTGCCATATGGTTGTTGTCATTGAAGGGTTCGGCGAAGCTGCCAGGCAGCTCATGGAAAGCCCCGACCTCCAGCGAATCTCCTGCCCAGCTCGTCTCAGGGAACAAGCTGGGGTCTTCCTCAGGTGTGTACTCCAGGTCCATCATGCGGGGCACATAGGCATCTGGGGTGGCTGCACCAGAACCTTCACCTCCATGCCCCGCAGCTTGGACATCCGGGACATGCGCCTGGCCTTGGCGCCGCGGGGCGACTGTCAGTGTCAAAACCGGCGGATCCCGGGTAGGGGGTCCCGAACTGTGCGTCTAGGATCGATGGTAACAGGAGATGGGGGACACAATGTTTACCCAGGTTCGGGCCCTCTCTATGGAGGTAAAACCCTACCTCTCGCTTGATTGATATTGATGAATATGAGTGTTGCAAGAGTGGATCTACCACGAGATTATAATGGCTAAACCCTAGAAGTCTAGCCTATGTGGGTATGGTAACGAGTATATGTGATGTCCTTTCCGGGCTATCCCCTTTGGTTTATATAGGCACCGAGGGGGTCTAGGGTTTACATGGAGTCGGTTACATGAGAAGGAATTTTCGGTCGCCAAGCTTGCCTTCCACGCCAAGTAGAGTCCAATCCGGACATGGTGCATTATTCGGCCTTCATGTCTTCACGGCCCATAAGTCCGGCCAAAAGCATAATAGGCCGGACGCCCGAGGACCCCTTAGTCCGGGACTCCCTCAGTAGCCCCTGAACCTGGCTTCAATGACGAGGAATCTGGCGCGCAGATTTGTCTTCGGCATTGCAAGGCGGGTTCCATTCTTTCCGAGCTTCAAGATAGTCTTCGGACGCGATGATTGTATCCGGACCTATCACACACACCATATATTACCGCAGAGAGAATATATATTCTTACACGAGTCTAATCCGCTGATAGCTTTTACAACATGACATCGCCTTTGTCCGGTCGTAACTTCGAACCGTTTTTTGTCTACCGCTCCATGATGCGAGACATGGTTGTCATTGGCACGTCTTGTCTAAGCAAAGATCATGCCCCCCTTATTACGGGATTCTCATCAATACGGGTGTGGGTAACCCAACCATGCCGTTTTGCACGGCTCTTGGGAATAGGCGAGTTCAAGGTGAGTGGGGATGCGCTCGATATTCATGGTCTTTATAAGGGGATAAGGACACTTTTCCTTTACCCACATCCTTCTTCATCTCCAGTCCCTCCGTCCTTGAGCTCTAGCGCCCAAGCTTTTGGTTTTCCTCGTTCGAGAAGTCATTCCAATCATGTCCAGATCCGGGGCTGGAGGCAAGTGGATGGCTTCCTCCGTTAATGAGAAGAACATCACAGAGGTCCGGGAGGCCGGCTATCTAGCGAAGGAGATTGCTCATCGACTCCCGGAAAAATGGCAGATCGTCCCTACCCCCGATCCCCACGAGAGGGTTGTGTTTCTCACACACTTCGTCCATGGGCTGTGATTCCCTCTTCATCCATTTGTCTGTGGATTGATGTTTAACTATGGGTTGGACTTCCACGATCTGGCCCCCAATTTTATCCTCAATATCTCCACATTCATAGTTGTGTGCGAGGCCTTTCTCCAGATCCCACCGCACTTTGGCCTATGGCTGAAGACTTTTAATGTAAAGCCAAAGGTGGTGCGCGGCCAACAGGCCGAGTGCGGAGGTGCCATGGTGGGCAGGATACCCAATACCACCTGGCTCGAAGGCTCCTTCGTAGAGACGGTAAAGTGATGGCAATCGGGGTGGTTCTATATCACCGAGCCGCGTGACGCCAACTGGGTGGTGGCTCCCAAATTTTGATCCGGAGTCCCAATGCGGCTTACCTCCTGGCAGGAGAAGGGCCTAACCTGGGGATCTCTGGAAGAGATCACGGGGCTCCAAACATGCCTCCAGAATATGATAACCCGGAAGATCAAGCTAGTTGATGTGATCCAGGTCATGCTTGTACGCCGGATCCTTCCATGTCAGCGCCGGACCTGTTATTTGTGGGAGTTCAATCCGGCCGAGCACTAGACATTTCTAAGGCTCTTCGGCACGACGCACGAAGATATCTGGAAGGTACTCTTCAAGGGCAGCGAGACACCGCCACCCTTGACCAAAGATCGTGGGCTCAAGTTTAAGCGTCCGACCAATTCGGTACGCCGTCAAGGTGTAGTCTTTAAGGACACATTTCGAGGGAGGATACTAATCCTTCTTGTCAATTTCTTTTTCAGGCCTGGGTCGATCTAGCGGGACGGATTAATAGTCCGGCTCCGCTGCCCGAAGATGAAGAAACCCCACTTCTTACCAAGATGCTATTTTCGGCGCCTTACGACGTGCTGGAGAAGAAGGTCAAAACCACGTTCAAGGGGACCAGGCGTGGGCTTCACCGAAGGAGCACCTTGGTCGTCTCGTCTGACGACGAGACAGGCCCCTCAGCCGCTGAAGACAACAACGAGGAGGGAGGCACTCCCCCCTGCGAGAGGAAGGGAGAAAAGGGAGGCCTACCTGAGTTTGGAGGCGGAGGCGCCCAAGAGGGGGAGGGGCTCCTTCATGGATAACTCCGCATGGGATGTTGACAGCAGGCCGGAGTGACCTCGTCGGACCAACCCTTGGGCCGCCTCGTGAGTACCAGAATCAAAATCATCCGGCCTTCTCGGTTTGCAATATCGACGCATATTAAACCTTGTCGTTGCATTCCGGCATGCGACGGCTCCCCACAATCCTCGACATAGGATTCCCTGGACTCAAAGGAGATGGCTAGCATGTCACTGCCGCCTGCTCATTCCATCTTACCCAAGGGTGACGACGAGGTGGCATCCAAAAAGACTTTCCCAGGCCGGGGGGAGATTCCGGAGACCATCAAGGTGACGCCCCAGGATGGCTCCTCGGCCGCCAGACATACGGGGGAAAAAGTCCTCACGGGGACTGATGACGGGGCCCAAGTTCCTTTCGGGCCTCAGCCGGATACCATTCCAGAGATCTACATGGCTCCGAGGTCCAGCAAATGGCATTCCCCCCAAGGAGGGAATGTGCCTGTTCCACCGGTGACCTCTGTCCAACCAGAGGCATCGGATAATCTACTGGAGGCGCTACAAGGCGCCTCTATCGTGGATGAGTATCGTGTTCTTATGAACACAGTAATAGAGAAGGTTCGGTTTGTCAAAAGCGGACTGACCGAAGCCTGCACCAGCCTTCTAACGGGCTTTGAGGTGAGTAATGTGATTGTAGGAAAAAATATCACCGTATAGACAGTAGCCCCTGATGCTCTGTTTGGTGTTCGGGAGGAAAAGCCAAATAGAGGATCGAGAATAAGTATCACAAGAGTCTAACATGAGTTGTCTATGTGAATAAGCAGGTATCGCTGCAGGCTGCCACTGCTCATGCTGCGGAAGCGTCCGGACTAAAGCGAAAGCTGGAGCGGGCCGAGGAGGAGCTCGGCCTCATGAAGAAGCAGCTGGAAGATAGCCAAGGTATGCAGTAACCTATGGGTATATGTCGAAAAATGAGCAGTCCAGCCGGACTAAAGTGTCATAAACATTATTAGTGGCCACGACCGAGGTGTCGGCACTTAAAGAAGGCGTTAACCAAGGCCGAGGACAAAGCGGCCACGAAACGAGCCGCGCGCGAGAAGCACGAGGCCCAGGTTGCCGAGGCGCAGCAACAGCTCCAGGGCGTGATCGAGAGATTTGAGTCCTTGGAGCACGATTGTAAGGTGCAGGAGTCCGAACTAGCGGAGGCCCACCAGAGCACACAGGATGCACGAGCCAAAGCCAGGATGCTCTCCAAGAGATTCAGGCGGCTAAGAAGATTACGGCAGGTAACTTTCACTTAGCATAGCAAGTGTGTGTAAGAAACGTTCCTTGTAGTTATCTGAATTCGGCTTTTCCAGGGGCGTTTACGGATCTTCTGTGTAGTATATGGGATGCTGCTGAGTATTACAGAGCCATAGAAGGAATGTCTACGGAGAAGCTATTCTGGTCCCAGTATCTTGGACCCGAACATCTGTTGCCCTTCATTGACCAGCTGAAGCAGTTGGTCGAGCTGCACAAGTCGGCGGAGCTAGCCATGAAGGACCTGATAGTCCGGCCATGGGCTGCCGAGCCTGTACCTAGAAGCTATTTCGGACTTGTAAAGCGGCTTGTTAATGCCTGTCCGCGGCTTGAAACCGTGAAGCGGTCAGTCTGCATCGAAGGTGCGCGCATGGCCTTTTCCCGCGTCAAGACGCATTGGGCAAAGCTGGATGCCAAGAAGCTGATGACTGAGGGACCGCCAGAGGGAAAGGAGCATCGTCGACCTGAGCTCTATTTTGATGGCGTCTTGGAGGGGTCCTGCCTTGTGGCCGAACAATGTCTGAAGGATATCATTTTCCCATGAGAACAATTGTATTATACTGACCTGTAATATGGAGCAGTGATGTTTTGTATTATTGTCAGGACCCCGACTCGATGTCACATCGATCTAGCTTGTAACACCTCATATCACTTTGCGGCCTCACGCACGGTATCCCCACGGGTGTTGCCTTACCTTTTCCCGGGATCGTTTGCGCCTTTTGGCTCACGTATATGATAGTGTCGCTAGCATCCATATGATAAGGAGCCCGGGCTGACATGACTAGTTGTAAACCCAAAGTGGCACAGACTTACAGGGACAGGCATCCATGACCCAGCTTCGAACGTGTCGGTCATCAGCAAGTGGGTCTGGGCTGTAGCACTGGGCTAGCAGGACTCCGGTAAACCGGGCTGTAGCGGGCTAACAGGACTTCGGTACTCAATGCGTGACATTTCCCCGAAGGGACAGACACAGGAACGAAGAAGGACACATGCCGGCCAGCCTAAGTGTTCCAGAGCAGTAGCAAGCTACCATGGCTCAGCGGTAACCCTAGGAGACATTTCCCGGTAAGAGAGGCTACTAAAGATAAACAACTAGATAGTCAGATCCCACACATACCAAGCATTTCAATAACATACACACAATATGCTCGATATGTGCAAATACAACATGGCATCACAACATGACTCTATGACACAAGTACTTTATTTAAGGCTCGGAGAGCCATACATAACATACACATAGGTACGGGTCACACGACCCAGCATTCAAGTCATACAGTCATACAAACCAGCAGCGGAAGTAACTTGTCTGAGTACAGACAACTAGTAAAATAAAAGAGGCTTGGAAAGCCTAGCTATACTACGTGGTCCTTCACAAGCTCAGGATCACCACCTGGGCCTTAGCCTACTCATTGATGTCAACGTCTACGAAGACCCATCAGAAGGGGTTGCAGCGTCTTCTGTAAAAATGTAAATTATAGCAACATGAGTACAAAGGTACTCAGCAAGACTTACATCAGATCCTACATACATGCACATTATCAAGAAGGGTTGGTGGAGTTATTGCAGCTAGCCAGCTTTGACTCTTGGCTAGGCTATCCTACGAGACTCCAACTTGAAATGGTTTTGCGTACACGAGTCCACTACTCACCACTTCAATACACTACCGAGGATCCACCTCCGTCTTCCTACAGAAGGGCCATCCTCGGCACTCACACTTATCTTGAGGCTTTTAGTAGTTTCCATTTACTTGTCTATGAACTGTATAGGCAACCAAGTAGTCCTTCACCGCGGACGCGGCTATTCGAATAGATCATGATAACCCTGCAGGGGTGTACTTCTTCATACATGTTTCCACCACTTAGCGTCTGCACACGACATGTGCTCGGCAGACTTCAAGCGAAAGCCGACGTGGGTGTAGACCACGACCTACCTAAACACCTAAGTCTCTAGTCCAGGTTTATCGCCTATTCGGGTTCCATCCATGAGGAGATCCGGCCGGAGTTTCGCTCACAGCCCCAAACAATGTGAACAGGGTTCCGTGACACCAAACGGGTGCCCGGTTTACCCGGCCACGTACCTACCGCATCACAGCCCACCCCTACGGTCAGCGCTGTCCATGGCCTCCAGTAGGCTACAAACACCAGAAACTACTTGCAACTCCTAGACAGAGGACTAGGGTGAATAAGAAGTCGAGCGGGGTCATATTTCAGGGCCCAATGCATGGTAGTAGCTGTATCTTAAATCACACATACAGATCTCAGTGCTTAAGGTCGGCTTCAATGAAACAACCCACCATGTACTCCTACATGGCCTTTCATCGATACCTTTACCAAATCGTGTTCACCACACCACTCTCATTACCAACATAAACATTTCACTCTAGTCCATCACCCAGATGAACCAGACCTGACACGACTCTAAGCATAGCAGGCATAGCAAGGTAGGAACAACACATACATATGGCTCAATCAACTCCTACACATGCTAGTGGGTTTCATCTAGTTACTGTGGCAATGACAGGTCATGCAGAGGAAGTGGGTTCAACTAACGTAGCACACAGCAGTTTGAAACGCGTTGTCTTAATGCAGTAAAAGAGAGCAGGAGCGAGAACATGGGATTGTATCGATATGATCAAATGGTTGGTTGCTTGCCTGATGGTTCGATGCACTGATACGGTTCTTCATTAGGGTAATCACGGTACTCCTCGGAGGCAGAACCTGCCGCAAAGAACACCGATACACAACCATCACCAAACAATGTGCAACAATATGATGCATGCATGAAACATGGCAATATGAGTGTGTTGGGCTAATGCAACTAAGACTAGAGGGGTTTGAACCAATTTGAACCAAAGATTCAAATTTCAAACTCATACATGGCCCTTTAAAGTGTTTTACCTTGTTCTGCATTAAACATCAAGTTAACTTGTTTAATCATGCATGAAAATAGTACAGATGGATAGATTGGATTTTTCTGATCATTTTTCATATATAACTTGTCTGATTTGGAGTTACAGAATAAAAGTTATGAATTTTTGAAGTTTAAACTATATTCTGGAATTTCCTATATTAGATTAAATCCAGAAATTAATTTATTGCGTCAGCCTGACGTCAGTGTGACATCAGCAGGTCAACGGGACACGGTCCGGTCAAACCTGACAGTGGGTCCCGCGTGTCAGTGTGATTAGATTAGTTAAAGTTTAATTAAAACTAAACCTGTTTAATTAACAGGGCTGGGCCCCACCTGTCATTGACTCAGGAGAGTCAACCAGGGCCCACCCGTGGTCAAACCCGGGTCGGCTGCACCGGCGTTTAGCCGCCGGCGAGCCCGACGCAGCGGCGGAAGTGATTTTTGCCGTTCCGGCAACCAAACGAGCCACGGAGGCCACCGGAGAGGAGCTGAGGTCGAGTCGCAGCTCTTGGTGGAGTCCGTTGGGGTCGGGGTGGCCGGAGTTGGTGCCGGCGATGACTTTGGCGACCACCGGAGTTCGGCCGAAGTCGAACTTGTCGCTAGGGGGGTCGGTGAGGTGCGGGGAGTAGCTAGTTAGGTGCTACGTGATGCGGTGAGCATGATGGACACCGTGGAGTGGTCGGAGGGTGACCGGGAGCACGTCGGCGACGAGCTCCACGGTGGTGGGTGCGGTTGAGCTCCGGGAGGTCGCTACACGGCTCGGGAACGAGAGAGGGAGGGTAGGAGGGGTAGCTAGGCTCACAGCGCACCCGTAGAGGCCACCGGCGGGGTCGGGGACGAGCTGAGGCGGCGACGGTGTTGAAGGGGATCTCCGGCGACGGCGGTTCAGGCGAGGTCGTTGCGGTGGACTCGGGCGTTGCGAGCGCTCGGGGCTCGGCTTGCTCGATGAAGTGGACAGCGGCGGAGCTCCTGGACACGACGAGAGGACGCATGGGCGGCGGGGAGCGCGGCTACGACGTAGGCACGGCGGCGGTAGCGTCGGCCATGGCTGGGGGGCGCGAGGG
>NC_041386.1:261158085-261167994 GCF_002162155.2 Triticum dicoccoides | reverse complement strand
GTGCGTGGCGCGCGCTGCGGTCGCCGTCGGGCACCTGCCTGCCTGCCTGGCCGGCAAGCAGCTCGCTGGAGCGGCGCCGGGCCGTGCCGGCAGGTGGGCCGGGTGCTGGGCGCCAGGTAAGTTTTTCTATTTTTTCCTGTTTTCTGTTTTTTTAATACTTCTGCAACTTTGTTGATTTATTAAAAATACTTATGCAACTCCTAAAATCACCAAACTACTCCTGGTCCATAGTTGGATTATTTCCAACATGAAACATTTTAGTTTGGAGATATTTGGGCATCTGAATATTTTATATAATTTTAAATGCCCAAATTCAAATATCTATGATTTAATTCAAAGACCCTAGGATGACCTAGGAAAATGTGCATCACTTTTGTCAGGGGTTCTGAACTAGGACAAAATGATGGGCATTGTAGAAGGGCATTTCAGGTTCATTGAAAAAGTTTTTAGTAAACCCTAGTTGGTTTCAGAGGGGGCTGGGGGTTCTGTCATCCCCATTTCAGGTTTCTGATGAAAGAATAAACATGATGCAACACTCTAATGCATGAACTAGCTAGGGTGTGACAACTCACCCCCACTCAAAAGAATCTCGTCCCGAGATTTGGGTTCCTCCGGAAAAAGGGCGGGATACTCGAGTCGAAGACAATCCTCCCTTTCCCAAGTTGCTTCATCCTCAGAATGGTGCGACCATTGAACTTTGAGAAACTTGATATTATGACGTCGAGTGGTACGCTCGGCCTGATCGAGGATACGAATGGGGTACTCTCGATACGTGAGATTATCTTGGAGATCAAGCGTTTCGTGGTCCACTCCACGGATAGGATCCGAGAAGCAACGCCTGAGTTGAGAAACGTGGAAGACATCGTGGACTCTGGAGAGATGCGGAGGTAGTCCCAACTGGTAGGCAACTTCTCCTTGTTTAGCGAGAATACGAAAAGGTCCAATGTAACGAAGAGCCAATTTGCCTTTGATACCGAAACGATGGGTTCCCTTCAGAGGAGTAACCCGAAGGTAAGCCTTCTCGTCAACCTCGAAAGTCATAGCCTTATGTTTTCGGTCATATTGACTCTTTTGACGAGATTGGGCTGTTTTCAACTTTTCACGAACGATGCGAACTTGCTCTTCTGCTTCCTGAATCATATCCAGGCCAAAGAATTGTCTTTCCCCGGTTTCTGACCAGTTAAGGGGTGTTCGACACCGTCGTCCATAGAGAACTTCAAAAGGGGCTTTACCCAAGCTAGATTGATAGCTGTTGTTGTAAGCGAATTCGGCAAATGGAAGGCATTTCTCCCACTCCATTCCGAATGAGATAACAGAGGCTCGAAGCATGTCTTCTAGGATCTGGTTGACGCGTTCCACTTGACCACTTGATTGAGGGTGGAAGGCGGTGCTAAAAGAGAGACGGGTTCCCATAGCATTTTGGAAACTTTCCCAAAATCGAGAGGTGAAAAGACTTCCTCGATCTGAGTTAATTTCCAAAGGAACACCATGGAGAGACACGATTCGGGAGATGTATAAGTCTGCCAACTGACTAGCGGTTATACTCTCACGAACAGGTAAGAAATGGGCCACTTTGGAAAGACGATCGACAACGACGAAGATAGCATTATTCCCTCTCTTGGTTCTGGGAAAACCGGTAATGAAATCCATACCAATTTTATCCCATTTCCATTCAGGAATAGCTAAGGGTTGAAGGGTGCCAGCAGGCCGTTGATGCTCTGCTTTTACACGACGGCAGACGTCGCAATTAGCAATGTACTGAGCAATTTCTCTCTTCATCCTAGTCCACCAGAACCTCTGGCGTAGGTCCTGATACATCTTGGTACTACGGGGATGAATGGTGAGAGGAGATTCATGAGCCTCCTTAAGGATCAACTGCCGTAGATGCTGGTTCTTGGGAACCACTAAACGGTTCTCAAAGTACACAACACCATGATCATTTGTGGAAAAACAACTAGCACCTCCGCTAGCAATGTTCTCCTTGATTTTAGATATTCCCTTATCTCGCTTTTGGGCAGCGATGATTTGATCCGTAAGAGTAGGTTTCGCCACCAAGGTGGAAAGAAATCCTTGAGGAACAATGTGAAGGTTAAGCTTCCGAAATTCCTCATGGAGAAGCGGTTGACTTTGTTGTAACATCAGGTTGTTACAATAAGATTTATGACTTAGCGCATCAGCCATGACGTTGGCTTTCCCTGGGGTGTAAGTTATTCCTAAGTCGAAATCTGTGATCAACTCAACCCAACGTCTTTGCCTGAGATTCAAATCTGGTTGGGTGAAGATATACTTCAGACTTTGGTGATCAGTGAATATTTCGCAACGATTACCGAGAAGGTAATGTCGCCAGGTTTTAAGTGCATAGACTACAGCTGGAAGCTCTAGATCATGAGTAGGATAATTCTCCTCATGTGGGTGCAATTGCCATGAAGCGTAAGCAATTACGTGTCGATCTTGCATGAGAATGCAACCTAGTCCTTGTCGCGAGGCGTCGCAGTAGATAACAAAGTCCTTAGAGAAATCTGGCGGTACCAATACGGGAGCAGATGTCAGGCGTCTTTTCAGTTCTTGAAAGCTGTGCTCACATTGTGGAGTCCATTCGAACTTTTTATCTTTCTTGAGGAGTTCGGTTAGAGGTTTAGCAACTTTGGAGAAGTTCTCGACAAAGCGACGGCAATAGCTCGCTAAGCCCATAAAACTCCGAACTTGCTTGACCGATTCAGGTGGAGTCCAATTAAGGACGGCTTGAACTCGCTCAGGGTTAACAGCAATACCTTTACCAGATATTACATGACCCAGATAGGTCACTTCTGACAACCAGAATTCACATTTAGAAAATTTGGCATAAAGGTGATGCTCTCGAAGTTTCTTCAACACTAGCCTTAGATGTTTGGCATGTTCTTCCTCGCTCTTGGAGTAGATGAGTATATCATCGAGGTAAACCACGACGAATTTATCCAAATACTCCATGAAGATTGAGTTCATTAACCGAGAAAAGGTGGCTGGAGCGTTGGTTAAACCGAAGGACATGACGGTGTACTCGTATTGGCCATAATGAGTAACAAAGTCCGTTTTAGGAATGTCCCCGTTTCTGATTTTGATTTGATGGTAGCCCAACCTCAAATCCATTTTGGAGAAGATTGAGGATCCAGCGAGCTGATCATACAGGTCGTTGATCCTGGGGAGCGGATATTTGTTCTTGATTGTGACCAAATTGACAGGTCGATAATCTACAACCATCCGGTCCGTACCATCCTTCTTCTTGACGAAGAGGACGGGGCAAGCCCACGGAGATGAACTAGGTTGGATGAAACCCTTTTTCAAGGACTCATCGAGTTGTTTCTTAAGCTCGGCTAGTTCTAGTGGTGCCATCTTATAGGGTCTTCTAGCAATCGGGACGGTTCCTGGAATGAGGTCTATTATGAACTCAACATCCCTGTCAGGTGGAACACCTGGCAATTCCTCTGGGAAGACATCCGGGAAGTCACGGACTACCGGAACGTCCTCAAGGTCTGGCAAAGGGCTGGCGTTAAGAGAATATAATTGTCGCTTGGCTAATCGGGTAAAGACATTGACTATCTTCCCCGAAGGGTGGGTGAGTTGAACAGTCCTAGAGAAGCAATCAATTTTGGCATGATGAGCTGACATCCAGTCCATACCCAAGATGATATTAATATCTGAAGATTTGAGAGCTATCAAAGATGCAAGGAAAACAAGTCTGTCGACTTGGATTTTATTTCCATAACTTACCCTGGAGGTTTGCCATCTAGAACCGGGAGTAGAAATTTCCATAGTGGATGGCATGTCACAGAATGCGGTGTTATGCAAACGAGCATAGTTCTCGGATATAAATGAATGAGATGCTCCTGTATCGAAAAGAACAGATGCCGGGTGGCAATTAACAAGGAGCGTACCGAGAACGTCGTTGGGATCCTCTTGAGCTTCTTCGGCAGAGATACAGTTGACATGGCCACGTGTAGCGGTGGCCGGCTTGGCGTGGAACACTTTACCTGTCGGCTTGCCATGGCCAACAGCTTTAGCAGATTGGTTGGGGTTGGTTTGGGGACACTCACGCATATAGTGGCAGATTCCCCACACTTAAAACAAGTCACGACACTGGTACGTGGAGGAGCACTGTTGGTTGGACCACCATAGGGCTTGGCTGGTGCAGACTGTTGAACGGGGCGAGGCGCCTGGAAGGATGGCCTCGGTGTGAACCTGGGTGGCAGGGCGGTGTTAGGCACCCACACGCGGCGCTTCTGAGGACCAGCACCGGATGAGGAACCCATGTCACGGCCATGCTTGCGTGTTGCGTCATAATCGGTCTGACCAGTTTCAGCACTGATGGCCTTGTTGACAAGCTTCTGAAAAGATGTGCACTCATGCAGACGGAGGTCGCGGCGAAGCTCAGGACTAAGTCCCTTACGGAACCTTGCTTGCTTCTTAGCATCAGTAGAAACTTCCTCAGTTGCATATCGTGCGAGGTTACCAAACTCCCTGCTGTAAGCATCCACAGAGAGTCGGCCTTGGGTGAAACTGCAAAATTCCTCACGTTTACGGTCCATGAGACCCTCCGGAATGTGATGTTCACGGAAAGCCTCGCTGAATTCAGCCCAAGTAGTGACATGGCCCGCTGGGCGCATAGCTCCATAATTCTCCCACCATAGACTGGCGGGGCCTTCAAGATGATATGCAGCAAAGGTGACCTTGTCAGCCTCGGCTACTAGCGCGGAGCGCAGTTTGTGAGAAATACTACGAAGCCAGTCATCAGCGTCGAGAGGCTCGACGGAGTGGTGGAACGTGGGTGGA
Source organism: Triticum dicoccoides (assembly GCF_002162155.2). Classification (NCBI taxonomy): domain Eukaryota; kingdom Viridiplantae; phylum Streptophyta; class Magnoliopsida; order Poales; family Poaceae; genus Triticum; species Triticum dicoccoides. Next base: position 261,163,188 of record NC_041386.1, on the reverse strand, counting down.
TGTAACTTGATGAAATCACTAAGTGACACCACGTTAGTCCTCTGATGGTGTGCTGTGTTCTGTTCAATATGCTCCAACAAACGGTTGGTCTCCCGCTTGTTTCTTTCGGCTTCCATCATAACCTCGGCTAGGGAAGGAGGATGAGGCAGATTTGCATTCCTGACTTCACTGCCTTTGGCCTGCTCTTGAGGAAAAGGGTTATTGCGCGTGTTGACCATCCTAGGTAAACAAGACAATGATTTAGTCAGAATGATAAGATTCCAACATAGAATACAGAATGTAAGGAGTAACTCGGAATGCAAGATGATCATCCATATGACATGGTAGATACAGAAACTGCTTCTTTATTCCATCGTCATACACACCATACAAGGTTTAGTACAAGACCAAACAAGGTACTATTATGGTGAAAGGAGGATTACATCTCATCGGAGGCATCCCAAGCTCCTATACATTATTTTTCTACACCTCCGGAAGGCGGTACAAACTAGGTCATATCCCACGAGTCACGCAGGACGATAGACGACACAGCTAGTACGAACTAGTGATACTACCACTAACTCAGACCGATCCGTAGTAGTCCTCGTAGAAGTCACCTTCATAGCCTGGAAGCTCAACATGATCATCCGGAAACAGACGATCTCGTGGAGCTTGTGGACCATAGGGGCTAGGATGAGGTCTTGGACCAACAGACGGTGGCCTGCGGGGACCGCGAGGTGGGGTGATGCCTCCTACATCACGCCAACCCATCACGTCTGGCAAAGCAGATCTCACAGGATAGAGATCACGCATATCCGAATATCCAGCTTGCACCGCCGGTGCAAACCGAGTCAATGTGGCCCAATGGTCAGCACGGGTATTGAAAAGCTCTAGCCTCAAGGCCCGGTTTTCACGGTCCTTATCCTCGAGCATCTCAGCAGTGGTGCGAGTCCGTGAATCCTCCTGAGTGGGGTCAGCATAGATAGCCTGGAGATACCCTTGTGCTCCCGGAAGTGATCCTGGCATATACCGGAAATCAGAGTCCCGAAATAGGCCAGACCTGACTCGCATGATGGTCATCATAGAGTAGGCGGCGTCCTGCACAGCCATCTCAATAGTAACCCCGAGTCCATAGGAGCAGTGAAGGGGCTCGGTGGATCCAGGATAAGATGGAAATATCCTGACAGTGTAGAGATACTGGCTTTGATTAAAGTCTCGGAATTGCTCTTCGACCGTGTACTCAGGATACCAACGGTATCCAGCCTCAGTCATTACCCTGACCAACATGGCGGTATGGCCGGGTACATCTAGGCATCGAGTCAGGCAAACCACTTGATTAAGGTCGCGAGTGGCCATCTGAAAGCACAACCATAATGCAAAGGCATTAGAATTTCTAGCAAAATTTCGGCAGCATAACAGCTATAAATGCTCAAGAAGGATTTTGAGACATTTGACAAAGGATTTCATACACACTCAACATCATCATATCAAAGTTCTGAGTCCATCCTAACAACATGATGTGGTAGTAGAACTGTACTAGGCTTGTATCCATCAAACCTATAAGGTACTACTGATTAGTAACACGTGATCCTGATAGAGAGAAAAGATCCTAATTCCTTAACCCCCGGTGGAAGAATAGACTGACTCAGAACAGAATGTCATAAGATAAGGAGTAAAAAGAACCTTACGTTCCAACCCACAAACAATTCCCCTACATATAACTAAGGAATTTCTAGACTCAACATCGACCAGTTTGGCTTGGAGAACCTACAGGCAGTCCGGCTCTGATGCCAACGCTGTCAGGACCCCGACTCGATGTCACATCGATCTAGCTTGTAACACCTCATATCACTTTGCGGCCTCACGCACGGTATCCCCACGGGTGTTGCCTTACCTTTTCCCGGGACCGTTTGCGCCTTTTGGCTCACGTATATGATAGTGTCGCTAGCATCCATATGATAAGGAGCCCGGGCTGACATGACTAGTTGTAAACCCAAAGTGGCACAGACTTACAGGGACAGGCATCCATGACCCAGCTTTGAACGTGTCGGTCATCAGCAAGTGGGTCCGGGCTGTAGCACTGGGTTAGCAGGACTCCGGTAAACCGGGCTGTAGCGGCCTAACAGGACTCCGGTACTCAATGCGTGACATTTCCCCGAAGGGACAGACACAGGAACGAAGAAGGACACATGCCGGCCAGCCTAAGTGTTCCAGAGCAGTAGCAAGCTACCATGGCTCAGCGGTAACACTAGGAGACATTTCCCGGTAAGAGAGGCTACTAAAGATAAACAACTAGATAGTCAGATCCCACACATACCAAGCATTTCAATAACATACACACAATATGCTCGATATGTGCAAATACAACATGGCATCACAACATGACTCTACGACACAAGTACTTTATTTAAGGCTCAGAGAGCCATACATAACATACACATAGGTACGGGTTACACGACCCAGCATTCAAGTCATACAGTCATACAAACCAGCAGCGAAAGTAACTTGTCTGAGTACAGACAACTAGTAAAATAAAAGAGGCTTGGAAAGCCTAGCTATACTACGTGGTCCTTCACAAGCTCAGGATCACCACCTGGGCCTTAGCCTACTCATTGATGTCAACGTCTACGAAGAACCCATCAGAAGGGGTTGCAGCGTCTTCTGTAAAAATGTAAATTATAGCAACATGAGTACAAAGGTACTCAACAAGACTTACATCAGATCCTACATACATGCACATTATCAAGAAGGGTTGGTGGAGTTATTGCAGCAAGCCAGCTTTGACTCTTGGCTAGGGTATCCTACGAGACTCCAACTTGAAATGGTTTTGCGTACACGAGTCCACTACTCACCACTTCAATACACTACCGAGGATCCACCTCCGTCTTCCTACGGAAGGGCCATCCTCGGCACTCACACTTATCTTGAGGCTTTTAGTAGTTTCCATTTACTTGTCTATGAACTGTATAGGCAACCAAGTAGTCCTTTACCGCGGACGCGGCTATTCGAATAGATCATGATAACCCTGCAGGGGTGTACTTCTTCATACATGTTTCCACCACTTAGCGTCTGCACACGACATGTGCTCGGCAGACTTCAAGCGAAAGCCGACATGGGTGTAGACCATGACCTACCTAAACACCTAAGTCTCTAGTCCAGGTTTATCGCCTATTCGGGTTCCATCCATGAGGAGATCCGGCCGGAGTTTCGCTCACAGCCCCAAACGATGTGAACAGGGTTCCGTGACACCAAACGGGTGCCCGGTTTACCCGGCCACGTACCTACCGCATCACAGCCCACCCCTACGGTCAGCGCTGTCCATGGCCTCCAGTAGGCTACAAACACCAGAAACTACTTGCAACTCCTGGACAGAGGACTAGGGTGAATAAGAAGTCGAGCGGGGTCATATTTCAGGGCCCAATGCATGGTAGTAGCTGTATCTTAAATCACACATACAGATCTCAGTGCTTAAGGTCGGCTTCAATGAAACAACCCACCATGTACTCCTACATGGCCTTTCATCGATACCTTTACCAAATCGTGTTCACCACACCACTCTCATTACCGACATAAACATTTCACTCTAGTCCATCACCCAGATGAACCAGACCTGACACGACTATAAGCATAGCAGGCATAGCAAGGTAGGAACAACACATACATATGGCTCAATCAACTCCTACACATGCTAGTGGGTTTCATCTAGTTACTGTGGCAATGACAGGTCATGCAGAGGAAGTGGGTTCAACTAACGTAGCACACAGCAGTTTGAAACGCGTTGTCTTAATGCAGTAAAAGAGAGCAGGAGCGAGAACATGGGATTGTATCGATATGATCAAATGGTTGGTTGCTTGCCTGATGGTTCGATGCACTGATACGGTTCTTCGTTAGGGTAATCACGGTACTCCTCGGAGGCAGAACCTGCCGCAAAGAACACCTATACACAACCATCACCAAACAATGTGCAACAATATGATGCATGCATGAAACATGGCAATATGAGTGTGTTGGGCTAATGCAACTAAGACTAGAGGGGTTTGAACCAATTTGAACCAAAGATTCAAATTTCAAACTCATACATGGCCCTTTAAAGTGTTTTACCTTGTTCTGCATTAAACATCAAGTTAACTTGTTTAATCATGCATGAAAATAGTACAGATGGATAGATTGGATTTTTCTGATCCTTTTTCATATATAACTTGTCTGATTTGGAGTTACAGAATAAAAGTTATGAATTTTTGAAGTTTAAACTATATTCTGGAATTTCCTATATTAGATTAAATCCAGAAATTAATTTATTGCGTCAGCCTGACGTTAGTGTGACATCAGCAGGTCAACGGGACACGGTCCGGTCAAACCTGACAGTGGGTCCCGCGTGTCAGTGTGATTAGATTAGTTAAAGTTTAATTAAAACTAAACCTGTTTAATTAACAGGGCTGGGCCCCACCTGTCATTGACTCAGGAGAGTCAACCAGGGCCCACCCGTGGTCAAACCCGGGTCGGCTGCACTGGCGTTTAGCCGCCGGCGAGCCCGACGCGACGGCGGAAGTGATTTTTGCCGTTCCGGCAACCAAACGAGCCGCGGAGGCCACCGGAGAGGAGCTGAGGTCGAGCCGCAGCTCTTGGTGGATTCCGTTGGGGTCGGGGTGGCCGGAGTTGGCGCCGGCGACGACTTTGGCGGCCACCGGAGTTCAGCCGAAGTCGAACTTGTCGCTAGGGGGGTCGGTGAGGTGCGGGGAGTAGCTAGTTAGGTGCTACGTGACGCGATGAGCATGATGGACACCGTGGAGTGGTCGGAGGGTGACCGGGAGCACGTCGGCGACGAGCTCCACGGTGGTGGGTGCGGTTGAGCTCCGGGAGGTCGCTACACGGCTCGGGAACGAGAGAGGGAGGGTAGGAGGGGTAGCTAGGCTCACAGCGCACCCGTAGAGGCCACCGGCGGGGTCGAGGACGAGCTGAGGCGGCGACGGTGTTGAAGGGGGATCTCCGGCGACGGCGGTTCGGGCGAGGTCGTTGCGGTGGACTCGGGCGTTGCGAGCGCTCGGGGCTCGGCTTGCTCGATGAAGTGGACAGCGGCGGAGCTCCTGGACACGACGAGAGGACGCACGGGCGGCGGGGAGCGCG
>NC_041386.1:261131110-261157942 GCF_002162155.2 Triticum dicoccoides | reverse complement strand
GTTGAAGGGGATCTCCGGCGACGGCGGTTCGGGCGAGGTCGTTGCGGTGGACTCGGGCGTTGCGAGCGCTCGGGGCTCGGCTTGCTCGATGAAGTGGACAGCGGCGGAGCTCCTGGACACGACGAGAGGACGCACGGGCGGCGGGGAGCGCGGCTACGACGTAGGCACGGCGGCGGTAGCGTCGGCCATGGCTGGGGGGCGCGAGGGGGAGGAGCTGGAGAGGAGAGGGGGTGTCTGGGGGGTTCGGGGAAGAGAGGGGGAGCGATCCACGACGTCACCGGGCGAGGGGAGCGGCGAGGCGGCGAGCAGGTGCGTGGCGCGCGCTGCGGTCGCCGTCGGGCACCTGCCTGCCTGCCTGGCCGGCAAGCAGCTCGCTGGAGCGGCGCTGGGCTGGGCCGGCAGGTGGGCCGGGTGCTGGGCCCCAGGTAAGTTTTTCTATTTTTTCCTGTTTTCTGTTTTTTTAATACTTCTGCAACTTTGTTGATTTATTAAAAATACTTAGGCAACTCCTAAAATCACCAAACTACTCCTGGTCCATAGTTGGATTATTTCCAACATGAAACATTTTAGTTTGGAGGTATTTGGGCATCTGAATATTTTATATAATTTTAAATGCCCAAATTCAAATATCTATGATTTAATTCAAAGACCCTAGGATGACCTAGGAAAATGTGCATCACTTTTGTCAGGGGTTCTGAACCAGGACAAAATGATGGGCATTTTAGAAGGGCATTTCAGGTTCATTGAAAAAGTTTTTAGTAAACCCTAGTTGGTTTCAGAGGGGGCTGGGGGTTCTGTCATCCCCATTTCAGGTTTCTGATGAAAGAATAAACATGATGCAACACTCTAATGCATGAACTAGCTAGGGTGTGACAATTATAATGCTTATGATTTACATTTTACCTCCTGTGCGGTCGTTTATGAAATCTGAGGGTGGACCATTCGTCGGCTTCTGCCCCCACATAGATAGTACGAGGGTGTTCAGGATAAATCTAAACACTCTTTACTCCATAGTCTGGTCCTTAAAGGTGGTATTTAGCGCAACGAACAAGGCAATCAGACTATGCGGCCTTTACCGCCCTCACTTAGCCATAGGAGTTTGACAATTAAAAAGTTTGGTGAAGCCCCTGGTATTCGAAAGGCCGAAGTAGGGGTGCTATACACGCCTAATCGGAGGGACCGATTCTTCGCGCGAAGCGGAAAAAATCTCTAACGATTTGGAACCTCTCGAACAGCTGATCGGCTCTCGCCGCATCATGACAGTCAGTTTTCGGCTGTGTCTACTGAGGTGCTCGTCCGAAAGAACCGGGACACAATCACAGTAGTTCCCCCTTTACTACCCTGGCCGATATAGCGGAACACAAGGTAGTAAGTAAAGGAGCCGGGCAACCCAACTATTGACCAAAGACATGATTCGGAGCCTATGCATATAATGTTATAAGTTCGGGGTACCGAACTATACTATAAAAGTGTTCAGACTTTTTATTGCCGTAGTGTTGGGTGTAATGAAGCCCCTGGCGCAGTAATACATACCATAGTGTACGTGTGCAATAAGTAATATTTACAAAGGTGAGAAAACAGGAAAATTAGGTAATAAGCGGATGCCATCATTCATTCACCATTGTGATGTAATTGGTACGTCGAGGCGTACTTTGTGCAAATAATGCGATAAGCAAGTAAAGCTATTTATCATGCCGTAACCAAGGGCGGGGTGCGTGAGGGTATGTAAAACAAGTATGGCGATCATTACAACGAGTCGTCCGTATAGACCTCGAAAAGAGAAAAAACCCATAATAAAAGGCAAAAGTAAAGGCATGTGAATCCTGGTGTCGGTCGAGCCGTACAGTGGATTGCGGACGAATTATGCCTCTGTCGATTCCCATGGTGTTTTGATTGCGTGGTTTATGTACACGCGGTATTAGTGCCATTGCCTCATCTGGGCTGGGACGGAGGTCATATTGCTAATTCGGCTCTTGTTGAGCCGATCTATCCTGCTGCAGTGTGGTCCGGACCCTCTTGATGATGTCCAGGGGCTTGGCAGCCGGATTATAATGCTGCTTGAGAAGGCCTCTTTGTACCTCTGCTGCTAGAGCGGCAGTGTGCTCCTCTGTACGAAGGGAGCATTCTGTGTTTCCGTTTACTATGATGATGCCACGTGGGCCGGGTATCTTTAGCTTGAGATAAGCGTAATGTGGTACCGCATTGAATCTAGCGAATGCGGTTCGTCTGAGCAGGGCGTGATAGCCGCTGTGAAATGGGACGATATTGAAGAATAGTTCTTCGCTTCGGAAGTTATCTGGGGAACCGAAGACCACCTCCAGCGTGATCGAGCCCATACAACGGGCCTCTATGCTTGGTATGGCTCCTCTAAGGGAGTTATCATGGGTTTGATTTGTGAGGGATTAATGCCCATCTTGCGTACTATATCCTGATAGAGCAGGTTGAGGCTGCTACCACCGTCCATTAGGACTCGTGTCATGTGAAATCCGTCGATGATTGGGTCGAGTACCAATGCGGCCGAACCGCCATGAAGGATGCTAGTAGGATGATCACGACGATCAAAGGTGATCGGGATTGACGACCATGGGTTAAGTTTTGGGGCGACTGGCTCTACCGCATAAATGTACGTGAGTGCACGCTTGCGCTCCCTTTTGGGGATGTGTGTGGTGTATATCATGTTCACCGTTTTGACTTGAGGCGGGAATTTCTTCTACCCCCCAGTTTTCGACTGCCGGGGCTCCTCATCTTCGTCCTCGCTCTGCGATTCCCCTTCCTTGTTTACGCTATTTACCTTGCTGGCTTGCTTAAAGACCCGGCAATATCTGTTAGTATGGTTGGCCGGTCTGTCTGGGGTGCCATGTATCTGGCATGGACGGTCGAGTATGCAGTTCAAGCTGGATGGTCCTCCGCCGTTCCTTTTATAGGGCTTCTTTCATTGGCCGGACTTGGAGCCACTGAATTCGGCATGAATGGTAGTGTCATCAGTGTTATCGCCATTGCTTCGGCGTTTGTGTCTGTTACGCTGGAGCTTGCCGGTGTTGTTTTTGGCCTCGGAGGGGCCTGTTTCATTGGCTGTGTTGGTACAGTGAGCCAGCCAACTATCCTCTCCCACAAAAAAGCAGGTCATAAGTGTCGTGTGGGCTGCAATGGATCTCGACTTTTCCTGGCCGAGGTGGTGGGCGAGCCATTCGTCCGGGATGCTATGCTTAAAGGCTGCTAGGGCTTCAGCGTCTGGACAGTCGACGATCTGGTTCTTTTTGGTTAGGAACCTACTCCAGAATTTTCTGGCTAATTCTCCAGATTGTTGAACTATGTGGCTTAAGTCATCGGCATCGGGTGGCCGGACATATGTACCTTGGAAGTTGTCGAGGAAGGCCTCTTCCAAGTCTTCCCAGCTGCCAATGGAGTTCTCAAGCAACTATTTAGCCAGTGTCGAGCTGGTCCTTTGAGCTTTAATGGGAGGTATTTGATGGCATGGAGGTCATCTCCTCGGGCCATATGTATGTGAAGAATGAAATCTTCGATCCATACTGCGGGGTCGGTTGTTCCGTCGTATGATTCAATATTGATAGGCTTGAACCCTTCGGGGAATTGATGATCCAGCACCTCGTCTGTGAAGCAGAGAGGGTGTGCGGCGCCTCTAGAGCGGGCCGTGTCACGGCGTATCTCCAATGACCTTCGTCTGTGATTATCGGCCCGGGTGTGATTAAGTTTGTCACGTCCGAATAGGTAGTTGTCATCCCGAGTATGGGAACGTCCTTGTGATCCGTATGTAGATCTGATGTGTCCTTCTCTATTGTCCAATTTCTGCTGAAGATCGTATGTATGGTCCCGAACTAGTCTGTCCCCATTTTTGTGAGGCGGTTGGGCGGGCTGCTGTTCGGTCTGAGTTGTTGTTTTATCCCGACCGCGGGGTGCTCGGTCCGCATTGTGCGAAGGAGGTATGGGATCTGTTGCCACCTCATCAAACTGAGGTAGCAGCCTACGTTTTGGGTACCTCTTAGCTGGACGCTTGAGGCCGTATTCCTCAGCTGTCAGGACATCAGTCCATCTGTCGACGAGCAGGTCTTGTTCAGCTTGAAGCTGCTGTTGTTTCATTTTCAGGCTTTTTGCATTGGCTATGAGTTGAAGCTTAAAGCAGCCCTGCTCAAGAGGATCCTCAGGCACGATGAAGTCTTCGTTGACAAGGCTTGTCTCCTCCTCGGAGGGTGGATGGTAACTATCATCCTCCGGGTCATCTTCTATGGCCTGTCCATCAAGGTTGTTTTGCCTACTGTCGTGTTTCTGTTCGCATGTAGCCCCGATAGGGCCTTCATTGTTTTCGGCGTCACCCGGAGTACTATTTTCTCCGGTGCTAGTGTTGCCGTCCTTTGAGCAGCGGTGTTTGGGACGCCGGCACTTGGACTGTGTCTTGGAGGTTTTATTCGTGTCTGGCTCTTCTTTGTTGTCACCTGATCCTTTAGGTGTATCAACCATGTACACGTCTTATGAAGAGGCGGCCGTCCAACATCCAGTGAATGGCGGGTCTTGGCCTTGCTCCTCATTGACATCGTCGTCCATACCGTCGATGTCTTCGGAGCCATAGTCCAGCACGTCGGTTAAATCATCGATGGTGGCTATGAAGTGGGTGGCGGGTGGGGAGAAAAATTCCCAATCATCTGTTTCTAGCTCGAACTGGACATAGTTCGACTGTGAGTCCTTCTCCAAGGACAAATTCTTTAAAGATTTTAGCACGTCGCCCCAAGGTGAGTGCTGGAAAATGTCAGCGGCATTGAACTCGAAGATCGATAACCGATCTAGCTCAGTGTCCGCAGGCGTGCACAGTCCAGAACTTATGGCCGGAGATGAGTCCGGAGTTCCATCAAGGCAAACATTGCAGGGCGTCGAGTCCATGTGTGGCTCCAACGCCACGAACTCTGAGGCCTCGGATGGCTCGATCTACTTCGGCTCTAAGGTCGTTGCAGCCCCAGGAACCATCTCCTGGGTGTGATCCGATGACGGATTTAAGTCACATTCATCGGGATGAGGGGGAGCGATCGCCGCGGGCTCAAATCCCTCGAAGATCGAGTCTCCATAGATATCCACGACGTAGTTCAAGCTTCTGAATCCGACCTGATGGCCAGGGGCGTAGCTGTCGATCTCCTCCAGATGGCCAAGCGAGTTGGCCCGCGGTACGAAGCCGCCGGATATGAAGATCTGTCCGGGGAGGAAGATTCCTCCCTGGACAGCGTCATTATTGATGATTGAAGGGGCCATCGAACCTTTTGTCGATGGCACAGTGGAACTCTTAATGAAAGCACCAACGTCGGTGTCAAAACCGGCTGATCTCGGGTAGGGGGTCCTGAAATGTGCGTCTAGGATCGATGGTAACAGGAGACGGGGAACACAATGTTTACCCAGGTTCGGGCCCTCTCTATGGAGGTAAAACCCTATGTCCTGCTTGATTGATATTAATGAATATGAGTGTTACAAGAGTGGATCTACCACGAGATCGTAATGGCTAAACCCTAGAAGTCTAGCCTATGTGGGTATGGTAACGAGTATATGTGATGTACTTTCTGGACTATCCCCTTCGGTTTATATAGGCACCGAGGGGATTTAGGGTTTACATGGAGTCGGTTACATGAGAAGGAATTTTCGGTCACCAAGCTTGCCTTCCACGCCAAGTAGAGTCCAATCCGGACACGGTGCATTCTTCGGCCTTCATGTCTTCACACCCCATCAGTCTGGTCCAAAGGATAATAGGCCCGACGCCCGTGGACCCCTTAGTCCAGGACTCCCTCTGCGACGCCCCAGCGCGGCCCCACAGGGGACCGCCAGCGCTTGCCCCAGCCGTAGGCGCTGCAGTTTCGGTGGGACGAGCTACGCCGAGGGTCATGTTGTTGCGGTCAAATCCTTCGTGTGCTCCGTGGGGCGCACAGGCACGTTGAGGCCCGGCACGCGCCTCTGCCACCACCTGAGGGGTGGATAGGGAGCAGAAAGGTGCTGCACCCCTGCAGGCAGCGTCGAGCAGTTTGGCGACCCGCTCCAGCAGGGCATCGTGGACGCCCTCCGCCAAGCTGCAGCGTAGTAGCTCCTACGCCATGATGATTGCGGCCCACATGTTCGCCTGCTCCTAACGAGTGTGCGGCGCCGTTGCCGCGGCGTAGCCCGAAGACCATGTGGCGGCACGCGTACACCAAGGGGCAAGGGCGGGCGGTGTTGGCCCACGCTGCCCGTGTCCGGCGGAGTTGGGCGGTGTACGAGCCGCCTAGAGCGTGTAGTGGAGGTCTTCCTGGGCGGATGACATCGCCCGGGCGGGCCAAGCAGACCAGTGTTCGGCATGAGCCCTCTGATTGTCGGCCATCAGGGCTATCGGGCGACGGCTGGCTGGAAGAAGAAAGGCCCCGATGCAACCCTACCTAGCATGCCAAATGTCGGATTCGGGGTTCCACAGACCCTTGAGAGGTTCTAACACTGGGGTGCATGCGAAGAATTCCCTCTTCCCAGTCTTCCTGCTCAACGATTCCACGGCCTAGCTCGACGAACCCAAGGGACAAGAGACACAGTAGTTTATCCTGGTTCGGGCCACCTTACGGTGTAATACCCTACTCCAGCTTTGTGGTGGATTGCCTCGGGGGGCTGAGGATGAACTAGTACAGTCGATGAAGAGGCTTAGGAAGTGAGGTGTTCTTGATCTTGATGAGCTAGTGAGGTGGTCAGGGTCGAAATGGATCCCATCCCTTCTACGGTGGTGGCAGGGTCCTATATATAGTGGCCTTGGTCCTCTTCCCAAATGTAGGCGGGAAGGGATCCCACAACAGCCAAATTTGAAGGGAGGCAGCAAGTACAAGCTATCCTGACAAAAGTAGTCTTCACCCGCAAAAGGCTCTGGTGGTGACGCTACGGTGGGCTCCGCTATGACCTCCGTCATGTCGTCCTGGCGGTCTTGATCTCGTTGCACCGATATGGATACCTTTGCTTGATTCCTCAGGACTCCGCGCTTGCGCTTGCCTCCTTGGCGCCAAAGGGGAAGCTAGTACACTATGTGCGTTGCCGCTCGCCTAGCTTTGGTCGTCATGGCTCATGTCATGTGAACCTTGCGAGGTGCACCTTGCATTGATATCTCCGCTCCTCGGGAGCCAGCCTAGTGAGGCCGCCCCCAGGGAGGTCCTGGTGTCGTCCTCCTCGCGAGGCTTGGCCCCTCGTGAGGGTCTTGGATTGTTGTTGGTGAAACAGGGCCATACTGGGCCGTCGATCTAGCCATGCCGTGGGCCGCAGGCAGGCAAGTCTGGGTACCCCCGTTCCCAGGACGCCAACAGATGTAGTATGATAGGATGGTATCCTCCTTTGAGTGATTCAAGTGGCTTGACTTGGCACATGTTCACACATGTAGTTGAAACAAAAACAACATACCCTCCACGATATTTATGTTCATGGTGATTTATATCCTACTCATGCTAGCACTCAATGTTGGTTAACCTCAATGCATGTTTATGACCATTGTCGCTCTCTAGTTGGTCGTCCTCAATCTATTTGCTAGCTTTTCACTTGTACTAAGCGGGAATACTACTTGTGCTTCCAGTTCCTTTAACCCAAAGTTGTTCCATATGAGTCCACCATACCTACCTATATGCGGTATTTACCTAACGTTCCTAGTAAATTTGCATGTGCCAAACTCTAAACCTTCAAATAATAATCTATTTTTATGCCCAAACTCATGTAGCGATTGGGGGCTGTCAGTATCTTCCATGCTAGGTGGGTTATTCTCACAGTGAGTATTTATTCACTTATCATTCATGAGAACATGGCCGGTAATCGGGATGCCCAGTTCCATGCTCTAAATCAAATCAAAATATAATAATCAAACAAAACTCCCTAGGACTGTTGTTGGTATGGACGGTACCCATGGATTCGGCTAGCCGTCGAGTGTGATTGTTGGTGGAGGTGGAGTAAAAACTTTACCATTCTGTTTGGGAACCGCATATAAGGTATCTAGCATGGAAGATAGTGAGATCTCTTGGTTGTTATGTTGACAATGAAAGCATATCGCTCAAAATTATATTCATCTCTATTTTAAAAAGATGGATCTCTGGCACCTCTGCAAATCCCTGCTTCCCTCTATGAAGGGCTTATCTATTTACTTTTATTGTTGAGTCATCATCTTCTTATAAAAAGCATCAGCTGGAGAGCACCACTGTCCTTTATATGCTTTGGTTTTAATTGATGTTGAGTATGAGTCTGACTGGATCTCTTTTGCCATGAATTATAATGTCTAGTCGGTCCGTGATCTGCAGGGGTGCTCTGCATTTATGTTTTGCGGTCTCAGAAAGGGCTAGCAAGATATCATTTTGTCATACTATATCATGATTGTTTTGAAGAAGTGTTGTCATCCGAGATTTATTATTATTGCTCTCTAGTTGATTGTGCCATTTATATGAGTAAATTTGAGACCTAAATGTTATTGCGAATATGGTTAGTCCATAATCTTTGCTGAAAACCTAAATATTGGCTAGATATATTTGCAACGACAAGATCAAACAGAGTTCGTCAAAGTTTTTTGTCACTTTCTGTCTGTCAACCGAATTTCTTGAGGACAAGAAATGCGTTAAGCTTGGGGGAGTTGATACGTCCCCATCGTATCTACTTTTCCAAACTCTTTTGCCCTTGTTTTGGACTCTAATTTGCATCATTTGAATGGAACTAACCCAAATTGACACTGTTTTCAGCAGAATTTCCATGGTGTTATTTATGTGCAGAAATAAAAGTTCTCTGATTGACCTAAAAATTTATGGAGAATTTTTGTGGAATATATAAAAATACTGGCGCAAGAATTAACCAGAGGGGGTCCACCCAGAGGCCACAAGCCTGGGGCAACCCCCCTGGGTGCGCCTAGAGGGCTTGTGGGCCCCCAGGACCTCCTCCAACCCTAACTGCAACTCTATATCACTATATTCGGGCAGAATCAAAATCAGAGAGAAGGATTCATCATGTTTTATCATACAGAGCCACCGCCGCCTCCTGGTCTTCATCAGGAGGGCTGATCTGGAGTCTGTTCCGGGCTCTTGAGAGGGGGATTAGTCAACATCGTCATCATCAACCTTCCTCCATCACCAATTTCATGATGCTCATCGCTGTGTGTGAGTAATTCCATCATAGACTTGCTCGACGGTGATGGGTTGGATGAAATTTATCATGTAATCGACTTAGTTTTGTTAGTGTTTGATCCCTAGTGTCCACTATGTTCTGAGATTGAAGTTGCTATGACTTTGCTATGCTTAATGCTTGTCACTAGGACCAGAGTGCCATGATTTCATATTTGAACCTATTATGTTTTCGTGAATATATTTGTGTTCGTGATCCTATCTTGCAAGTTGTAGACACCTATTACGAATTAGGATCCACATACCCCAAGGTGACAATAATTGGGATTCTTTTCGGTGATTACCGTAGTTTGAGGAGTTCATGTATTCACTAAGTGCTAATGCTTTGTTCCTGTTCTCTATTAAAAGGAGGCCTCAATATCCCTTAGTTTCCATTTGGACCCCACTGCCATGGGAGGGTAGGACAAAAGATGCCATGCAAGTTCTTTTCCATAAGCACGTATGACTATACACGGAATACATGCCTACATTATATTGATGAATTGAAGCTAGTTCTGTGTCACCCTAGGTTATGACTGCTACATGATGAATATCATCCAACACAATTATCATTGCCGATCCAATGCCTACGAGTTTTTCACATATTGATATTTGCTAAGTTACTTTCGTTGCTACTGCTATTACAATCGCTACAAAACAGCTACTGTTACTTTTGCCACTATTACATTTACTTCCCTACTACTTTGCTACTAAATACTTTGCTGCAGATATTAAATCTTTCAGGTGTGGTTGAATTGACAACTCAACTACTAATACTCGTGAATATTCTTTGGTTCCCTTGGTGTCGAATCAATTAGTTTGGGTTGAATACTCTACCCTCGAAAACTGTTGCGACCTCCTATACTTGTGGGATAGCAGAGCCTCAAAGTGGCCTGCATCATTTGTTTGTTTTTTAGGGCGGCTGCATCCGTTATTTGGTAGAGAGAAATTCAGACGCCTAGGTGACCAAAGTTTCCTTTTATCATGGGTGAATAGAGGTTGGAGGTAACGAACGAAGCAAACGAAATGAAATGACTACTAAACAGACCATCTTGACTGTAGACTCCTCCTTTAGGCCGCCAAAATTGAACAGTAAGAAGATTTGTGATCCATCGCAACATACTGAAGGCTGGCAGCGATGAGGTGACCAGGGAGTGGGTTGTGTAGGGCGGTGAGGGAGGGTGGCGGCCACAAAGGTGCGGCATCTGCGGTTGGATACATCAGCCATGGCTTCCTCGAGCTCATGGAGACAGACCTGTACCTCAATGTCTTTGGTGAGAGCGTCTTCTTAGCAGACTCCTTGGGCACGTTGCCTCTTCCGCTTGCACTGCAATGCAAGGAGGGTTTTGGGGCTGTTCCACCATAGGCTTCAGTAGCTGCTGGGCGTGTGGGCGTGCAGGCCAACCAGGAGGCAGAGGCGTCAGGGCATCAATGTTGGAGCAGGAGTCAGGGAAGGGGTGGCGGTTGTGGGGAGGGTGGAGCCAATCCACCGGTCAGAGGAAAGAAGTGACTCCGGTCACCGCTACTGGTATGAGGAAAAACAGGAGCCAGGGTTGGGCGTGGGGTGAGCCGTGAGAATATTGGGGCTTTCGAGCGAAAGCATGGCAGCAGCATGCACGTGGGCAGGAGATCTAAACCCTCACTCAGGAGTCGGGAGTCTCAAAGGGGATTGTATCGTTTTTTAGGGTGGCTGCATCGCTGATTCAGTAGAGAGAAATTGGGACAAGCAGGCGAGGGAAGTTTCCTTTTATCATGGGCGAATAGAGGTGGGAGGTAATGAGCGAATCAAACAAAATGAAATGACTACTAAACAGACCACCAGGACCGCAGAGTTTCCTTGTATTGTTTTTTTAGGCCAGCAAAATTGAACAGTAAGACGATTCATGATCCATCGCGACATACTAAAGGTCGGCGGTGACGAGGTAACCAGGCAGCGGGTTGTGTAGGGCGGTGAGTGAGGGCGGTGGCCACAAAGGTGTGGCATCTGTGGTTGGATGCGTAAGCCATGGCTTCCTTGAGCTCATGGAGACAGAACTCTACCTCAAGGACGACGGCAATGGCATCTTCTCAGTAGACTCCCTGGGCATGTTGCCTCTTCCGCTCCCACTTCAATGCAAGGAGGGTTTCAGGGTTGTTCCATCATCGGCTTCTATTGCTGCTAGACGTGTGGGCGTGCAGGACGACCAGGAGGTGGCGGCGTTAAGGCATCAATGTTGGATCAGGAACCACAGAAGAGTGGCGATTCTGGGGAGGGTGGAGCCGATCCACCGGCCAGAGGAAAGATGCGACTCCGTCACCGGCGGCTGGTATGACGAAAAACCGGAGCTGGGGTCGGGCATGGGGTGAGCCGTGAGAATACTAGAGCTTTCGAATGAAAGCATGGCGGCAATGTGCGTGCAGGCAGGAGATCTAAACACTTGCTCGGGAGTCGGGAGTCTCAAAGGAGGCCACATCGTTTGTTTGTTTTTTTAGGGTGGCTGCATCGCTGATTAGGTAGGGAGAAATTCAGACGCCCAGGCGAGGGAAGTTTCCTTTTATCATGGGCGGATAGAGGTGGTAGGTAATGAGCGAAGTGAACGAAATACGACTACTAAACATACCATCATGAGTGCAGAGTCCTCCTTTAGGAGAGGAGATATATTTTCATCATCTACATGCACCGGATGGCTCAATGGACAGGCGCAATAGTGGCCGCTCCTGCGTTTTAGTAAACTTCAATGAACCGCTGGTTCGAACCATCCACCGTGGTACCGACACGTGACTCGTACACCGCGCTTAACCTCAAGTTTCAGCAGCGTCACCAATGCTGAGACATAAAAACACCTAAGTCATTTTCATGTTTTTCATGATTTTACTCTTCAATAAAATAAACTGGCACTTTTGAGTTAACCTCAGAGGTAGCATCACGTTCATCTCACGTGATTTTATGGTTCGACAACCTAAAAAATGCCTACGGTTCGGCAACCTTAAAATGCCTACGGCTCGAAAGCCTTAACATGCCTACACTAGCAGCACTGTCTCTTGTATATATTATGATCAATGGAAGAAAGCCGGCTTATCTAGACACCAGATGTTTTGAAGTAGTAGCATTGTCTCTTGTATATCCTATGCTGAGCTTTTCCATGATCTTAAGGTCACTTGGGGGTTCCAACTCATCGATTTTAGCTACTAACATCCCTCTTGACTGGGCATATGCCACTATAATGTGGCACCCCGGCTCAGAGAAACTAGAACACCCTGTATTCCAGCCCAGAGATCGAGGAGAAGTCTTATGGAATACGACACTGCTTAGCATAGAACAAATCAGCTCTTTATTACAATCTACACTGGGTACAAGGGGTTACATTGGCATGTCGACACTATGCTTGCCACTGTTGCTCTATGCAAGCAGCAGAACCACTCAAAGCAGTGGAATAACTCTAGCAGCCGAACACGAAGATGGTGGTGAACTCCACTCCGCAGGGACTCTGGCTGGAACGCTTATCCTAGCTCGCAAACAAAGAATCCACGACAAACAAGCAATCAAATCCAGCTTGACCTATAAGCTGGCATGACACGCCAGGTCAGTACATTGAATGTACTTGCAAGCTCACAATAACCTGAAGCATTCAACACAAACAACAACGTGGCAATTACAGGTTAACAAGGATTAACATGATATCATCTAAACAACATGAGAATAATAGCACAATATAAGCATGGCATGAACATATAAACATGATGATACTAACATGCAACATGATGACACTACCATGCATCAACTTACTCTGCTCGGGGTTACCTCATAACCATCACATGCATCACTTACCATCCTCGGACATCACACGAGCATCTCAGGATCCAATCAAGCTTGGTATAAACAATACCGTAGTAATCAATACATGACCACCAGGAGCTTGACCTTTACCCGTGAATCTCGCATAACACCACAAATATCCAACAACTCGGTATCCTCGATACCACGGTGATCCTCTCACATCCACATAAAGATCAAACAACTTCTTTCATCATTGAACTGGGTTGTTATTAAGCACATCATCATTATTATTATTATTATTGACCCATAGTGTGACCGATTATGAACTGGGCCCATATCCGCAGGCGCGGCTATTGATAGATTTAACACACACTCTGCATAGGTTAGAACATTGTACCCACACCACGGAACTGATGGCCTCGCACTCCCATTCGGGTGGACCAACGGCGTTCTAACAAAACTGTCCTACTGCCATGACACTCTCCCAGCCACTCCGACTAACTCCCTCTGGGCTAAGTCATGGGTGGCCCCATGCCTACCAAAGGCATCAATGGCCGCCATTGTGGCAAAGCGGTCCCAAACGGGGACATGAGCTCAAAACCAAACATGGGCAAACAAGGCTTATGCCGTCCTACCCGGCCAAGGTAGCACCTGTGCATAACCTTCCCTCGTTGGAGGCACCGGCGAGAGGCATGACAATAGACCCAGTTAGGATCCTCCCATAAAGGCAAGTGTGGTTGCACTGGTCAACTCGATACGATGGCACTATGACTCAGCCAACAGTTGTTCAAGTTCATTTAAGTCCAGTTAAACTTGAATGCAATAAGCTAAGTCATATTAAAATAACATGATGCAACTACAATGCATGAGCATGATATCAACATAAGCATAGAGGTGCAACATAATCATCGAGCATAACCACAATGAATCATATATCCGAATGAGCATGGCATACTGATGGGCATGAATATCACAAACATAGCACTACTCGTAGCATAACATGACCACTAGCATCAACAATAAATACTAAGCAAGAACATATCAAAAATACTACCAAGAAGCATATAACAAGCTAGATGCAAAGGAACATGCATGATCACGGTACTCGGTGGCAGACAATAGTCATGCTCCGAAGTACATGACCAACACCATCATGGAATGCTACCAAACATGACATACGACAGAGATACTAGCAAATAGTACATGGTAACCAGGTGCATAAAAACATATCATGAAAGTAAACACAGATCCATAAGCATCACTGAAACAACGATAACCGTATAAAAGCATTCAGAAATTTATTAAATATTCAAGTTCAAAACCATGGCTACTGCATGTCCATCATGCAAGTGGGTGGCGTGGCTTGCCTAGGGATGAAGAAGGCTTCGGGAAGATGTGTGGTGAAGCCACGAAAAGAATCGCCGGAAAGGGTTCTCTCTTAGAGGGGGCCGATTAGGGGCAAGGGCAAAATGGTCATTTCCAGTATGTCAAACCATATTGAAAATTATACCAACTGAATGGGCTCGACGAGACAAAGAAATGGGTTTTGGAATCACCTCATTTGAATTTGTGGGCAAAAAGTTATAATGGTTTTTCTACTAGGGACCTATCTATAATAAAATCATCACAAACAGGCCCTTGGCTGGAAAAACAGAACGTGCCTTTCTAAAAATACGTTTTGCAGAGAGGAAAACGCATTACGGCCTGAAGAAGAAACGAAGTACACTTTCGATCAGGGAAAGCATACTCAGCAGGAGTACACCTCCACTTATCCACGTCAGCGTGGATGGGTCAATGCATGGAGGGGCTGACGGGTGGGTCGCGTGTGGTGGTGGGGCCCACCTAGCCGGCTGGCCAGGGCGACACCATCTCCTTCCTCTCGCCCGCGCCTGGCCGCGGTTGAGCCGGCCCCAACGAGGCCTGCCGGTGCTACTGGCCACCGCAAGTGGTGCCCGACCTACACACGGATGCAGGAGAGTGAGACGGAGGCGTCCCTGGGCATAGCAGTCGACGGGAAGCTCGGGATACACCAGAATTTTGGCCGCGGCGGACAGAGGCGTCGGGCACCAGCGGGACTCGTGGCCAGAGGCTACCGGAGGAGGAGGGCAACGGCGGGAAGGTTTAGGGATCGAAGGGGCTCCTCTAGTGGTGGAAATGACAGGAGAAGAGCCTCGAGCTGGACGAATTTAAGCAGAGGCCAGCGACGAGGCTTCGGCCATGGGAGGGGCATGAGAGGTTGTCGAGCTTGGTTTAGTTGCTGGGGAGGGGGCTGGGAGTGAGAGGAGGTCGTGTGTGAGCTCGAAGGGCTCAGGGGAGGCCTATATATAGACAACGCGAGGAGGGGAGGTCGCGGACGCGTGGCCGTGGCTCGGGTGCCGCCGCTCGCATCCAGTCGCGCTCTGGCGATGGCCAGCGATCACGGGCTGGCATGGGAAGGAGACGAGAGGGAAGAGCAGACGAGCCGTAGAGTTCATGGAGACGAGGCAGCGCTCGGGGCCAAGAGGAGGAAGAATACACGACCGAGGAAGACGACCCAGTCACAGGCCGGAACTGTGTGGCGACGAGGATGGCTCAATGGAGAAGAAGACGGAGGGGGAAAGGGCTTAGGGCGACGCAGTCGATCACGGGAAGGCTACTGGACATGGCTAAGGGTCAAGACAAGGAGAGAACGGACGAGCACAGCGTCGCGGTTTCCAGAGCGTGTTGGTTTGGCACGTCTGCCCCGTGGTCACCGCGTGAGCTAGCAAGAAGAAGAGCCAAATGGCTGGCAGTTGTTGTCTAGGGGAGACCATCCAGGGGAGGTTGCAACTGAGCTAAACACTCGGGTAAAGATGCTTTGGTTAAATGAGCATTGATCTCTAAATTTTGCTACATCAAACTAAACCATGATGCAGTGATCACCATAGGTGGGATTAGAGTCGAATAGAATGTCTGGAGAGTCTAGGTTAGGAAGGACTACGGACATGTGAAATTTGGAAGGAAATGGACCAAAATTTAACATAGTTGCTTCACAACTGCTTAAATTGGTCCAGAAACTTGAGCATGATGATGCACTCACATGGAGTATCAACTTGAGCTCAAATTTGGCAAGGCAGGGTTATTTGGTCATGTGAAGATGCTGAAATAGGTTTCATACAATCTAGATAAACCAAAATGGTACTTCCTTCACAAAAATTTCCACTGACCAGAAACTTGCAAAAATTCTAGAGGAAAATTGGCTAGATGAAATATGCCCAAGTTGGGTGGAGATAGGTTTTATGGGTAGGAGAAGGTCCAAGAAAAAATTCATCTTAATTGAAGCAATGTAACATATACTTGCTTCACAAACTGAAAATTTGGACAGAATCAAAGAATTGAAGATGCGCTCACAGGGATGCATGACATGAGCTCAATTTTGGTGGAGGGCTATGATATGATGATATGAAGGACCATGCAAAATTGCAACTCATTTGGATATGCATAGCTTGTACCTCCTTCACAAAGTTTCTATTTGGACAAAGCTTTTGAAAATCATAAATAAATAATTACTGCAAATGAGGTTGCATTTTGGCATGTGGCAATGATATGGACAGAAAAAGATGCCCAAGGGGTTTGAGGTCAATTGGGCAAAGGAAAATATCACTTCCTTCACAATGTGCCATTTAGGGCAGAATAGGAAATGAATTATTTGAGCATGATGATAAACATGGCAATGAAATATTTTGCCATATTTGAGGAAGATATGACCCAAACAATTTATGAGAATTATTTGGGAATTTTAGGAGTGAGGGAAATATAGGTTGCTTCACAATGTAGGGCAAAAATATGATTCCTTTAACAGATAAAGGAATATTCCCAATGAAAAGACTGGCTCTGGGTGGTTTGACTCACTGTATCCACATCCTGACAGATCTTACCTGGCTTGTTCATGCTTATACAAGCTCCAATTATTTTCATATCTGTTGCCTTAGCTGAATGTGATAGTTTATCATGCCTGCAATATATGTATGTTTCACAAGTCCAAGAGTGATTTCCAATGGATGTGTCGTCCGACACTGACAATCTTTCAGGAAGTTGTGAACAGATTTTCCTGATGAACACCCAAGCTCTGACTCCTTGCATTGGGTTTCTCAACTGACTGTAGGTCCTTCGGGTTCAAATAGTGTCGTGGCTCATAGCTGTTCTTCTGACTGATACTGATTTCTAGCGGAGTTTCTGAATCATCTTGACTGGCTCCAGTTTCTTGAGTGTCAGATTCATTCCAAATATTTGACTATCGCTTGATAGGGCCAGCATGAAGGGGTATGATCTTATATGATAATATCCGCAAACTCGACTGACGGTGGATCTGACAGACGAAATTTTATTCATGCCAAGCTATCCTTTGGTGATTCTCATAGTTGAGGGCACATGCTTCCAGACTATTATTCCACATACTGATCACTCATCTTGGGGACGGTAGGCTGTGTGATGCTTAATCATAGTTGCCGGGGTCAAACTGTTGAATGGACCCTTAGTTCGACTTGACAAACTCAGATATTTGATATTGACAATTCTGAGCATATGATGTTGATTGAGCGGGTTGTCTATATATGGGTTCCTTACCAAAATTGAGTAGACCCCCTCAGGTGAATATCCATGGTGATCCATACTGACTCAGACTGTCCGGGTATCTGCACCATGTGGGTCTTGCAACCATTTTCATACCCGCATCACCGGTCTTGCTACTCTATTACTGTTTTTCTTGTCTGGATCTTTGGTTGAAGGTGCAGGGTCATATGTTTTCTCCGTGCGACCATGGGTGCAATATTCTGACAGGCGTACTCTTATCCGCAATATTATTTAACTGGTAGGTTCAACACCTCTCA
Source organism: Triticum dicoccoides (assembly GCF_002162155.2). Classification (NCBI taxonomy): domain Eukaryota; kingdom Viridiplantae; phylum Streptophyta; class Magnoliopsida; order Poales; family Poaceae; genus Triticum; species Triticum dicoccoides. The sequence continues at coordinate 261,140,216 of NC_041386.1, read as the reverse complement.
TGTTCTGACCGTAGGAAAATGATTGTCCGAGCCCTTTGCAAGAAATCGGCAAATAAATCAGTAGCCACAAGAACGGTCTTTACAAATCAGATCTGGGACATTACAGAAGTAACTCAACCACGGCTCAAGCCGGCCGAAAATAAGCTCAGAGCATGAGACCGTGTTGATAAGAAGAACGTGGCAGTTCCCTAAGACGGTCAAAAAGCAGCTCAGAGCAAAGGGCCACTGTCACAAAAAGAAACTCAACACTTGTATGGGTCAGCCAGAAAACAGCTCAGAACTCATGACAGTTGTTGAATAGAGAAATATAAAGTCAACATCCACCCCGATCAGCCAAAAACAGCTCAGAATCCAAGCGTGGTGCCGTTACCAGAAAAGTCGACAAGGGTTCATCGAGATAATATTCCAAGTTCATAGGTACATGTACAGGGCTCAATGTTGTCGTCAATCTTCATAGTTGTTTGTCACACTGAGTTGAATATCTGGCTTCCTTCACATATATCTGAGAATCTGATTCCTGAGGCAGACTTGTCTTCCGACTGATTTGTGCTCCTGACCAATTGTTGCGGATCTGATTCTTGCATTGTCATCTGCTGTCAATTCACAATGTACTATCTTGCACGGGAAGTCATCCATATATCATACTGAGGAAGATGGAGGAATCTTGCAATGGAAGCTTTTCTGGTAGCTTGTGAGGGAAGACTGGGTTGCTTACACCATAAGTTTCTCATTGTGATATGCGGACCGATTACCACATATATATATCATGTTGATATTTCTGTTGTTGATTACTTGCATGAAACAGGGTTTGCTGGACTATCCTCCTTTCTGAGTATTGAATACATGGCACATTTCTTGCTTTCTTCTAGGTATATCATGTTTCATAATCATCCTCAAAGAAGAATCAAACCTTGCATCTGAACCATACCTTTGACTCATAATATAATGTCGATCTTGCACAAAATTTATCTCCTTGCTGATTTGATCATTTATGCTATGATGAGTGCACACCGAGGGAGACTTGATTATCCGTACTGTTGTGAGGAGTGCACATTAATGCAAACTTGATACTGACAGTCTATCCAGGATTTCTTTGGCATTCAGACGATATATTCCCAATTTCACCGCAGTCTGCTGATAATTCCATTCTTTTTAGCTGAGTTTGCAAATGTTTGAATTCCTTACTGATTCCTCGGGTCCGGTGTCGGTTGGCGAGCAACTTTAATGAGGGGCAAAATATGTAACATCGAAGGCCCAAAGAAAGAAGAAAAAGAAATGATAGAAACAATAGCACACCAAGCATACAAATAATAAAATCAAGCAACATCACATATTACTGCTAGTCTGCTACTCACAACAAAAATATGTATGCACACCAAAGCACACAAATCTCGTAGAAACTCCGGTATTACGGTCTAATATGATGTGGCGGTGTGCATGAAAGTGAATCCATGTGTGGAAGGAGTTGATGTAGCCAAGGCTACACCAAACGTTGGATGAACACCGGTTGCGACTGGATGAATACGGAGGTGAGGACGGACTTGGTGATCATGTAGTGAAACGCAACGGTCACGACCACATCATCATCAAGCATACGAAAGGAAACCGTACACGTCCAAAGAATGGAATGATAGGGGAAGATGGGGGAGGAAAAGCAAGGATTGATGGCATTGCCCTTTTGTGACAACAAAGATCAGTAAGGGTGGCCAAAGGGACAAGATGGATGGCACGATTTAGGATAGAGACTAGTCTATCACCGAAACGATATGGGTGGGTGGCGAAAGACATTGACGTGATACCCGAGCATAACTCCTGCAAATGGCGTTTGGAACACTTGGTACCAGGGTATCACTCTGCTGGGACAGAGATGACGCCGAACACTGAAAAGCAGGCATGCTGAGAAGGAGGGTGCAGGTAGTGGATCGAAACCGATGCCACCTACACTGACAAGATTAACCGTTAGCGACAAGATAATGAGTCTATATGCATGCTATGCAACAAACAAATGCAACAAACAAGTGCAACAAACCACCTGGGCTCTATACTACCGCTTTCTAACGTTCGCGCGGGCTAGGGCTTCCTAAAGCCAGACCTGCTCTGATACCAAGCCTGGCTTCCCCGGCTTAGAGAAACCGGAACGCCCCGTATTCCAGCCTAGAGATTGAGGAGAAGTCTTCTAGAATACAGCATTGCTTAGCATAGAACAAATCAGCTCTTTATTACAATCTATACTGGGTACAAGGGGTTACATCGGCACGGCGACCCTACGCTTGCCACTGTTGCTCTATGCAAGCAGCGGAACCACTTGAAGCAGCGCAATAACTCTAGCAGTGGAACAACGAAGACGGTGGTGAAATCCACTCCGCAGGGACTCTGGCTGGAACGCTTATCCTAGCTCGCAAACAAAGAATCCATGGCAAACAAGCATTAAATCCGGCTTGACCTGCAAGCTGGCATGACACGCCAGGTCAGTACATTGAATGTACTTGCAAGCTCACAATAACCATAAGCATTCAAGACATACAATAGCATGCCAATTACAGGTTAACAAGGATTAACATGATATCATCTAAACAAAATGGCATGAACAACATGATAACAATAGCACAATATAAGCATGGCATGAACATATAAACATGATGATACTAACATGCAACATGATGCCACTATCATGCATCAACTTACTTTGCTCGGGGTTACCTCATAACCATCACATGCATCACTTACCATCCTCGGACATCACACGAGCATCTCAGGATCCAATCAAGCTTGGTATAAACAATACTGTAGTAATCAATACATGACCGCCAGGAGCTTGACCTTTACCCATGATTCTCGCATAACACCACAAATATCCAACAACTCGATATCCTCGATACCACGGTGATCCTCTCACGTTCACATAAAGATCAAACAACTTCTTTCATCATCGAACTGGGGTTGTTATTAAGCACATCATCATTATTATTACTATTGACCCATAGTGTGACCGATGATGAACTGGACCCATATACGCGGGCGCGGCTATTGATAGATTTGACACACACTCTGCATAGGTTAGAACACTGTACCCACACCACGAAACCCATGGCCTCGCACTCCCATTCGGGTGGACCAATGGCGTACCGACAAAACTGTCCTACTGCCATGACACTCTCCCAGCCACTCCGACTAACTCCCTCTAGTCTAAGTCATGGGTGGCCCCGTGCCTACCAAAGGCATCAATGGCCGCCATTGTGGAAAAACGGTCCCAAACGGGGACATGAGCTCAAAACCAAACATGGGCACACAAGGCTTATGTTGTCCTACCCGGCCAAGGTAGCGCCCGTGCATAACCTTTCCTCGTTGGAGGCACCGGCGAGAGGCATGACAATAGACCCAGTTAGGACCCTCCCATAAAGGCAAGTGTGGTTGCACTAGTCAACTCGATACGATGGCACTATGACATAGCCAATAGTTGTTCAAGTTCATTTAAGTCCAGTTAAACTTGAATGCAATAAGCTAAGTCATATTAAAATAACACGATGCAACTACAATGCATGAGCATGATATCAACATAAGCATAGAGGTGCAACATAATCATCGAGCATAACCACAATGAATCATATATCCGAATGAGCATGGCATACTGATGGGCATGAATATCACAAACATAGCACAACTCGTAGCATAACATGACCACTAGCATCAACAATAAATACTAAGCAAGAACATATCAAAAATACTACCAAGAAGCATATAACCAGCTAGATGCAAAGGAACATGCATGATTATGGTACTCGGTGGCAGACGATAGTCATGCTCTGAAGTACATGACCAACACCATCATTTAATACTACCAAACATGACATACGACAGAGATACTAGCAAATAGTACATGGTAACCAGGTGCATAAAAACATTTCATGAAAGTAAACACAGATCCACAAGCATCACCAAAACAACGATAACGGTATAAAAGCAATCAGAAATTTATTAAATATTCAAGTTGAAAACCATGGCTACTGCATGGCCATCATGCAAGTGGGTGTCGTGGCTTGCCTGGGGATGAAGAAGGCTCCGGGAAGATGTGTGGTGAAGCCACGAAAAGAATCGCTGGAAAGGGTTCTCTCTTGGAGGGGGATGATTAGGCGAAATGGCAAAATGGTCATTTCCAGTATATCAAACCATATTGAAAATTATACCAACTGAACGGGCTCGACGAGATGAAGAAATGGGCTTTGGAATCACCTCATTTGAAGTTGTGGGAAAAAAGTTATAAGGGTTTTTCTACTAGGGACCTATCTATAATAAATCATCACAAACAGGCCCTTGGCTGGAAAAACAGAACGCTCCTTTCTGAAAATACGTTTTGCAGAGAGGAAAATGCATTACGACCCAAAGAAGAAACAAAGTACGCTTTCGATCAAGGAAAGCATACTCAGCAGGAGTACACCTCCACTTATCCACGTCAGCGTGGATGGGTCAATGCACGGAGGGGCTGACGGGTGGAGTCGCGCATGGTGGTGGGGCCCGCCTGGCCTGTTGGCCAGGCCGGCACCATCTTCTTCCTCTCGCCCGCGCCTGGCCGTGGCAAAGCCGGCCCCGACGAGGCCTGCCGGTGCTATCGGCCACCGCAAGCGGCGGCCGACCTACCCACGTGTGCAGGAGAGTGAGACGGAGGCGACCCTGGGCATAGTGTCGGATTTCGGGTTCTGGCAAAACCGTTAAGGTTCGAACATTGGGGTGCGCACAAAGATCTCCCCCTCTCGAGCTCGCATGCATCATGATCTCACCTCCTAGCTTGGTGGACACAAAGAAGAAGAGACACAAGAGTTTATACTAGTTCGGGCCACCGATGTGGTGTAATACCCTACTCTAGTGTGGTGTGGTAGATTGCCTCTAGGGCTGAGGATGAACAGTTACAAGGGAAGAACACATAGTTTAAAAAATCGGACCGGACCGGTGGTCGAGCCGGAAAAAATTGGAACCGGCGACCTCAGCGTTTTTTAAGCTAATAAGACCATTCTGCAATCAGACTGGAGAAAACCGGTCGAACCGGCCAGTTTTTTGGAAAACCGGTGAAAAACCGGGCCATTGAACCAGATAAAACCAGGACATTTTTTAATAGAAATTTGGAGAAGTGAAATTCGATCCCAGGATGTATGAGCAGTACGTGGGGCTTGCCCATGGCCCAATAACCAACTCGGCGGTGCTACTTTGTGGTCCACTACATATAAATAATTTTATTTGGCCATTGTTTCACACTATATTAGCACATATATTACTCAACATATATTATTCTATTGCTTCAAAAACCGAGAATCGAACCGGTGAACCGGCGGTCCGACCGGGTAAAAACCTGAACCGACAACCTTTCTGGTTTTTTTAACTATGGAAGAACAACCTCCTGAGGTGAGGTGTTCTTGTGCTTGGTGAGTTGATGCTACCTCGGATCCTCTCAGAATGAGTTGTCTCCCTACGATTGTGGCTGGTCCTATATATAGAGGCCCGGGTCCTGTTCCCAGATATTAGGTGGGAAGGGATCCCACAATGGCCAAGTTGAAGGGGGACAACTAGTACAAGCTATCCTGACAAAAGATGGTCTTCGCCTGCCAAAGGCTCTGGTGGTGAGGCCATCCTGGGTCCACAGTGACCTCCATCCTGCTGTCCTGCTGGTCTTGGTCTTGTTACACCAATATGGAAACCTTTACCTGATGCCTCGGGACTCCTAGACTGCGCTTGCCCCCTTTAGCACCAAAGAGGAAATGAGGACATTGCATGCGCTGGCGCCTGCTTGGCTCCAGTCGTCATGGCTTGTGTCACACAAACCTCCCGAGGTGTCCCTTGCCTTGATCTCTCCGCCCCACGTGAGCCAGCCTGGTGAGCCCGCCCCTGGGGAGGTTTTGTGTCGTCCACCTCGCGAGGCTTGGCCCCTCGCAAGGGTCTTCAGTGTTTGCTGGTGAAGATGGGCCATACAGGGCCACTGGCGGAGCCGCGCTGTGGGCCGCAGGTAGGCAAGTCTGGGGACCCCCATTCGCAGGACACCGACAGTAGCTACTGGTCCCAAGGCGCGCTCGGACTTGGCTTTGAGGCGAAGCCAAAGGGCAAGTGCGGAGCGTCGCGGGCCCCAACAGCCTGCGGCCCCGCTTGACGTGTAGCGATCGATACGACGTGGGCGTCTTCGCTTCCCCACGCCGCCTCGGCAACAGCCCGACTTGACAAGTCTCTGCTGCATGCAGAAAAATATCATTATTACCTTAGATCATGGAGGCCAGCAGTTGGCCTCCCCTTGGCTATAAATGGGTAGAGGGGGCGGAGCCCCTGTCGCCCATCTCTTCCTTTGCTTCTCCTGCTCCTTCTTTGTAACACCCACGATGCGGCTATATCTCCCATGTGTCGAGGCACGACTTAGAGGCATAACCGCATGGTGGTTTCGTCGCAAGTGGGGTAATCTTCACACAATCCCATGTACTATATAAGAAAGGGATAAAGAGTTGGCTTACAATCGCCACTTCACACAAATAACAAGTCAAACATACATCGTCTAGAGTACAATCAAGGTCCGACTATGGAACCAAAATAAAATAAGACAACCCCAAATGCTAGATCCCCGATCGTCCCAACTGAGATCCACTACTGATCAACCGGAAAAGACACAAAACAATGATCAAGATCTTTATCAAGCTCTCACTTGAGCTCGGTTGCGCCACCTACACTGGTATCATTGGCACCTGCACCTGTTTGGAAGTATCTGTGAGTCATGAGGACTCAGCAATCTCACACCCGCGAGATCAAGACTATTTAAGCTTATGGGTAGGATAAGGTAATGAGCTGGAGCTGCAGCAAGCACTAAGCACATATGGTGGCTAACATACGCAAATAAGAGCAAGATGAGAATAAACACAACGGTCGAGAAGCTAGAAGTGATCAAGAAGTGATCCTGAAACTACTTACGTTCAAGCATAACACAAGACTTTGTTCACTTCCTGGACTCCGCCGAAAAGAGACCATCATGGCTACACATGCGGTGGATTCATTTTAAAGAAGTTAAGTGTCAAGTGCTCTACAACCGGACATTAACAAATTCCCATCTGGCACATAACCGCGGGCACGACTCTCGAAACTTTATACCCTGCAAGGGTGTCCCAACTTAGCCCATCACAAGCTCTAACGGTCAGCGAAGGATATTCCTTCTCCTAGAAAGACCCGATCAATCTCGGAATCCAGGTTACAAGACATTTTGACAATGGTAAAACAAGACCAGCAAAACCGCCCGAATGTGCCGACAAATCCCGATAGGAGCTGCACATATCTCATTCTCCGGGCACACCGGTTGGGCAAGACGTCAGGTTGGCATAGACCCTGGTTGCTCAGCAGGTGCCGGACATCGCCCAGTTCAGACCAACACTTAGAGAAGCACTGGCCCGGGGGGGTTAAAAATAAAGATGACCCTCGGGTTGGCCGACCCAATGGAATGGTAAAAGGTTGTTAGGAAAATGTAAAACCAAGGTTCTTCCTTGCTGGAGGAGTTTTATTCAAGGTGAACTGTCAAGGGATTCCCATAACACCCAACCGCATAAGGAACGCAAAATCAAGTAACATAACACCGGTATGACGGAAACTAAGGCGGCAAGAGAGGAACAAAACACCAGGCATAAGGCCGAGCCTTCCACCCTTTACCAAGTATATAGATGCATTAACTAAAATAAGAGGTATTGTGATATCCCAACAATATCCATGTTCCAACATGGAACAAACTTCAGCTTCACCTACAACTAACAATTCTATAAGAGGGGCTGAGCAAAAGCAGTAACATAGCCAAACAACGGTTTGCTAGGAAGGTGATCCAAGGCTTGACTTGGCAATATGGGAGGCATGATATAACAAGTGGTAGGTAGCACGACATAGCGATAGAACGAACAACTAGCACACAAAGATAGAATTGATTTCAAGGGTATGGTCATCTTGCATGAGATCCCGCAAGGAAGAAGAACGAGTCCAGGAAGAAGACAAACGGATGTAGTTGAACGAATCCTCACAAACGCGACGTTACCGGAACTAACAAGAAGAAGCAACACCGGTAAGGAGCAAACAACATGGTAAACCAACAAGCATAAACATGGCATGATGCACAACAAAGGATGATGCATGTCCGATTTAAATAAGCATGGCATGGCAAAGTGCACAAACAACACTACAAGTTAAATGGAGCTGAATATGTAACAAGTTGCATATTGACGAAACACCACATTCAATTGTTTAGTTCACTCTTGTTTATGTACCCAACAATATTAAACGTTATTAAACATGGCAAGAGGTGAAGCACAACAAAACTACCTATCTAGGCAAGTTTAAATGAGGCCAGAACAACAAGCAACAAGTCCTAAAAAATCCTCATGGATATATTTTCGAATTAGCTATTGTTCTGCCCTATACACAATTTTAGAGTTATTAAACATGCAAGATAAGTGCACCATGTTAAACTAGGCATTTTTCGACACCATTTACATATAAAGTTTATTTAAAAAGGAGCTACGATTATTTAGTTATGAATTAAATCATTTTAACATGGCAATAGGCAAATTATATGCAAACATCATTTTAAATATTTTAAACATGCATGAAAGTTGGATATTGTGAAACTAGACAAAATTCTAAGCATTTTTCATATATAAATCAATTTAATCCGATGCACAATTTGTGATTTATTAAATGCATGATCTCGGGGGACTATTCTGCAAAACTGCCAAACTCCTGGATAATTAGGCAAATCGCAGCGCCGGAAAAAAATACTGCGGGCTAAAACTCGAGCAGACTGGTTTGACGGAACTGCTCACATTGGACCTCATGGCCTGAAGCAGAGAAGTCCCTTGTACTGGGCCTTGGCGCGGGATGCGGCCCACGCGCGCGGTCAACGGCCACGGGTGCGATCGAGCAGCTGCTTGAAGCAGAGGATGGCGCGGCCACCAGCGGAGCTCCGGTGACAAAGGGAGGCGGAGCTCGCCGAGGATGGAGGGATCCCGGCGCGGGGTCCCTGCGGGAGACAGAGGGTGACGGAGAGAGGGAGAAGAAGATGGGGAAGGAGATGGACAGGGCAGCACCGTGGCGGTGGCTGGGTACCTGC
>NC_041386.1:261120648-261130784 GCF_002162155.2 Triticum dicoccoides | reverse complement strand
AGGGAGAAAGGGAGAAGAAGATGGGGAAGGAGATGGACAGGGCAGCGCCGTCATGGTGGCTGGGTACCTGCGAGAGAGAGAGAGGGTGAGGGAGAGAGGGAGAAGAAGATGGGGAAGGAGCAGGGTGGCGCAGGACGGCCTAGGGTTCGCCAGCGACGGCACTCCAGCGACCGGCGGGATGGAGGCGACGCACAAGGCGGCGTGGTTGGGCGGTTGGAGCAGGGAAGCTTCCTGGCACGGGTGCTCGGGCGGCGGCACTGGAGCACTCGGGCCCCGATAGGCTCGGGCGGGCCCCGCACGGGCTTGGCGGGCCTGCGACGGTGGAGGCGGGCGGGGGAAGACGTGGCGGTGTCCGGTTGGCCGCGGGCGTCGGCTGCGGCGGCACGGCCAGTGGTGGTGTGCCACTTGGCGGCGGAGGGCTGGCCAGGCATGGATTCCGAGGAGGGGGGCGGCGGCTGCAGGTAGGAGGTGGACGTCAGCATGGAAATTGAGGACGGGGGTAGGTAGGAGGCCAAAAATGGCAGGGGAGGCATCTATATATAGAAAGGGGCTAGTGTTAGGATTTTCCTCCGTTTCAGAGACGTTCGATCGCCATCGGACGGTCCGGAGCGGAGGGGGGTTAGGTTGGACCTAGTGGGCTGTGTAGATGGGTTGGGCTGAGAAGAGGGAGATAATGGCAGCCCAGTAACAGTTTCCAGAGACCGAAAATGTCCGATGTTAGACCGGCTATAATGCCGCTATAGTTAACCGTTGGGGCGTCAAACGGACTCCGAATGAGATGAAACTAGGCAGGCGACCTACTAACAACATAACAACACCACACGCCAACTTTCATCCCATTTTGAGAACCTTTTATGGCCACTTATAAAATAATACTTCAGAGGTGCCGCGGGTGCGCGCAAGTGTGGTTGGGCTCGAAACGGACAACCGAAAGAACTGGGAGACCCGGACGGATGCAAGTTTTGAAAACATGCAGATGCAATGTGGATGATGACAAGACAAAATGCAACACGCAAGAAAATGACATGGCAAAGACAACGAATAACTGGAAGACACCTGGCGCAACAGCCTCGAGGCATTACAACACTCCACCACTACAAGAGGATCTCGTCCCGAGATCTAAAGATGGCATCGTTGAGAAACGGAAGAGGAAGAGAAGAGGTAAAACTAAGTTGCTTCTTTCACAAATGAGTGAAACTAAAGAACCTTGCGAGGTTGAAACAAATTTAAAGAAAGATACAACGAAGATGAACAAAGTTGAAAACACTCCGTTAGAAAAGAGGAACAAGGAACATTACTAGAACCTTGTAGGTTGAAAGACATAAGAAAAGGATTACAATGGACAAGAAGTACATGCAAGCACTCCAGTTGAAACGAGATGTACAAGGAACGATAAAGATCAATTACCACAACACTCCGGTTGGAAATGGAAAGGTAAAGAATATGAACTTGGCAAAGTGAAAGCACTTGGATGAGAGTCCGGTTAGAAGAAGAATGATAGACACAACACTCCGGTTAAAACAAGATAGAGAAGGAATAAGAATGATATAAATTGGACAGCACTCCGACTGTAAATGGAAGGAATTGAACATGAATTTGACATAATGAGAGGATACTTGACGAAATCAACAACATAGTGCCTCCGAAACTTTTGAAAGAATGGCACAAGGGGTAAGAAATATTTCAGACAACACTCCGGTTGAGAAGGGAGGCAAAACTTGATAAGATGAGAGAACTTGGATGGATGAAACGACACTCCGGTTGAATGGATAAGCAAAGGAAAGAACACGATCTTGGCAAAACAAGATGATGGGATGAAGAGAGAAACAACACAATGCCTGTGGATCAAAAGAATGGAAGCTATATTGTTGTGATAAAAGGGACGGAAAAGAAAAATGACAACTCCTGCCAAATTTGAATTTGAAGAGCATCCTTGCAAAGAAGGATTGAATGGGGTTGTTGAAAATTAAACAACAAAATAATAAGGTTGTTGTGGGCTTATGAAAAACGTCTCAAAATTATGAGGTGAAATTCTGCCACTAACAAAAACAATAGATTGGACTGATATCAACAAGCAGACGGGAAACTTATTTCACCAGGAGGATAAATGAAGAACTTGGGTCATTTATAAGCACCATAAATAGCAACAATCCTTAGGGAAAGCTTTAGGTGAAATATAACCAAAGATAACTCCAACGGAGAGATTGATGGGATGCAAAGGATCTCACGAATGAAGAGAAAATGATGGGTTTAAAATATCTCATTCTTAACAACTGTTGAATCATGACATACGAAGGGAAATTATCAAGAATGACATAACACCATCTCAAAAGATAAGGTAGAAAGAATTGCACATCGAAATGCAAGATGGAGAATGTTTGGACTCCTCAAAACAAACATGTGTTGAGCACCATGTTTAATTTAGACTATGGCTTGGCGGATCTTAACTCCGAGAAAATAATTGAAGAACAATTGAAGAATGAAAGGAAACCTTGACGAACCACCATGTTGAGCCTTCGTGAGAACTCCGGTAATAAAAGAATGATCAAACGAAAGGGAAAATTGAAAAGAACTCCAGGAGAAGCCTTCCGATAATTAGATGAAGCTTTGAAATGATATAATTGAAATAACTTGGAGCTCCGTAAAAGAAAGATGAACAACTCTGGAAGAAGAAATTAGATCCCTTGGATGAAACAATAATAAGAATTACGTTATGCATATCCTTCACCAATTTAGATTCATTACAAGCAACGGATTTGGCATAGTACTTATTTTTGTAGAAAGGATTAAGATAGATAGGCGCAAACTTGAGAAAAGTCTTCAACGATCCACCGGTAGGATTGAAACAATGAATGAATTGATACAATAACAACGGAAGAGGAATGTTGAACGAACCACCATAACAATTGAAAATGAATGAAGAAAATAGAATGAATCATCGGGAGGAATTAGAAAACGAATGAAGATACTTGAAGCAATTTAGATACAAGAGAAACGAAGAGATCCTGAACTTACTGGAGAATACTTGAGCGATGCACACGTAAGTTTGGAGAATGAGAGCTGAAAGCTGAGAATGAATAAACCCGAAATGATGGCCTCGGGAGAATCAAACTGAAAAGACTCCTGAATTACTCCGGATGGGTGAATAGAATTCTCACAATCAAAAGGAATAATGAGAGGTTGGCATCAAGCTTGAACTTCACATCTTTGGAAGAACAGGTAAGAATTGGAGGAAAAACTCTTCTCCGGTCATCAAAATTCGAGAATGACGACGAGAAACACCACCAAGAATTGTTGAGACACTACGGGAGAATCAAAAGCGAAGAGGTTGAGCCACGATAAAAAGAAGTTGGCGGATCTTGGAGAAATACATATGACTGATGATAATTCATTCTTACTTCAAACTTGGAGAAGAATCTGAGAGTAACACCGGGAAAATAGAAGAGTCAGGTAATATCCTGGGAAAAGACATGTGGGTTAGGGCCCACTCGAAAGATACACCGTTGAACGATTAAAAAGATAGATTGTGCCAGTTGAATTAAATGGCTTGAATAAGGTAAGATCTCGAAATAGCTTGAAAGGATTACGAATAGAAACTTGAATCTTCTGGGATATCTTCAGCACTCCGGATAAACATGAATAGCAAGAGGTGGATGATTCAGAAGTGCACCGGCATGAGAAAACATTAAAAACAAGGAAAGGACTATGATCAACAAAGCTTGAATTGAATTCACCGGAGAAGAGAAAGAATGAAGAATGACAAACTTGAAGCTCCGTTAGTATCTTCCTGAGAATCACCGGATAAGAACATTGACGGAAAACAATGGAGAGACTTCCCATCAATAAAAGGATACTTGAATAAGAAATCAGAGTCCTTGAAGAAAAAGGTTGGGAGGGCGAGAAAACAAAGACAACTTGGGATGGATGAAACAAGCACCATTGAGAAAACTTAGAACTGATCTTGTGCATGTTGAAAATGATCGCATCCACTTGAAGAGGAGCATGTCGGTTGGAAAAGAACTGGCATGACCATCTCGTATCGAAAAGGATTGGTATACACATAGGAATGTGAGAACACCATTTAGGAAAAGGTATGGAATCCACATTTGACATGAAGCAACTCAAATACCACAAACCAAAACAAAACAAAGGATTGGCTTGCAGAATAAACCGGAAACAAACATATGATAGATCCCATATCGTATCATGTGTCTATTGGAAAGATATCCTACGAGCTACTTGAATTCCCACTTATAAACTCCCGAAACTTTTTGGTTATGAAATCAGGTGTTGGGGATACAGGGGAAGCATAATATCTCACCCTAACTAACAATCCCTACATCCAGCTGTATCCATCCTTCAACACATAACCAAGAAACCTTCGAAAATCATGTACCTCAACCTTCGAAAAGCATCCGGTATACGAGTTATGGAAATACTCCTGAACTCTCGCCCAAGTACTGGGTGGCGTCGAGGTTATCTCACCAACAACTGCATAAAAGATATTTTCGATGTCGGCGAACTCAGGTATTCCAGAACTGCAATGACAAAATTGTGACGACAACACCTCGGAGCTCAACTCCCCGGGACACTGCCACAACCCCTAAATATCAGGAGTCACCAGGAACAATGTTCTTGTCACAAGACTATTAGAACGATTCCAAGATACCCACGTGATCCTAAAAAAAATTCGTGAAATTTGAGGAGAGGAGAATCCAAACTTCTACGTCGGGAGGCCTCACCAGAGCGACGAAGGGACTAAGGAGTAAAAAGAATCCTACTCTCTGATATATATATTCCTAAGACTCAAAACATTTTGTTCTAGACTCAACAACGTCAGCATTTCGATCAAGCAGGGGCTCCTAAGTCGGGGATGGCTCTGATTACCAAATTGTAACACCCACGATGCAGCTATATCTACCGTGTCAAGGGACGACTTAGAGTGGTGTAATCTTCACACAATCCCAGGTACTGAATAAGAAAGGGATAAAGAGTTGGCTTACAATCGCCACTTCACACAAATAACAAGTTAAACATACATCATCTAGAGTACAATCACGGTCCGACTATGGAACCAAAATAAAAGAAGACAACCCCAAATGCTAGATCCCCAATCGTCCCAATTGGGCTCCACTACTGATCAACCGGAAAAGACACAAAACAGCGATCAAGATCTTCATCGAGATCTCACTTGAGCTTGGTTGCGCCACCTGCACTGGTATCATCGGCACCTGCACCTATTTGGAAGTATCTGTGACTCAACAATATCACACCCGCGAGATCAAGACTATTTAAGCCTATGGGTAGGATAAGCTAATGAGGTGGAGCTGCAGCAAGCACTAAGCATATATGGTGGCTAACATATGCAAATTAGAGTGAGAAGAGAAGCAATGCAATGGTCGAGAAGCTAGAAGTGATCAAGAAGTGATCCTAAAACTACTTATGTTCAAGCATAACACAAGACTGTGTTCACTTCCCGGACTCCGCCGAAAAGAGACCATCACAGCTACACACGCGTTGGATTCATTTTAATGAAGTTAACTGTCAAGTTCTCTACAACCAGACATTAACAAATTCCCATCTGCCACATAACCACGGGCACGGATCTCGAAAGTTTATACCCTGTAGGGGTGTCCCAACTTAGCCAATCACAAGCTCTCACGGTCGATGAAGGATATTCCTTCTCCCAGAAAAACCTGATCAGTCTCGGAATCTCGGTTACAAGACATTTCGACAATGGTAAAACAAGACCAGCAAGACCGCCCGAATGTGCCGACAAATCCCGATAGGAGCTGCACATATCTCGTTCTCAGGCCACACCGTATGGGCAAGACGTCAGGTTGGCATAGACCCTGGTTGCTCAGGGGGCGCCGGACATCACCCAGTTCGGACCAACACTTAGAGAAGCACTGGCCCGGGGGGGTTAAAAATAAAGATGACCCTCGGGTTGGCCGACCAAGGGAAGGGTAATAGGTTGTTAGGCAAATGTAAAACCAAGGTTGGGCCTTGCTGGAGGAGTTTTATTCAAGGCGAATTGTCAAGGGGTTCCCATAACACCCAACCACGTAAGGCACGCAAAATCAAGGAGCATAACACCGGTATGACGGAAACTAAGGCGACAAGAGTGGAACAAAACACCAGGCATAAGGCCAAGCCTTCCACCCTTTACCAAGTATATAGATGCATTAATGAAAATAAGAGGTATTGTGATATCCCAACAATATCCATGTTCCAACATGGAACAAACTTCAGCTTCACCTGCAACTAACAATGTTATAAGAGGGGCTGAGCAAAAGCGGTAACATAGCCAAACAACGGTTTGCTAGGAAGGTGGGTTAAAGGCTTGACTTGGCAATATGGGAGGCATGATATAACAAGTGGTAGGTAGCACGACATAGCGATAGAACGAACAACTAGCAAGCAAAGATAGAAGTGATTTCGAGGGTATGGTCATCTTGCCTGAGATCCCGCGACGAAGAAGAATGAGTCCAAGAAGAAGACAAACGAACGTAGTCGAACGGATCATCACAAACGCGATGTTACCGGAACTAACAAGAAGAAGCAACACCGGAAAGGAGCAAACAACATGGTAAACCAACAAGCATAAACATGGAATGATGCACAACCAAGGATGATGCATGTCCGGTTTAAATAAGCATGGCATGGCAAAGTGCACAAACAACACTACAAATTTAATGGGGCTTAATATGTAACAAGTTGCATATCAACGAAACACCACATTCGATTATTTAGTTCACTCTTGTTTATGTACCCAACAATAGTAAATGTTATTAAACATGAAAAGAGGTGAAGCATAAGAAAACTACCTATCTAGGAAAGTTTAAATGAGGCCAGAACAACAAGCAACAAGTCTGAAAAAATCCTCATGGGCATATATTCGAATTAGCTACTGTTCTGCCCTATACACAATTTTAGAGTTATTAAATATGCAAGATAAGTGCACCATGTTGAACTAGGTATTTTTCTACCCCATTTACATATAAAGTTTATTGAAAAAGGAGGTACGGTTATTAAGTTATGAATTAAATCATTTTAACATGGCAGTAGGAAAATTATATGCAAACATCATTTTAAACATTTTAAACATGCATGAAAGTTGGATATTGTGAAACTAGACAAAATTCTAAGCATTTTTCATATATAAATCAATTTAATCCGATGCACCATTTGTGAGTTATTAAATGCATGATCTAGGGGGACTATTCTGCAAAACTGCCAAACTCCTGGATAATTAGGCAAATCGCAGCGCCGGAAAAAAAATACTACAGGCTGAAACTCGAGCGGACTGGGCTAACGGAACTGCTCACATTGGGCCTCACGGCCTGAAGTAGAGAAGGCCCTCGCGCTGGGCCTTGGCGCGGGATGCGACCCACGCGTGCGGTCAACGGCCACGGGTGCGATCGAGCAGCTGCCCGAAGCAGAGGATGGCGTGGCTGCCAGAGGAGCTCCAGTGATGGAGGGAGGCGGAGCTCGCCGGGGATGGAGAGATCCAGGCGCGGGGTCCCCGGATCCAGCGACGGGCGAGGAGCTGGGCCCCACATGGCCGGCGTCAGGTGATGGACTGGGCAGCACCATGGCGGTGGCTGGGTACCTACGTGAGAGAGAGAGAGGGTGAGGGAGAGAGGGATAAGAAGATGGGGAAAGAACAGGGCGGCGCGGGGTGGCCTTTGTTCGTCGGCGAGGGCACTCCGGCGACCGGCGGGATGGAGGCGACGTGCAAGGCGATGCAGTCGGGCGGATGGAGCAGGCGAGCTCCCTGGCACGGGCGTTCGGGCGGCAGCGGTGGAGCGCTCGGGCCCCGATGGGCTCGGGCGCGCCCCGCGCAGGCTTGGCGGGCCTGTGGCAGTGGAGGCTAGCGGGGGGAAGACGTGGCGGCGTCCGGTTGGCTGCGGGCGTCGGCTGCGGTGGCGCGACCAGTGGTGCCGTGCCACTTCGTGGCGGAGGGCTGGCCGGGCACGAATTCCGAGGAGGGGGCGGTGGCTGCAGGTAGGAGGTCGCTGCCAAAAATGGCAGGGAGCGTCTAGTTGAGGAGGGGGTAGGTAGGAGGCCAAAAATGGCAGGGGGTGTCTATATATAGAAAGGCGCTAGGGTTAGGGTTTTTCTCCGTTTCAGAGCCATTCGATCGCCATCGGACGGTCCGGAGCGGAGGGGGGGTTAGGTTGGACCAAGTGGGCTGTCTAGATGGGTTGGGCTAAGAAGAGGGAGAGAATGGCAGCTTGGCAACAGTTTCTGGAGACCGAAAAGGTCCTACGTTAGACCGACTATAATGCCGCTATAGTTAACCATTGGGGCGTCAAACGGACTCCTAATGCGATGAAACTTGGCAGGCGGCCTACTAACAACATAACAACATCGCACGCCAACTTTCATCCCATTTTGAGAACATTTTACGGCCACTTATAAAATAATATTTCGGAGGTGATGCGGGCGCGTGCAAGTGTGGTTGGGCTCAGAACGGACAATGGAAAGAACTGGGAGACCCGGACGGATGCATGTTTTGAAAACATGCAGATGCAATGCAGATGATGACAAGGCAAAATACAACACGCAAGCAAACAACATGGCAAAGACAGCGAATAACTGGACGACACCTGACGCAATGGTCTCGGGGCATTACAACACTCCACCACTACAAGAGGATCTCGTCCCGAGATCTAAAGCTGGCACCGTTGAGAAACGGAAGAGGAAGACAAGAGGTAAAACTAAGTTGCTTCTTTGACAAATGAGTGAAACCAAAGAACCTTGCGAGGTTGAAACAAATTGAAAGAAAGAATACAACAAAGATGAACAAAGTTGAAAACACTCCATTAGAAAAGAGGAACAAGGAACATTACAAGAACCTTGTAGGTTGAAAGACATAAGAAAAGGGTTACAATGGACAAGAAGTACATGCAAGCACTCCGGTTGAAACGAGATGTACAAGGTATGATAAAGATCAATTACGACAACACTCCGGTTGAAAATGGAAGGTAAATAATATGAACTTGGCAAAATGAAAGCACTTGGATGAGAGTCCGGTTAGAAGAGGAATGATAGACACAACACTCCGGTTAAAACAAGATAAAGAAGGAATAAGAATGATATAAATTGGACAGCACTCTGATAGTAAATGGAAGGAATTGAACATGAATTTGACAAGATGAGACGATACTTGACAAAATCAAC
The DNA here is from genome assembly GCF_002162155.2 of Triticum dicoccoides. Classification (NCBI taxonomy): domain Eukaryota; kingdom Viridiplantae; phylum Streptophyta; class Magnoliopsida; order Poales; family Poaceae; genus Triticum; species Triticum dicoccoides. The sequence continues at coordinate 261,121,598 of NC_041386.1, read as the reverse complement.
AACACATTGCCTCCGAAACTATTGAAAGAATGGCATAAGGGGTAAGAAAGATTTCAGACAGCACTCCGGTTGAGAAGGGAGGCAAAACATGATAAGATGAGAGAACTTGGATGGATGAAACGACACTCTGGTTGAATGGATAATCTAACGCCCCAGATAACTTTCCCAATTTGTACTCCAACTCTTGCCTTTTCCGGCGTTAAGTTATTTTATTTTCTCGGGTTCGGGTTTTGTCTCCGTGTGTTGTTTTCGTTTTCATGCATCTCATATCATGTCATCATGTGCATTGCATTTGCATACGTGTTCGTCTCATGCACCCGAGCATTTTCCCCGTTGTCCGTTTTGCATTCCGGCGCTTCGTTCTTCTCCGGTGGTCAATTCTAGCTTTCTTTCGTGTGTGGGGATTAAACATTTCCGGATTGGACCGAGACTTGTCATGCGGCCTTGGTTTACTACCGGTAGACCGCCTGTCAAGTTTCGTATCATTTGGACTTCGTTTGATACTCCAACGGTTAACCGAGGGACCGAAAAGGCCTCGTGTGTTGCAGCCCAACACCCCTCCAATTTGGCCCAAAACCCACCAAACTCTGCTCCATGTCCTAGAGCGTTCGATCACGATCGCGTGGCCGAAAACCGCACCTCATTTGGACTCTCCTAGCTCCACTTATGCCTATATATACACCCCTCCGTTTTCGGATCTCTCTCCCTCTCCGAAACCCTAGTAAAAAAAATAGATCCCCGCACCGACAGACATGTCCGGAGCCTAGCCGGACACGTCCGCCGCGCCCCCTCAGCCTACCAGCCGCTGCCACGTGGCCCAGGCGAGCCCCACTTCGCCGCCGCCGCCCGAGGCCCGCCCGAGCCCACGCGAGGCCCCCGCGGCCCAGCCGGCTCGCCCCGCCGCCCGGCTCCTCCCGCCGCCCGCATCGACCAGCCGCGCCTCCCGCGCC
>NC_041386.1:261110925-261120434 GCF_002162155.2 Triticum dicoccoides | reverse complement strand
CCGCCGTCCTTCGCCGTGCCGCCGCAGTCCCCGGCTCCGGCGAACTCCGCCGCGGCCGCCCGGCTCGCCGCGCCACCCGGAGGCCGAAGCCCACCTCACCGCCGCGCCCCGTCCTCGGCCCCCCTCTCTCCGGCAAGCTTCGTCCGATTCCGGTGAACAGGAGCACGAACTCCGGCGAGCTCAGATCTGGCCTCGGTTCGCGTGACGCGAGGAACCCTAGCCGGTTGACTTTTTCTCCCTCTCCCCTAATTTTTTATGCCTACTTTGACCTGCCGTATCTCCGCATTCGTTGCTCCGATTTGGACATATAGTATATAAAAATGTTCGCCTCGACGAGTATATCATTTCATTCCATTGCATCATTTTCATTTGAGTTCATCATGATGCCCAAAATTCTGTTAGAAGGAGGCTTCGTGAGTTAATTGTCAGATCTGCTAGTTTATCTTAGACTTTTGTCATTTTTTCCATGATTATTGTGTGCATGATATGCCTGTGAGTCCTTCATATGTTTTGTTAAGGATTTTGTCTTCTTTCCAGAGGTGCAACCCATGCATTTTTAGGATGTGTGTGGTGACTTGTGCAAGCTTGCAAAGTGAGGCACCCGGTAAATCTGTTTTCAGAGACTTAGTAGTTTTCACTAAGTCTGGGATTATTTAGTTCATGATGCCATATGTTCAGCTTGTTTCCTAGTGATCCGTGCCTCTTTTGAGGATGATCATTAAGGGAGTTTTGTTAATCATGTTATGCTATATCCATCCATGTCTTTGTTTGCAATTATGGAGCACCCTAGCTTGAGTCAATCAAGCTCTACTTTTGCTTCGTGGTGAATCTGGGCAGATCGTCAACTCGTTTGCGATTTTGCCGATGCTGTTGTAGTTGATCCGTGCATGCTATGCCATTGTTCTTGCCATGTCTAGCTTGTATTTTGTGCCTTATTAATGGATGTATGCTTGCCTTGCCATGACTTGCACCGTGGTGAGTGCATCGAGCTCGTTTACATGCCTTCATGAGTTATGTTTCAGCATGTCTCAGTTTTCACTTAGTCTGAAAACTGATTATGTTTTTGCTATGTTCGTGTGCCCGTTAGTATATTTTATGAACCCTTTTGGCCCCGGGTCACTTTGGGACTTTTGTCTTAATCAGGTCATGTATCATGTTGTTTTGCTGCTCCGAAGAGGGCTTCGTGATCTGAAATTTCAGACAAGTGTTAATTTCACAAAGTCTGGAATCTGTTTTGCATTTGCGTTTTTGCCATGTTTGTTTGAACCTCATAATGGATGAATTGGCCATGGCTCAGTGCTAGTCTTTTGTTAAGAATCTTGTGTGCATCCCTGCCATGTATTTTTTTGTCATGTTTGGTGGTTGTAGCATGTTCATTTCATTGCGTTTAGATGCCTATTTGCTGTAAATCGCAGACCGGTGTCATTTTTGAAACGCTTGCCATTTCCAAACCGTAACTCCGATTCCGATGATCTTTATATCGTTTTCAAGCGATTTCATCTCATCTCTCTAGTGGCACACCTGGAATTCCAATTTGAGGCCAGGTTCATGCATTTCCTGTTATATCTTGCATTTTGCATCCCACATCGCATCCCGCATAGCATATCGTCATTTCATCATATTGCTTGGTCTTGCACGTGGTTGATTGTATCCTTGTTGCTTGTTTGTCTTGTTGGGTAGAGCCGGGAGACGAGTTCTCTACCGAGGAGCCCGTTGAGTTTGCTTTTGAGGATCCAGTCAACTCTGACAACTGTGCAGGCAAGATGATCATACCCTCGAAATCACTACTATCTTTGCTATGCTAGTTTGCTCGCTCTTTGCTATGCCAATGCTACGATGCCTAGCATTTGCTTGTCAGCCTCCCAATTGCCATGTCAAACCTCTAACCCACCTTGTCCTAGCAAACCGTTGATTGGCTATGTTACCCCTTTGCTCAGCCCCTCTTATAGCGTTGCTAGTTGCAGGTGAAGATTGGAGGCCGTTCCTTGTTGGAACACTTACCTACTTGTTGGGATATCATTATATTGCTATGTTATCTTAATGCATCTATATACTTGGTAAAGGGTGGAAGGCTCGGCCTCTCGCCTAGTGTTTTGTTCCACTCTTGCCGCCCTAGTTTCCGTCATATCGGTGTTATGTTCCCGGATTTTGCGTTCCTTACGCGGTTGGGTTATAATGGGAACCCCTTGATAGTTCACCTTGATTAAAGCTTTTCCAGCAATGCCCAACCTTGGTTTTACCATTTTCCAACCAGCCTTTTCTTTCCCTTGGGTTCTGCAGACTCAAGGGTCATCTTAATTTTAACCCCCCCCGGGCCAGTGCTCCCTCTGAGTGTTGGTCCGAATTGAGCTGCCTGCGGGGCCACCTCGGGGAAACTTGAGGGTTGGTTTTACTCATAGCTAGTCTCATCTGAGTGTGCCCTGAGAAAGAGATATGTGCAGCTCCTATCGGGATTTGTCGGCACATTTGGGCGGTGTTGCTGGTCTTGTTTTAACCTGTCAAAGTGTCTTGAGTTACCGAGATACCGAGTCTGATCGGAACATCTTGGGAGGAGGTCTATTCCTTCGTTGACCGTGAGAGCTTGTCATGGGCTAAGTTGTGACTCCCCTGCAGGGATTGAACTTTCGAAAGTCGTGCCTGCGGTTATGGGCAGATGGGAATTTGTTAATGTCCGGTTGTAGATAACTTGAACCTTAATTAATTAAAACGAATCAACTGAGTGTGTTACCGTGATGGCCTCTTCTCGGCGATGTCCGGGAAGTGGACACGGTGTTGGAGTTATGCTTGTGCAGGTTGCTCTCTAGTTTCTCGCTCGTGCTTTGCCTCCTCTTCTCGCTCTCTTTTGCGAATAAGATAGCCACCATATATGCTAGTCGCTTGCTGCAGCTCCACATATATTTTGCCTTACCATTCATATAAGCTTAAATAGTCTTGATCGAGAGGGTGCGAGATTGCTGAGTCCCTGTGGCTCACAGATACTATAACTCCAGATGCAGGTCCAGGTGATTCCGCTCCAGGTGACGAGTAAGAGCTCAAGCGGGAGTTCGACGAGGACTCTCAGTGTTACTACGTTTCCTTTCCCGATGATCAGTAGTGGTGCCTAGTTGGGGGTGATTCGGACCGTTGTCGCATGTTGGGTTTTCTTCTATTTTGGCGCCGTAGTCGGTCCATGAGTGTTTTGGATGATGTAATGTTATTTTTGTACTTTGATGTGACGTGGTGAGTGTAAGCCAACTATGTTCTTCCCTTCATTATTCATATTACATGGGATGTTGTGAAGATTGCCTAACTTGCGACATATGCCTTCAATGCGATTATGTCTCTAAATCGTGCCTCGACACGTGGGAGCTATAGTCGCATCGAGGGTGTTACAAGTTGGTAATCAGAGCCTTCCCCGACCTTAGGAGCCCCATTGCTTGATCGTTTTTAGCAGCCGAGCTGTGTCTAGAAAAATGTTTTGAGTCACTTAGGAATTATATATCGGAGAGCTTAGGAATTCTTTTTACTTCCCAGTCTCCTCATCGCTCTGGTAAGGCATCCTGACGTAGAGTTTTGACTCTTCTCTTCTCAAATTTCACTAAAAAAAAATTAGGATCACGCGAGTATCTTGGAATCGTTCCGATGGCTTATGATGAGAACATTGTCTTGGTGCCTCCTGTCAGGGGTTTAGTGGAAGTGTCCTGGGGAGTTGAGCTCTGAGGTGTTGTCATCATAATTTTATCGTTGCAATTCTGGAATACTTGAGATATGTTCGCCGACATCGAAAATCTCTTTTATGTAGTTCGTTGGTGAGATAACCTCGACGCCACCCAATACTGGGGCGGGAGTTCGGGAGTATCGCCATAACTTGTATAACGGATGCTTTTCGAAGGTTGAGGTAGATGGTTTCCGAAGGTTTCTTGGTTATGTGTTGAAGGATGGATACAGCTGGATGTAGGATTTGCTAGTTTGGGTGAGATATTATGCTTCCCCTGTATCCCCAACACCTGATTGCATAACCGGAAAAGTTCGGGAGTTTCATAGGTGGGAATTCTAGTAGCTCTAGTTCTTCTTCCACGGATATTGGTTTGAGATTGGGATTTCTTACCGATTATTCGTTCTTGATCCATACCTTGTTGATTTATTTCTCTACCTTAATTCTACGTGGCTTCGCAATTTATGGATATGTGACCATTTCAAGAGGAATGCATTCGTTCATTTTGTTTGGATGTGAAGACTATATGTTGCAATTTTCATTCCGTTGGATTCAGCTTCAATATTTATCCGTCAATGTGCTAATGGTGGTCAACCTCTTCAGGATGGCTCCTCCAACGTGCACGACTCCGAATCCTGATCCGCCACCGCCTCCACCTCCTCCAGAGGCATGGCAAGCTGTGATGGCCGCAACCAATGCAAACACACAGCTGATCATGCAAATTCTTCAAGAGCGCAATCAAGGCAGTCAAGGGAATCAAGGAAGCAATCAGAGTCACTTTACTACACTCAACCAGTTCCTTGCTAACGGGCCAAAGACTTTCAGCAATTGTGTTGAGGCAACCGATGCTGACGATTGGCTTGTGGATCTGTGTAAGCATTTCGAGTGCAGTAACGTCAGGCCTGAGGACTTTGTCAAGTTTGCTTCCTTCCAACTCAAAGATCAAGCTGCAGAATGGTTCCAGCAGTACAAGGATTCCAGAGGTGGACGTGTTATCACTTGGGATGATTTCCGTTGAGATTTCCGAGCTCATCATATTCTGCAGAGCGTGATTGAAAGCAAGCGTGAGGAATTCCGCAATCTGAAGCAAGGCTCTTTGTCTGTCTATGACTACAACAAGTTGTTCCAGAAGCTTGCCCGCTTTGCCAAGCAGGACGTCCCTGATGAGAAGAGCATGATATATCAGTTCAGGGGTGGTCTCAGAGAAGATATTCAGCTCGCTCTTGTTCTCTTTGAGCCCTTGAGGTATGATGAGTTCTACAACATGGCACTGAAGCAAGAGGCTGCTCAGTTGAGGTGTGATGCTTCCAGGAAGCGAGTCAGAGATGTTACTCCTTCTTCCTCTACTCAAGTGGCCAAGCAGCAGAAGTTTTGGCTTCCTCCTCCTCCGTTCCGTCAGCCATATCAGCAGAAGAGCAAAGGTGGCAGTGGTCCTTCCCACCCACCCAACCCTGGCTTTCAGAACAAGACTTCGTCTCAAGCTCCAAGATTGAGTGCTTCGTATCACCGTCCGCTTTCAAAGGTCACGTGCAACAAGTGCCAACAGAAGGGTCACTATGCCAACAAGTGTTTCAACCAGAGGCGTCTTCCTCCTCCTCCTCCTCCTGTGAGATCGGCAAGTACAGCTTTGGTCAAGCATAACCCCAAGCATGCCAAGGTCAATATGATGAATGCAGCTCAGGCAGAGGACTCGTCAGATGTCATCATGGGTAACCTTCCTGTTAATGATATTCCCGTAAAAGTACTTTTTGACTCTAGGCATCGCATTCCTTCATGTCATTCCACCATTTGCATGGGAGAACAATTTTAGTACTAAGGCTTTACCTAGAGCTATGCAAGTCGTCTCTCCAGCTAAGCGTCTGAGTTCCAGTTTGATGGTTTCGGATATTTCTATCTTGATGGGTGACTTCAAGTTTCTGGCTTCTCCAATGGTTCTTGGTAACTCAGATATTGATCTTATTCTCGGGATGGATTGGCTTTCTAAGCACAAGGCTCAGCTTGATTGTGCAGCCAGGCAGATTCAATTGACTCATTTGTCTGAGGATGTAATTGTCTTTGCCGCTCGGGATAATTCTATCCGTCTGTTTTCTCTCAATGAGAAGGGTGAATTGGATGCCATCTCGCAAATTCCAGTCGTTTGTGAATATCAAGACGTCTTTCCAGAAGAGCTCCTAGGAATGCCTCCGCACCGGCCAGTGGAATTCGTTATTGATCTTGAGCCTGGCACGGAACCTGTGTGCAAACGTCCTTACAAGCTCAGACCTGAAGAGTTGAAGGAGTTGAAGAAGCAACTCGATGAGCAAGAAAGAATGGGTCTCATCCGGCCTAGTTCTTCTCCGTGGGGTTGTGGTGTTCTTTTTGTGAAGAAGAAGGATGGAACGGACCGACTTTGTGTTGATTACCGTCCAGTGAACAAGAAGACCATCAAGAACAAATACCCACTTCCCAACATCAATGAGCTATTCGAACAACTCAAAGGTGCCCAAGTATTCTCCAAGCTTGATCTTCGTATGGGTTATCACCAGATTCGCATTCGTGAAGAAGATATTCCCAAGACAGCTTTCAGAACAAGCTTTGGTTCATATGAATACACTGTCATGTCTTTTGGCCTCGCCAACGCTCCTCCGACGTTCTCTCGCATGATGAACTACATCTTCAACGCCTACACCAATGACTTCGTTTTGGTCTATCTCGACGACATTCTGGTTTTCTCGAAGAACAAGGAAGATCATGCCAAGCATTTGCGTTTGGTTCTTGATAAGCTCAGAGAACATCAGTTCTACGCCAAGTTCTCCAAGTGTGAATTTTGGCTCGATGAGGTTCTTTATCTTAGTCATATCATCTCTGCCAAGGGCATTTCCGTGAATCCTGAGAAGGTGTGTGCTATTGTGAATTTGGAACCTCCTCAGAATGTGAAGCAACTCCGCAGTTTTCTTGGTCTCGCAAGCTATTGCCGAAGATTCGTTGAAAACTTTTCTAAGATCGCGAAGCCTCTCTCAAATCTTCTTCAGAAGCACGTCAAGTACGTTTGGTCTTCGGAGTGTGATATTGCTTTCAACGCTTTGAAAGAGAAGTTGATCACTGCTCCAGTTCTGACTCCGCCTGATGAATCCAAGTTGTACGAGGTCTTTTGTGATGCCTCTCTCCAAGGTCTTGGCGCAGTATTGATGCAAGAGAAGAAAGTTGTTGCTTATACATCTCGCCAGTTGAAGCCTAATGAGAAGAACTACCCCACTCATGATCTCGAGTTGGCGGCAGTTGTGCATGCTCTTTTGACTTGGAGACATCTTCTATTGGGAAGAAAAGTGGACATTTTCACTGATCACAAGAGTCTCAAGTATATCTTCACTCAGCCTAATCTCAACCTCAGGCAAACTCGATGGGTCGAAATGATTCAAGAATATAATCCGAGCATCGAGTATACTCCAGGAAAGGCCAATGTGATTGCTGACGCTTTGAACAGAAAGGCTTACTGCAACAGTCTGATTATCAAGCCTTATCAACCCGAGCTTTGTGAAGCTTTCCGCAAGCTTAATCTGCAAGTTGTTCCTCAAGGTTTCCTCGCCAACCTTCAAGTCTCTCCTACCTTAGAAGACCAGATTCGCCAAGCCCAGCTTCTTGATGCTATGGTGAAAAAGGTGAAGATTGGGATTGCCAAGAGTCAGTCCAAGTACAAGTGCTACCGCCTTGATGACAAGGACACTCTCTTCTTCGAGGATCGTATTGTTGTGCCCACAGGTGACCTCCGTAAAGTGATCATGAACGAGGCTCACAATTCTCTCCTCTCCATCCACCCTGGGAGTACGAAGATGTATCAGGACCTCAAGCAAGCTTATTGGTGGACTCGAATGAAGCGCGAGATCGCTCAATTCGTGAATGAATGTGATGTCTGCAGAAGAGTGAAGGCAAAACACCAAAGGCCAGCAGGTCTCCTCCAACCTCTTGCCATTCCAGAATGGAAGTTTGACCACATTGAAATGGACTTTGTGACTGGGTTTCCAAAGTCCAAGCGTGGCAATGATGCTATATTTGTTTTCATCGACAAGCTCACCAAAGTGGCTCACTTTCTGCCTATCAAAGAGTCGATCACTGCAGCTCAATTGGCGAAACTCTATACCTCTCGCATTGTCTCTCTGCATGGTATTCCTCAAGTGATATCTTCAGACCGTGGCAGCATCTTTACCTCGAAGTTTTGGTATTCTTTGCAGAAGGCCATGGGCACTAACATCCGCTTCAGCACTGCTTTCCATCCTCAAACAAGCGGTCAAGTCGAGCGTGTCAACCAGATTCTTGAAGATATGCTCAGGGCTTGTGTGATCTCCTTCGGCATGAAGTGGGAGGATTGTCTTCCTTATGCTGAATTCTCCTACAATAACAGTTTTCAAGCAAGTTCGGGCAAGGCCCCTTTTGAAATTCTGTATGGCGGGAAGTGCCGTACCCCTCTCAACTGGTCTGAAACCGGTGAACGTCAGCTTTTGGGTAATGACTTAATCACAGAAGCAGAAGAAATGTGCAAAGTCATTCGTGATAACCTCAAAGCAGCCCAATCCCGCCAGAAGAGCTACTATGATAGTAAGCACCGTGATTTGGCTTTTGAGATCGGAGATCATGTTTACCTCCGTGTCTCTCCTATGAAAGGTACTCGTCGCTTCGGTATCAAAGGGAAGCTTGCCCCTAGATACGTGGGACCTTTCAAGATTGTCAGCAAGAGAGGCGACCTCGCCTATCAACTCGAGCTTCCTTCAAACTTTGCAAATGTTCTTGATGTGTTCCATGTCTCTCAGCTTCGAAAGTGCTTCAAGACTCCTGACGCATCGTCAACTTCGAGGACATTGAGCTCCAAGAAGATCTCTCTTATCGTGAGCACCTAGTTTCTATTCTGGAAGAGACTAAACGCAAGACTCGCAACAAGTCAATCAAATTTCTCAAAGTCAAGTGGTCACACCATTCCGACCGTGAAGCTACCTGGGAACAAGAGGATCACCTCCGTTCTGAGTACCCGGCGTTCTTTCAGTCCTAGATCTCGGGATGAGATCTTTTCGTAGTGGTGGAGTGTTGTAACGCCACAGATAACTTTCCCAATTTGTACTCCAACTCTTGCCGTTTCTGGCATTAAGTTATTTTATTTTCTCGAGTTCGGGTTTTGTCTCCGCGTGTTGTTTTCGTTTTCATGCATCTCATATCATGTCATCATGTGCATTGCATTTGCATACGTGTTCGTCTCATGCACCCGAGCATTTTCCCCGTTATCCGTTTTGCATTCCGGCGCTTCGTTCTTCTCCGGTGGTCAATTCTAGCTTTCTTTCGTGTGTGGGGATTAAACATTTACGGATTGGACCGAGACTTGTCATGCGGCCTTGGTTTACTATCGGTAGACCGCCTGTCAAGTTTCGTATCATTTGGACTTCGTTTGATACTCCAACGGTTAACCGAGGGACCCAAAAGGCCTCGTGTGTGTTGCAGCCCAACACCCCTCCAATTTGTCCCAAAACCCACCAAACTCTGCTCCATGTCCTAGAGCGTTCGATCACGATCGCGTGGCCAAAAACCGCACCTCATTTGGACTCTCCTAGCTCCACTTATGCCTATATATACACCCCTCCGTTTTTGGATCTCTCTCCCTCTCCGAAACCCTAGTAAAAAAAACAGATCCCCGCACCGACGGACAAGTCCGGAGCCTAGCCGGACACGTCCGCCGCGCCCCCTCAGCCTACCAGCCGCTGCCACATGGCCCGGGCGAGCCCCACTTCGCCGCCGCCGCCCGAGGCCCGCCCGAGCCCACGCGGGGCCCCCGCGGCCCAGCCGGCTCGCCCCG
>NC_041386.1:261074644-261110637 GCF_002162155.2 Triticum dicoccoides | reverse complement strand
ACTCCGCCGCGGCCGCCCGGCTCGCCGCGCCACCCGGAGGCCGGCGCCCACCTCACCGCCGCGCCCCGTCCTCGGCCCCCCTCTCTCTGGCGAGCTTCGTCCGATTCCGGTGAACAGGAGCACGAACTCCGGCGAGCTCAGATCTGGCCTCGGTTCGCGCGCCGCGAGGAACCCTAGCCGGTTGACTTTTTCTCCCTCTCCCCTAATTTTTTATGCCTACTTTGACCTGCTGTATCTCCGCATCCGTAGCTCCAATTTGGACATATAGTATATCAAAATGTTCGCCTCGATGAGGAGATCATTTCATTCCATTGCATCATTTTCATTTGAGTTCATCTTGATGCCCAAAATGCTGTTAGAAGGAGGTTTCGTGAGTTAATTGTCAGATCTGCTAGTTCATCTTAGACTTTTGTCATTTTTGCCATGATTATTGTGTGCATGATATGCCTATGAGTACTTCACATGTTTTGTTAAGGATTTTGTCTTCTTTCCAGAGGTGCAACCCATGCATTTTTAGGATGTGTGTGGTGACTTGTGCAAGCTTGCAAAGTGAGGCACCCGGTAAATCTGTTTTCAGAGACTTGGTAGTTTTCACTGTCTGGGATTATTTAGTTCATGATGCCATATGTTCAGCTTGTTTCCTAGTGATCCGTGCCTCTTTTGAGGATGATCAGTAAGGGAGTTTTGTTAATCATGTTATGATCTATCCATCCATGTCTTTGTTTGCAATTATGGAGCACCCTAGCTTGAGTCAATCGAGCTCTACTTTTGCTTCGTGGTGAATCTGGGCAGATCGTCAACTCGTTTGCGATTTTGCCGATGCTGTTGTAGTTGATCCGTGCATGCTATGCCATTGTTCTTGCCATGTCTAGCTTGTATTTTGTGCCTTATTAATGGATGTATGCTTGCCTTGCCATGACTTGCACCGTGGTGAGTGCATCGAGCTCGTTTACATGCCTTCATGAGTTATGTTTCAGCATGTCTCAGTTTTCACTGAGTCTGAAAACTGATTATGTTTTTGCTATGTTCGTGTGCCCGTTAGTATATTTTATGAACCCTTTTGGCCCCATGTCACTTTGGGACTTTTGTTAAGCTTCTTGAGTAGCTCCATGCCATGTTATTACTTGTCTTAATCAGGTCATGTATCATGTTGTTTTGCTGCTCCGAAGAGGGCTTCGTGATCTGAAATTTCAGACAAGTGTTAATTTCACAAAGTCTGGAATCTGTTTTGCATTTGCGTTTTTGCCATGCTTGTTTGAACCTAATAATGGATGAATTGGCCGTGGCTCAGTGCTAGTCTTTTGTTAAGCATCTTGTGTGCATCCCTGCCATATATTTTTTTTGTCATGTTTGGTGGCTGTAGCATGTTCATTTCATTGCGTTTAGATGCCTACTTGCTGTAAATCGCAGACCGGTGTCATTTTTGAAACGCTTGCCATTTCCAAACCGTAACTCCGATTCCGATGATCTTTATATCGTTTTCAAGCGATTTCATCTCATCTCTCCAGTGGCGCACTTGGAATTCCAAGTTGAGGCTAGGTTCATGCATTTCCTGTTATATCTTGCATTTTGCATCCCGCATCGCATCCCGCATAGCATATCGTCATTTCATCATATTGCTTGGTCTTGCACGTGGTTGATTGTATCCTTGTTGCTTGTTTGTCTTGTTGGGTAGAGCCGGGAGACGAGTTCGCTACCGAGGAGCCCGTTGAGTTTTCTTTTGAGGATCTAGTCAACTCTGACAACTGTGCAGGCAAGATGATCATACCCTCGAAATCACTACTATCTTTGCTATGCTAGTTTGCTCGCTCTTTGCTATGCCAATGCTATGATGCCTACCATTTGCTTGCCAGCCTCCCAATTGCCATGTCAAACCTCTAACCCACCTTGTCCTAGCAAACCGTTGATTGGCTATGTTACCGCTTTGCTCAGCCCCTCTTATAGCGTTGCTAGTTGCAGGTGAAGATTGGAGGCTGTTCCTTGTTGGAACATTTACCTACTTGTTGGGATATCATTATATTGCTCTGTTATCTTAATGCATCTATATACTTGGTAAAGGGTGGAAGGCTCGGCCTCTCGCCTAATGTTCTGTTCCACTCTTGCCGCCCTAGTTTCCGTCATATCGGTGTTATGTTCCCGGATTTTGCGTTCCTTACGCGGTTGGGTTATAATGGGAACCCCTTGATAGTTCGCCTTGATTAAAGCTTTTCCAGCAATGCCCAACCTTGGTTTTACCATTTGCCACCTAGCCTTTTCTTTCCCTTGGGTTCTGCAGACTCAAGGGTCATCTTAATTTTAACCCCCCCCCCAGGCCAGTGCTCCCTCTGAGTGTTGGTCCGAACTGAGCTGCCTGCGGGGCCACCTCGGGGAAACTTGAGGGTTGGTTTTACTCGTAGCTAGTCTCATCTGAGTGTGCCCTGAGAAAGAGATATGTGCAGCTCCTATCGGGATATGTCGGCACATTCGGGTGGTGTTGTTGGTCTTGTTTTAAACCTGTCGAAGTGTCTTGAGTTACCGAGATACCGAGTCTGATCGGAACATCTTGGGAGGAGGTCTATTCCTTCGTTGACCGTGAGAGCTTGTCATGGGCTAAGTTGGGACTCCCCTGCAGGGATTGAACTTTCGAAAGCCGTGCCCGCGGTTATGGGCAGATGGGAATTTGTTAATGTCCGGTTGTAGATAACTTGAACCTTAATTAATTAAAATGAATCAACTGAGTGTGTTACCGTGATGGCCTATTCTCGGCGGAGTCTGGGAAGTGGACACGGTGTTGGAGTTATGCTTGCGCAGGTTGCTCTCTAGTTTCTTGCTCGTGCTTTGCCTCCTCTTCTCGCTCTCTTTTGCGAATAAGATAGCTACCATATATGCTAGTCGCTTGCTGCAGCTCCACATATATTTTGCCTTACCATTCCTATAAGCTTAAATAGTCTTGATCGCGAGGGTGCGAGATTGCTGAGTCCCTGTGGCTCACAGATACTATAACTCCAGATGCAGGTCCGGGTGATTCCGCTCCAGGTGACAAGTACGAGCTCAAGTGGGAGTTCGACGAGGACTCTCAGCGTTACTACGTTTCCTTTCCCGATGATCAGTAGTGGTGCCCAGTTGGGGGTGATTGGGACCGTTGTCGCATGTTGGGTTTTCTTCTATTTTGGCGCCGTAGTCGGGCCATGAGTGTTTTGGATGATGTAATGTTATTTTTGTACTTTGATGTGACGTGGCGAGTGTAAGCCAACTATGTTCTTCCCTTCATTATTCATATTACATGGGATGTTGTGAAGATTGCCTAACTTGCGACATATGCCTTCAATGCAATTATGTCTCTAAATTGTGCCTCGACACGTGGGAGCTATAGTCGCATCGAGGGTGTTACAGATAAGCAAAGGAAAGAACATGATCTTGGGAAAACGAGATGATGGGATGAAGAGAGCAACAACACAATGCCTGTGGATCAAAAGAATGGAAGCTATATTGTTGGGATGAAAGGGACGAAAAAGAAAAATGACAACTCCTGCCAAAATTGAATTTGAAGAGCATCCTTGCAAACAAGGATTGAACGGAGTTGTTGAAAATTAAACAAAAAAAGAATAGGGTTGTTGTGGGCTTATGAAAAACGTCTCAAAATTATGAGGTGAAATTCTGCCACTAACGGAAACAATAGATTGGACTGATATCAACAAGGAGATGAGAAACTTATTTCACCGGGAGGATAAATGAAGAATTTCGGTCATTTATAAGCACCATAAATAGCAACAATCCTAAAGGAAATCTTTAGGTGAAATATAACCCAAGATAACTCCCACGAAGAGATCGATGGGTTGCAAAGGATCTCATGAACGAACAGAAAATGATGGGTTTAAAATACCTCATTCTTAACAACTGTTGAATCATGACATACGAAGGGAAATTGTCAAGAATGACATAACACCATCTCAAAAGATAACGTAGAAAGAATTTCACTTCAAAATGCAAGATGAAGAATGTTTGAACTCCTCAAAACAAACATGTGTTGAGCACCATGTTTAATTTACAGTATGGCTTGGCAGATCTTAACTCCGAGAAAAATATTGAAGAACAATTGAAGAATGACAGGAAACCTTGACGAACCACGATGTTGAGCCTTCGTGAGAACTCCGGTAATAAAAGAATGATCAAACGAAAGGGAAAATTGAAAAGAACTCTGGGAGAAGCCTAGCAATGATTAGATGAAGCTATGAAATGATATAATTGAAATAACTTGGAGCTCTGTAAAAGAAATATGAACAACTCTGGAAGAGGAAATTAGATCCCTTGGATGAAACAATAATAAGAATTACATTATGCGTATCCTTCACCAATTTAGATTGATGACAAGCAATGGATTTGGCATACTAATTATTTTCATAGAAAGGATTAAGATAGATATGGAACAAACTTGAGAAAAGTCTTCAATGATCCACTGGTAGGATTAAACAACGAATGAATTGATACGATAACAACGGAAGAGGAATGTTGAATGAACCACCGCAAGAATTGAATACGAATGAAGAAAAGAGAATGAATCACCAGGAGGAAATAGAAAATGAACGAAGATACTTGAAGAAATTTAGATACAAGAGAAACGACGAGATCATGAACTTACTAGAGAATACTTGAGTGGTGCACCCGTAAGATTTGGAGAATGAGAGCTGAAAGCTGAGAATTAATAAACCTGAAATGATGGCATTCAGAGAATCAAACTGAAAAGACTCCTGAATTACTCCGGATGGGTGAAAAGAATTCTCACAATCAAAAGCAATAATGAGAGGTTGGCATCAAGCTTGAACTTCACATCTTTGGAAGAATAGGTAAGAATTGGAGGAAAAACTCTTCTCCGGTCATCAAAATTCGAGAATGACGACGAGAAACACCACCAAGAATTGTTGAGACACTACGGGAGAATCAAAAGCAAAGAGGTTGAGCCACGATGAAAAGAAGTTGGCGGATCTTGGAGAAATACATATGACTGATGATAATTCCTTCTTACTTCAAACTTGGAGAAGAATTTGAGAGTAACACCGGGAAAATAGAAGAGTCAGGTAAGATCCTAGGAAAAGACCTGTGGGTTACGGTCCACTCGAAAGATACACCGTTGAATGATTAAAAAGATAGATTGCACCGGTTGAATTAAATGGCTTGAATAAGGTAAGATCTCGAAATAGCTTGAAAGGATTACGAATAGAAACTTGAATCTTATGGGATATCTTCAGCACTCCAGATAAACATGAATAGCAAGAGGTGGATGATTCAAAAGTGCACCGGCATGAGAAAACATTAAAAACAAGGAAAGGACTATGATCAACAAAGCTTGAATTGAATTCACCGGAGAAGAGAAAGAATGAAGAATGACAAACTTGAAGCTCCGTTAGTATCCTCCTGAGAATCACCGGATAAGAACATTGACAGAAAACAATGGAGAGACTTCCCATCAATAAAAGGATACTTGAATAAGAAATCAGAGTCCTTGAAGAAAAAGGTTGGGAGGGCGAGAAAACAAAGACAACTTGGGATGGATGAAACAAGCACCATTGAGAAAACTTAGAATTGATCTTGCGCATGTTGAAAATGATAGCATCCACTTGAAGAGGAGCATGTCGGTTGGAAAAGAATTGGCATGACCATATCGTATCGAAAAGGATTGGTATACACATAGGAATGTGAGAACACCATTTAGGAAAAGGTATGGAATCCACATTTGACATGAAGCAACTCAAATACCACAAAAAAAACAAAACAAAGGATTGGCTTGCAGAATAAACTGGAAACAAACATATATAGGATAGATCCCATATCGTTTCATGTGTCTGTTGGAAAGATATCCTACGAGCTACTTTAATTCCCACTTATAAACTCCCGAAACTTTTTGGTTATGAAATCAGGTGTTGGGGATACAGGGGAAGCATAATATCTCACCCTAACAAACAATCCCTACATCCAGCTGTATCCATCCTTCAACACATAACCAAGAAACCTTCGAAAATCATGTACCTCAACCTTCGAAAAGCATCCATTATACGAGTTATGGCAATACTTGTAACACCCCGGATATGATTTACCTAATATGCAATCCAACTATTGTCGTTTCCGGCATTAAGTTATTTTATGTTCTCGGGTTCGGGTTTTTGTCTCCGTGTGTTGTTGTCGTTGTCTTGCATCTCTTATTCATATCATCATGTGCATTGCATTTGCATACGTGTTCGTCTCATGCATCCGAGCATTTTCCCCGTTGTCCGTTTTGCATTCCGGCGCTTCGTTCTCCTCCGGTGGCCATATCTACCTTTCTTTCGTGTGTGGGGGTTAAACATTTCCGGATTGGACCAAGACTTGCCAAGCGGCCTTGGTTTACTACCGGTAGACGGCCTGTCAAGTTTCGTACCATTTGGACTTCGTTTGATGCTCCAACGGTTAACCGAGGGAGTGAAAAGGCCTCGTGCGTGTTGAAGCCCAACACCCTTCCAATTTGGCCCAAAACCCACCAAAACCCTCTCCATCATCTAGAGCGTTCGATCACGATCGCGTGGCCGAAAACCGCACCTCATTTGGACACTCCTAGCTCCCTCTATGCCTATAAATATCTCCCTCATTCGAAATCACGGGTGAAACCCTAGTCGCCTCCCACCTCTCGCCACCGGACGCGTCCGCTCGGGCCGGACACGTCCGACCCAGCCGCCGCCGCCATGTGTCCGCCTCCCATTCGCCGTGCCGCCGCCCCACTTCGTCACCGCCGCCAGCCCGGGAGGCCCAAGACGGGCCCCCGAGGCCCATCTCCACCGCCGCCTCACGCCCACGCCCCGCCGCCGTCTTCCTCGTGGCCGGCCGCCGCCGCCTGGCGCGCCATCGCCGGCAGGAGCTCGCCCCACCGCCACCGGACCTCGCCCCGCCGCCACAAGTCCTCGCCGGAGTCGCCACGTCGCCGCCCCGTCCTCCCTCTCGCCGGATCCGGCTCCCCCGCGCCGGAGCGGCGTCCTTTTCCTCGCTGGAGTAGGAGGCCCTCGCCGGCGACCTCATATCTCGTCGGGTGAACAGTGGATCTCGTCGGGTGAACAGTAAACCCTAGGGTTGACTTATCTTTTTCCCTAAGTCCCTGATTATTTTTGCATACTTTGACCTTCTATATCTCCGCATCCGTAGATGCGTTTTGGGCGTATAGCATATCAAAATGTTCGTCTCAGAGAGCACATAATTTCATCTCATTGCATCATTTTCATTTGAGTTCATCTTGATGCCCGAAATGCTGTTGGAAGAGTGCTATTTGAGTTAATTATCAGATCTGCTGCTCCAAATAGCTATTTGTTATTTTTGCCATGATTAATGTGTGCATGATATGCCCATGAGCTCTACATGTGTTTTGTCATATGCTTTGCCATCTTTCCAGAGGTGCTATCCATGTATTTTTGTGATGTGTGTGGTGACTAGCACAAGCTTGCTAAGTGGTGCATTTGTTAATGCTGATTTCAGGGACTTAGCAATTCCACTAAGTCCTTGATCTATTCTTATCAATATGCCATATGTTCCTATTGTTTCCTAGTGATCCATGCCTCTTTTGAGGATGATCAGTAAGGATGTTTTGTTAATCTTGTAGTGCTCTATCTATCCGTGTCTTTGTTTTCAATTATGGAGCAACCTAGTTTGAGTCAATCGAGCTCTATTTTTGCTATTTCGTGAATCTGGGCAGATTGTCTACTTGTTAGCGATTTTGCCGAGGATGTTGTAGTTGATCCGTGCATGCTATGTTATTGTTCTTGCCATGTCCAGCTTTTCTAATGTGTATTCTTTATGGGTGCATGCTTATATTGTCATGCCTTGCTCTGTAGTGAGTGCATCGAGCTCGTCAACATGCCTACTTGATATCTGTTTTCCATGCTCCAGTTTTTCACTAAGTCTGTGATCTGATTATGTTTTTGCCATGTTCACATGCTTGTCATCGTATTTTATGATCCCTTTTGGCTCAAGGTCACTAAGGGACTTTTGTTAAGCTATTTGAGTAGCTCCATGCCATGCCTTTATTTGCCATGTTAAGTTCTTGTAGCATCTAGTTTTCTTGCTCCAAAGTGGGCTACCTGATCTGAAATTCCAGACTAGTGTTAATTTCACTAAGTCTGAAACCTGTTTATCATTTGCACTTTTGCCATGCTTGTTTGAACTTGTTGATGGATGCATTGTCCGAAGCTCAGTGTTCATCTTTTGTCAAGCATCATGAGTGGATCCCTGCCATGTATTTTGTTGACATGTTTGAGTGCTATAGCATATTTATCTTGATGCATTTAGATGACTACTTGCTGTTTATCGCAGACCGGTGCCATATTTGTTTTGCTTGCCATTTCCAAACCGTGTCTCCGATTCCGGTGTTCTTTATATCGATTTCAAGATAAATCACCTCACCTTTCCAGTGGCACACTTGGATTTCCATGTTGAGGCCAGGTTCAATCATTCCTTGTCAAATCTTGCATATGCATCACATATCGCATCCCGCATAGCATACCATGTTTGCATCATGTTGTTTGAGCTTTGCACGTGGTTGATTGTGTTCCGTTTGCTTGTTTGTCTTGTTTTGGTAGAGCCGGAAGACGAGTTCGCTAATGAGGAGCCCGTTGAGTTTGCTTTCGAGGATCCAGTCAACTCTGACAACTTTGTAGGCAAGATGATCATACCCTCGAAATCACTTCTATCTTTGCTTTGCTAGATGCTCGCTCTTTTGCTATGCCTATGCTATGATGCCTACCACTTGCTTATTATGCCTCCCAAATTGCCATGTACAACCTCTAACCCACCATGTCCTAGCAAACCGTTGATTGGCTATGTTACCGCTTTGCTCAGCACTTCTTATAGCGTTGTTAGTTGCAGGTGAAGATTGGAGACCGTTCCTTGTTGGAACCTTATTTTCTTGTTGGGATATCATTATATGATCTTGTTATCTTGATGCATCTATATACTTGGTAAAGGGTGGAAGGCTCGGTGTTTTGCCTAGTGTTCTGTTCCACTCTTGCCGCCCTAGTTTCCGTCATATCGGTGTTATGTTCCCGGATTTTGCGTTCCTTACGTGGTTGGGTGATAATGGGAACCCCTTGACAGTTCGCCTTGAATAAAACTCTTCCAGCAATGCCCAACCTTGGTTTTACCATTTGCCGCCTAGCCTCTTTTTCCCTTGGGTTTCCGGAGCCCGAGGGTCATCTTATTTAAACCCCCCTGGGCCAGTGCTCCTCTGAGTGTTGGTCCAACCTAGAGCCCCTTGCAGCGCCACCTCGGGGAAACTCGAGGGCTGGTTTTAGTTGTACGGATTGCTTATCTGAGTGTGCCTTGAGAACGAGATACGTGCAGCTCCTATCGGGATTTGTCGGCACCTTCAGGCGGTGTTGCTGGATTTGTTTTAACTTGTCGAAGTGTTTTGTAGAACAGGGATACCGAGTCTGATCGGAATGTCTCGGGAGAAGGTATATCCTTCGTTGACCGTGAGAGCTTGTCATGGGCTAAGTTGGGACTCCCCTGCAGGGATTTGAACTTTCGAAAGCTGTGCCCGCGGTTATGGGTAGATGGGAATTTGTTAATGTCCGATTGTAGATAACTTGAACCTTAACTTAATTAAAATGAATCAACTGTGTGTGTTACCGTGATGGTCTCTTCTCGGCGGAGTCCGAGAAGCGAACACGGTGTTGGAGTAATGCTTGTCTCAGGATGTTCTCTAGTTCTTTGTTCACGCTTTGCCTTCTCTTCTCACTCTCTTTTGCAAACAGGTTAGCCACAATATATGCTAGTCGCTTGCTGCAGCTCCACATATTACCTTGCCTTACCTATAAGCTTAAATAGTCTTGATCGCCAGGGTGCGAGATTGCTGAGTCCCTGTGGCTCACAGATTACTTCCAAACCAGATGCAGGGCCTGATGACTCCGTTCCAGATGATGCGCTTGAGCTCAAGTGGGAGTTCGATGAAGCTTCCCGTCGTTACTATGTGTCTTTCCATGATGATCAGTAGTGGTGCCCAGTTGGGGCGATCGGGACCGTGTCGCATGTTGGGTTGATCTTTTATTTTGGCACCGTAGTCGGGCCATGAGTGATTGGTTGATGTAATGCTATTTATGTACTTTGTTTGACTTGGAGAGTGGAAGCCAACTATGTACCTTCCCCTTTTATTATCTATGTTACATGGGATGTTGTGAAGATTGCCTTACTTGCGACATTGCTTTCAATGCGGTTATGCCTCTAAGTCGTGCTTCGACACGTAGGAGATATAGCCGCATCGAGGGAGTTACAATACTCCCGAACTCTCGACCAAGTACTGGGTGGCGTCGAGGTTATCTCACCAACAACTGCATAAAATATATTTTCGATGTCGGCGAACTCAGGTATTCCAGAACTGCAATGACAAAATTGTGACGACAACACCTCGGAGCTCAACTCCCCGGGACACTGCCACAACCCCTAAATATCAGGAGGCACCAGGAACAATGTTCTTGTCACAAGACTATCAGAACGATTCCAAGATACCCACGTGATCCTAAAAAATTCATGAAATTTGAGGAGAAGAGAATCCAAAATTCTACCTCAGGAGGCCTCACCAGAGCGACGAAGGGACTAAGGAGTAAAAAGAATCCTACTCTCTGATATATATATTCCTAAGACTCAAAACATTTTGTTCTAGACTCAACAACGTCAGTGATTCGATCAAGCAGGGGGCTCCTAAGTCGGGGATGGCTCTGATTACCAAATTGTAACACCCACGATGCGGCTATATCTCCCGTGTCAAGGGACGACTTAGAGGCATAACGCATGGTGGTTTAGTCGCAAGTGGTGTAATCTTCACACAATCCCATGTACTGAATAAGAAAGGGATAAAGAGTTGGCTTACAATCACCACTTCACACAAATAAAAAGTTAAACATACATCATCCAGAGTACAATCAAGGTCCGACTATGGAACCAAAATAAAAGAAGACAACCCTAAATGGTAGATCCCCAATCGTCCCAACTGGGCTCCACTACTGATCAACCGGAAAAGACACAAAACAACGATCAAGATCTTCATCGAGATCCCACTTGAGCTTGGTTGTGCCACCTGCACTGGTATCATCGGCACCTGCACCTATTTGGAAGTATACGTGACTCAGCAATCTCACAACCGCGAGATCAAGTCTATTTAAGCCTATGGGTAGGATAAGGTAATGAGGTGGAGCTGTAGCAAGCACTAAGCATATATGGTGGCTAACATACGCAAATTAGAGTGAGAAGAGAAGCAACGCAATGGTCGAGAAGCTAGAAGTGATCAAGAAGTGATCCTAAAACTACTTACGTTCAAGCATAACACAAGACCGTGTTCACTTCCCGGAATCCGCCGAAAAGAGACCATCACGGCTACACACGCGTTGGATTCATTTTAATGAAGTTAAGTGTCAAGTTCTCTACAACCAGACATTAACAAATTCCCATCTTCCACCTAACCACGGGCACGACTCTCAAAAGTTTATACCCTGCAGGGGTGTCCCAACTTAGCCAATCACAAGCTCTCACGGTCAACGAAGGATATTCCTTCTCCCGGAAAAACCTAATCAGTCTCGGTTACAAGACATTTCGACAATGGTAAAACAAGACCAGCAAGACCGCCCGAATGTGCCGACAAATCCCGATAGGAGCTGCACATATCTCGTTCCCAAGCCACACCGGATGGGCAAGACGTCCGGTTGGCATAGACCCTGGTTGCTCAGGGGGCGCCGGACATCGCCCAGTTCGGACCAACACTTAGAGAAGCACTGGCCCGGGGGGGTTAAAAATAAAGATGACCCTCGGGTTGGCCGACCCAAGGGAAGGGTAATAGGTTGTTAGGCAAATGTAAAACCAAGGTTGGGCCTTACTGGAGGAGTTTTATTCAAGGCGAATTGTCAAGGGGTTCCCATAACACCCAACCACGTAAGGCATGCAAAATCAAGGAACATAACACCGGTATGACGGAAACTAAGGCGACATGAGTGGAACAAAACACCAAGAATAAGGCCAAGCCTTCCACCCTTTACCAAGTATATAGATGCATTAATGAAAATAAGAGGTATTGTGATATCCCAACAATATCCATGTTCCAACATGGAACAAACTTTAGCTTCACTTGCAACTAACAACATTATAAGAGGGGTTGAGCAAAAGCGGTAACATAGCCAAACAACGGTTTGCTAGGAAGGTGGGTTAAAGGCTTGACTTGGCAATATGGGAGGCATGATATAACAAGTGGTAGGTAGCACAACATAGCGATAGAACGAACAACTAGCAAGCAAAGATAGAAGTGGTTTTGAGGGTATGGTCATCTTGCCTGAGATCCCGCAAGGAAG
Source organism: Triticum dicoccoides (assembly GCF_002162155.2). Classification (NCBI taxonomy): domain Eukaryota; kingdom Viridiplantae; phylum Streptophyta; class Magnoliopsida; order Poales; family Poaceae; genus Triticum; species Triticum dicoccoides. Next base: position 261,098,311 of record NC_041386.1, on the reverse strand, counting down.
AAAAATGAGTCCAAGAAGAAGACAAACGGACATAGTCGAACGGATCATCACAAACGCGACGTTACCGGAACTAACAAGAAGAAGCAACACTGGAAAGGAGCAAACAACATGGTAAACCAACAAGCATAAACATGGAATGATGCACAACCAAGGATGATGCATGTCCGGTTTAAATAAGCATGGCATGGCAAAGTGCACAGACAACACTACAAATTAAATGGGGATTAATATGTAACAAGTTCCATATTGACGAAACACCACATTCGATTATTTAGTTCACTCTTGTTTATGTACCCAACAATATTAAATTTTATTAAACATGGAAAGAGGTGAAGCATAAGAAAACTACCTATCTAGGAAAGTTTAAATGAGGCCGGAACAACAAGCAACAAGTCCGAAAAAATCCTCATGCGCATATATTCGAATTAGCTACTGTTCTGCCCAATACACAATTTTAGAGTTATTAAACATGCAAGATAAGTGCACCATGTTAAACTAGGTATTTTTCTACCCCATTTACATATAAAGTTTATTTAAAAAGGAGCTACGGTTATTAAGTTATGAATTAAATCATTTTAACATGGCAGTGGGAAAATTATATGCAAACATCATTTTAAACATTTTAAACATGCATGAAAGTTGGATATTGTGAAACTAGACAAAATTCTAAGCATTTTTCATATATAAATCAATTTAATTCAATGCACCATTTGTGAGTTATTAAATGCATGATCTAGGGGGACTATTCTGCAAAACTGCCAAACTCCTGGATAATTAGGCAAATCGCAGTGCCGGAAAAAAATACTATAGGCTGAAACTCGAGCGGACTGGGCTAACAGAACATCTCACATTGGGCCTCACGGCCTGAAGCAGAGAAGGCCCTCGCGCTGGGCCTTGGCGCGGGATGCGGCCCACGCGTGCGGTCAACGGCCACGGGTGCGATCGAGCATCTGCCTGAAGCAGAGGATGGCGCAGCTGCCAGCAAAGCTCCGGTGGCGAAGGGAGGCGGAGCTCGCCGGGGATGGAGGGATCCGGGCGTGGGGTCCCCGGATCCAACGACGGGCGTGGAGCTGGGCCCCACATGGCCGGTGTCAGGAGATGGACGGGGCAGCACCGTGGCGGTGGCTGGGTACCTGCGGGAGAGAGAGAGAGGGTGAGGGAGAGAGGGATAAGAAGATGGGGAAAGAGCAGGGCGGCGCGGGGTGGCCTGGGGTTCGCCGGCGAGGGCACTCCGGCAACCGACGGGATGGAGGCGACGCGCAAGGCGATGCGGTCGGGCGGCTGGAGCAGGCGAGCTCCCTGGCATGGGCGCTCGGGCGGCGGCGGTGGAGCACTCGGGACCCGATGGGCTCGGGCGGGCCCCGCGCAGGCTTGGCGGGCCTGTGGCGGTGGAGGCAGGCAGGGGAAGACGTGGCGGCGTCCGGTTGGCTGCGGGCGTCGGCTGCGGCGGCGCGACCAGTGGTAGCTTGCCACTTGGTGGCGGAGGGCTGGCCAGGCACGAATTCCGAGGAGGGGCGGTGGTTGCAGGTAGGAGGTGGCTGGCGGTGCGGAAATTGAGGAGGGGGTAGGTAGGAGGCCAAAAATGGCAGGGGGCGTCTATATATAGAAAGGTGCTAGGGTTAGGGTTTTTCTCCGTTTCAGAGCCGTTCGATCGCCATCGGACAATTTGGAGCAGAGGGGGGGTTAGGTTGGACCAAGTGGGCTGTGTAGATGGGTTGGGCTGAGAAGAGGGAGAGAATGGCAGCCTGGCAACAGTTTCTGGAGACCGAAAACGTCCTACGTTAGACCGGCTATAATGCCGCTATAGTTAACCATTGGGGGGTCAAACGGACTCCGAATGCGATGAAACTTGGCAGGCGGCCTACTAACAACATAACAACACCACACGCCAACTTTCATCCCATTTCGAGAACATTTTATGGCCACTTATAAAATAATATTTCGGAGGTGATGCGGGCGCGTGCAAGTGTGGTTGTGCTCAGAACGGACAATGGAAAGAACTGGGAGACCCGGACGGATGCAAGTTTTGAAAACATGCAGATGCAATGCAGATGATGACAAGGCAAAATGCAACGCGCAAGCAAATAACATGGCAAAGACAGCGAATAACTGGACGACACCTGGCGCAACGGTCTCGGGGCGTTACAACACTCCACCACTACAAGAGGATCTCGTCCCGAGATCTAAAGATGGCACCGTTGAGAAATGGAAGAGGAAGAGAAGAGGTAAAACTAAGTTGCTTCTTTGACAAATGAGTGAAACCAAAGAACCTTGCGAGGTTGAAACAAATTGAAAGAAAGAATACAACAAAGATGATCAAAGTTGAAAACACTCCATTAGAAAAGAGGAACAAGGAACATTACAAGAACCTTGTAGGTTGAAAGACATAAGAAAAGGGTTACAATGGACAAGAAGTACATGCAAGCACTCCGGTTGAAACGAGATGTACAAGGAACGATAAAGATCAATTACGACAACACTCCGGTTGGAAATGCAAGGTAAAAAATATGAACTTGGAAAAATGAAAGCACTTGGACAAGAGTCCGGTTAGAAGAGGAGTGATAGACACAACACTCCGGTTAAAACAAGATAGAGAAGGAATAAGAATGATATAAATTGGACAACACTCTGACAGTAAATGGAAGGAATTGAACATGAATTTGACAAGATGAGAGGATACTTGACAAAATCAACAACACCCTGCCTCCGGAACTATTGAAAGAATGGCATAAGGGGTAAGAAAGATTTCAGACAGCACTCCGGTTGAGAAGGCAGGCAAAACTTGATAAGATGAGAGAACTTGGCTTGATGAAACGACACTCTGGTTGAATGGATAAGCAAAGCAAAGAACATGATCTTGGGAAAACGAGATGATGGTATGAAGAGAGCAACAACACAATGCCTGTGGATCAAAAGAATGGAAGCTATATTGTTGGGATAAAAGGGACGGAAAAGAAAAATGACAACTCCTGCCAAAATTGAATTTGAAGAGCATCCTTGCAAAGAAGGATTGAACGGAGTTGTTGAAAATTAAACAACAAAAGAATAAGGTTGTTGTGGGCTTATGAAAAACGTCTCAAAATTATGAGGTGAAATTCTGCCACTAAAGGAAACAATAGGTTGGACTGATATCAACAAGGAGACGAGGAACTTATTTCACCGGGAGGATAAATGAAGAACTTGGGTCATTTATAAGCACCATAAATAGAAACAATCCTAAAGGAAATCTTTAGGTGAAATATAACCCAAGATAACTCCCACGAAGAGATCGATGGGATGCAAAGGATCTCATGAAGGAAGAGAAAATGATGGGTTTAAAATATCTCATTCTTAACAACTGTTGAATCATGACATACAAAGGGAAATTGTCAAGAATGACATAACACCATCTCAAAAGATAACATAGAAAGAATTTCACTTTGAAATGCAAGATGAAGAATGTTTGAACTCCTCAAAACAAACATGTGTTGAGCACCATGTTTAATTTAGAGTATGGATTGGCGGATCTTAACTCCGAGAAAAATATTAAAGAACAATTGAAGAATGAAAGGAAACCTTGACGAACCACGATGTTGAGCCTTTGTGAGAACTCCGATAATAAAAGAATGATCAAACGAAAGGGAAAATTGAAAAGAACTCCGGGAGAAGCCTTGCAATGATTACATGAAGCTATGAAATGATATAATTGAAATAACTTGGAGCTCCGTTAAAGAAAGATGAACAACTCTAGAAGAGGAAATTAGATCCCTTGGATGAAACAATAATAAGAATTACGTTATGCGTATCCTTCACCAATTTAGATTGATGACAAGCAACGGATTTGGCATACTAATTATTTTCATAGAAAGGATTAAGATAGATATGGCGCAAACGTGAGAAAAGTCTTCAACGATCCACTGGTAGGATTGAAACAACGAATGAATTGATACGATAACAACGGAAGAGGAATGTTGAACGAACCACCACAAGAATTGAATACGAATGAAGAAAAGAGAATGAATCACCGGGAGGAATTAGAAAATGAACGAAGATACTTGAAGCAATTTAGATACAAGAGAAACGACGAGATCATGAACTTACTAGAGAATACTTGAGCGATGCACCCGTAAGATTTGGAGAATGAGTGCTGAAAGTTGAGAATTAATAAACCCGAAATGATGGCATTCGGAGAATCAAACTGAAAAGACTCCTGAATTACTCCGGATGGGTGAAAAGAATTCTCACAATCGAAAGCAATAATGAGAGGATGGCATCAAGCTTGAACTTCGCATCTTTGCAAGAACGGGTCAAAATTGGAGGAAAAACTCTTCGTCGGTCATCAAAATTCGAGAATGACAACGAGAAGCACCACCAAGAATTGTTGAGACACTACGGGAGAATCAAAAGCGAAGAGGATGAGCCACGATGAAAAGAATTTGGCGGATCTTGGAGAAATACATATGATTGATGATAATTCATTCTTACTTCAAACTCGGACAAGAATTTGAGAGTAACACCGGGAAAATAGAAGAGTCAGGTAAGATCTTGGGAAAAGACTTGTGGGTTAGGGCCCACTCAAAAGATACACCATTGAACGATTAAAAAGATAGATTGCATCAGTTGAATTAAATGGATTGAATAAGGTAAGACCTCGAAATAGCTTGAAAGGATTACAAATAGAAACTTGAATCTTCTGGGATATCTTCAGCACTCCAGATAAACATGAATAGCAAGAGGTGGATGATTCATAAGTGCACTGTCATGAGAAAACATTTAAAACGAGGAAAGGAATATCATCAACAAAGCTTGAATTGAATTCACCACAGAAGAGAAAGAATGAAGAATGACAAACTTGAAGCTCCGTTAGTATCTTCCTGAGAATCACCGGATAAGAACATTAACGGAAAAGAATGGAGAGACTTCCCATCAATAAAAGGATACTTGAATAAGAAATCAGAGTCCTTGAAGAAAAACAGTGGGAGGGCGGGAAAACAAAGACAACTTGGGACGGATGAAACAAGAACCATTGAGAAAACGTAGAATTGATCTTGCGCATGTTGAAAATGATCGGATCCACTTGAAGAGGAGCATGTTGGTTGGAAAAGAATTGGCATGACCATCTCGTATCGACATTTGATATGAAGCAACTCGAATACCATAAACCAAAACAAAACAAAGGATTGTCTTGCAGAATAAACCGGAAACAAACATATGATAGATCCCATATCATATCATGTGTTTGTTGGAAAGATATCCTACGAGCCACTTGAATTCCCACTTATAAACTCCCGAAACTTTCTGGTTATGCAATTAGGTTTTGGGGATACAGGGGAAGCATAATATATCACCCAAACTAAGAATCCCTACATCTAGTTGTATCCATCCTTCAACACATAACCAAGAAGCCTTCGGAAATCATGTACCTCAACCTTCTAAAAGCATCCATTATACGAGTTATGGCAATACTCCCGAACTCCCGCCCCAGTACTGGGTGGCGCTGAGGTTATCTCACCAACAACTGCATAAAATTGTCGGCGAACTTAGGTATTCCACAACTGCATAAAATTGCCGCCGAGATTTTCTATGTCGGCGAACTTAGGTATTCCAGAACTGGAACGATAAAATTGTGACGACAACACCTTGGAGCTCAACTCCCGGGGCACTGCCACAACCCCTAAATGTTAGGAGGCACCAAGAACAATGTTCTCCTCACAATACTATCGAAACGATTCCAAGATACCTGCGTGATCCTAAAAAAATCATGAAATTTGAGGAGAGGAGAGTGAAAACTTCTACGTTAGGAGGCCTCACCAGAGCGACGAAGGGACTGAGGAGTAAAAATAATCCTACTCTCCGATATATATATATATATATATATATATATATATATATATATATATATATATATATATATATATATATATATATATATTCCTAAGAGTCAAAACATTTTGGTTCTAGACTCAATAACGCCAGCGATTTGATCAAGAAGGGGGATCCTAAGACAGGGATGGCTCTGATTACCAACTTGTAACACCCACAATGCGGCTATATCTCCCATGTGTCGAGGCACGACTTAGAGGCATAACCGCATGGTGGTTTAGTCGCAAGTGGGGTAATCTTCACACAATCCCATGTGCTAAATAAGAAAGGGATAAAGAGTTGGCTTACAATCGCCACTACACAGAAATAACAAGTTAAACACACGCGATGGATTCATTTTAATGAAGTTAAGTGTCAAGTTCTCTACAACCAGACATTAACAAATTCCCGTCTTCCACATACCTGCGAGCACGGCTCTCGAAAGTTTATACCTTGCAAGGGTGTCCCAACTTAGCCCATCACAAGCTCTCATGGTCAACAAAGGATATTCCTTCTCCCAGAAAGACCCGATCAGTCTCGAAATCCCGGTTACAAGACATTTAAACAAATGGTAAAACAAGACCAGCAAGACTGCCCGAATGTGCCGACAAATCCCGATAGGATCTGCACATATCTCGTTCTCAGGGCACACCGGATGGGCAAGACATCGGGTTGGCATAGACCCTGGTTGCCCAGGGGGCGCCAGACATCACCCAGTTCAGACCAACACTTAGAGAAGCACTGGCCCGGGGGCTAAAAATAAAGATGACCCTCGGGTTGGTCGACCCAAGGGAAGGGTAATAGGTTGTTAGGCAAATGTAAAACCAAGGTTGGGCCTTGCTGGAGGAGTTTTATTCAAGGCGAACTATGAAGGGGTTCCCATAACACCCAACCGCATAAGGAATGCAAAATCAAGGAACATAACACCGGTATGACGGAAACTAAGGCGGCAAGAGTGGAACAAAACACCAGGCATAATGCGGAGCCTTCCACGCTTTACCAAGTATATAGATGCATTAATTAAAATAAGAGGTATTGTGATGTCCCAACAATATCCATGTTCTAGCATGGAACAAACTTCAGCTTCACCTGCAACTAACAATGCTATAAGAGGGGCTGAGAAAAAGCGGTAACATAGCCAAACAACGTTTTGCTAGGAAGGTGGGTTAAAGACTTGAATTGGCAATATGGGAGGCATGATATAACAAGTGGTAGGTAGCGCGACATAGCGATAGAACAAACAACTAGCAAGCAAAGATAGAAGTGATTTCGAGGGTATGGTCGTCTTGCCTGAGATCCCACAAGGAAGAAGAACGAGTGCAAGAAGAAGACAAACGGACGTAGTCGAACGAATCCTCACAAACGCGACATTACCAGAACTAACGAGAAGAAGCAACACTGGAAAGGAGCAAACAACATGGTAAACCAACAAGCATAAACATGGCATGATGCACAACCAAGGAATATGAATGTCCGGTTTAAATAAGCATGGCATGGCAAAGTGCACAAACAACACTACAAGTTAAATTGAGCTCAATTTGTAACAAGTTGCATATTGACGAAACACCACATTCGATTATTTAGTTCACTCTTGTTTATGTGCCCAACAATATTAAATGTTATTAAACATGGCAAGAGGTGAAGCATAACAAAACTACATATCTAGGCAAGTTTAAATGAGGCCGGAACAACAAGTAACAGGTCCGGAAAAATCCTCATGGGCATATTTTCGAATTAGCTACTGTTCTGACCTATACACAATTTTAGAGTTATTAAACATGCAAGATAAGTGCACGATGTTAAACTAGGCATTTTTCTACCCCATTTACATATAAAGTCTATTTAAAAAGGAGCTACGGTTATTTAGTTATGAATTAAATCATTCTAATATGGCAATAGGCAAATTATATGCAAACATCATTTTAAACATGCATGAAAGTTGTGACGGGGTATGGGGTCTTGGCAAACCCTTAAGGTTCGAACACTAGTGTGCGCACGAAGTCTTTCCCTTCAACCGATCTAGGCTCTATCTTGCTAGGATCTCGCGGACGAACTCGACGAACTCACAACACAGATGGACGCAGGGTTTATACTGGTTTAGGCCACCGTTGTGTTGCAATACCCTAGTCCAGTGTGGTGGTGGTGGATTGCCTCTTGGGCTGATGATGAACAATACAAGGGCAGAACGGCCTCCTGATGTTAAGGCGTTCTTGTGCTCGGTGAGCTTGTGTGTGAGGCGGTCTCTCTCGAGCTAAGATGATCTCGTCCTATCTCTCACTCTGCTCCCCCCTCTCTCCACTGTGGTGGCTAGTCCTATTTATAGAGACCCTGGTCCTCTTCCCAAATATCGAGCGGGAAGGGAGCCAACAATGGCGGGATAATTTGAAGGGGGGCATCTAGTACAAGCTATCCTGGCAAAAGTAGTCTTCGCCTGCACAAACTTCTGGTGGTGACGCTGTTCTGGGCTCCACGATGACCACCGTCTTGCAGTCCTCGGTCTTGGTCTTGTTGCACCGAAATGGCAACCTTTGCCGGATGCCTCGGTACTCCGCGGTTGCGCTTGCCCCCCTTTGCACCAAAGAGGAATTAAGGACGTTGTGCGCGATGGCGCCCGCCTGGCCCCCGCCTGGTGTCGATTGTCATGGCTCATGTCACGAGAACCTCATGAGGTTCGCCTCGCCTTGATATCTCCGCTCCTCGTGAGCCTTCCTAGCTAGGCCACTCCATAGGAGGTCTTGCGTCGTCTGCCTCGTGAGGCTTGGCCCCTCGCGAGGGTCTTGGGTGCTTTGTTGGTGAAGACGGGACGTAAGGCCTGCTGGCTCAGCCATGCCCCGGGCCGCAGGAAGGCAAGTCTGGGGACCCCCATTCCCAGGACGCCAACAGTAGCCCTCGGGCCCAAGCTGCGCACGGGCTTGGCTTCACGGCGAAGCCAAGGGTCAAGATCGAAGCACCGCGGGCCCCCAAAGCCTGCGGCCTTAGTTGACGCATGGCGGTTGATTGGACGTGGGCGTCTCCGCTTCCCCATGCTGCCTTTGAATCCGCCTGGCTATGAGGCCTCGCTTCTTGCATAGTTATTCCTCCCCCTCCGCGCCTGGCTTTCCAATCTTCCAATCTCCCGGCTTCCTCGACGCCCTGCTCTGCCTTCCCAGTCCAACCAGTGTTCCGCCTGCTTTATCGCCATGGCGCTGAAACAAGCCGACAAGGGGAAGAAACCTCTGTCCTCGCCAACTGCGCATCCATCCTTCGAGCCGGTGCTCAGCCGGCCTCGGGTGCTCAACAACGAGGCCATGGGCAAGGTGCGCCCCATGCTCACCTCCAGCTTCAACGAGTGGGGAGAGACGCTGTCCTAGCCTGCGTCTCGCTCCAGCATGGCTCGGGCAGTCACCGAGATCCCGATCTTCATTGACGCCCTCTGGGCTGGCCTGCTTCCTCCCTTCTCCGCCTTCTTCAACGCGGTGCTTGAGCACTATCAGATCCATATGCTTCATCTCAACCCTCAATCTATGACCCTTCTTGTCGTCTTCACCTTGGTGTGTGAGGCCATGGTGGGCATCACCCCCTCCGTGGCGCTCCTCCGCCACTTCTTCTCGCTACATCTCATTGGTGCCCGGCAGAGCTCAGGGTGTGTGGGCTTTTAGGCCGTGGCAGCGACGGCAGGCATGGGGATCGACTTCGAGCTTCCTTCGTCCGCGAGCGAATTCCATACGCGATGGGTGTTTGTTGATGCTGGCATGCTCAACCCTCTGCTCCAAGCTCCGGTGGGGCCTGCCATTCCAAACTCCGGCTGGGGTCACCAGAGGCTCACGAGCCCCTGCCTTGCCCCCGTCTGGGCCAGGCTGCGATGGTTGAAGACCTTGGTTTGACTGCGCCCATGGTGGTGAGGGAGTTCATCAAGCGTCGAGTTGCCCCGCTTCAGCGTCATTCTCGCCCGATGTGGGACTTTCTCAGCAGTCGGGACAACATGAGGTTTCAGGAGGAGGGGCTTCCTCTCGCTGCGTGGAAAATTGTGCTCACGGTGCTATCCGGTGACCCTCTGCTGGGCGAGATGCCTAGGAAGAGCTGCACGTTGTACCGCAGTGAGAACAAGGTTAGCTTCGTCACGACCATGCCTTCCTTTGATGAGTGGGGGCTGCGCCCAATTGGCTTGGAGGGACCCCGCGAGAATCCCGTCATTGTGGTCCCATTCTTCGCCATCGGTGACGAGCTCGCCCCAGGTGATGGTGCGGGGGAGCGAGCTGCGATGGGGGCCGGCTGCTCAGGTGCTGAGGAGCACGTGCCGAGCAGTGATCCAGGGGCGTCGTCCTCGGGAGCTTGCGACGCCCCTCCTGAGGCGCCAGTCACTGATGAGATGCGGCATGCGGCTCCTGAGGCCGAGGCTCTAGGAGCCTCGGGAGGTCGCAGCGAGAGAGAGCAGGGCTATGCGCCACAGCCGGGCTCCCCTGAAGCCATCCCTCTTGGTTATCCTTCGGCTCCGCCACGCGCCGGCCATCACGTCCAGCGCTTCAGTCACCTTTGCGTGGACTTCGAGGAGCTCCGCAAGAGGAAGGGATCCCCCAGCGGCAGCAACATCTTCAGACCGTTGAAGCGACGGAAGTACATCGCCATCGACGAGTAAGTACCTCTCCTCGGTGATCTTCTATGTGCCGCCTTCCCTTCCTGACGATTGCCCCCTCAGGTCCCCTTCTGCTAAGGCTGCAAAACCTCCAGAGAAGCAGCTCCCTCTCGTCCCATCGTGCTCGCCAAGCGGCGTGGGGTCAGCCTCGGGAGCTGGTCTGTCGTCAAGGCGCACCGAGCTTGCGCCTCCGTCGTCCTTCCTACGCGGCCTTGCTTGGAGCGCAGCGGGCATGCCAAGCGCTCCTCCCTTGATCTCGGTTGATGGATGGCCGGCCTCGATGCTGAAGCCTCCTTCAAGCAGCAGGCCTTGTTCGGTCCAGGCCCCTCGCGAGGGTCAGCCAGCGCCTGGGGCCGCGCCAGCCCCCAGCCCCCAACCGGGAGATGGCACGCAACTTGATGCTCCACCTGCAGCCCCCGATGCGGAGGACGAGATGGGGCGAATATTCGAGCTCGAGCACGGGCGCAGCGTGGTCCACCATGAGCTCTTCCAGGAGGCGATGGGTGCGATGAACCACCTTGGTGAAGAGCTTGCGGGTGTCGACTCGCGTCTTGAGGCCAAAGGTCTTCGGTTGGTGGAGGAGCGGCGCAAGCTGCGAGTGGCCATCAACCTTGGCCGTTATCATCGCGACCTCGAGAATGCGAAGGCCGAGGCATCCCTCAAGATCGCCAATGAGGCCCGCTCGCGAGCTTTGTAGGAAGCTCGCGAGGCCGATCGCCACCGCGAGGCTGCGGAGGAGCGCGCGTGGGAGCTCCAGGCCTGGAGCACGTCCCTTGAGCAGCATGTCGAGGCACGTGGGGCCACCCTTGCGTCGATGAGGGGGATGCCTGCGGAGGAAGAGGATATCCGGCAGCGTGAGGAGGCACTGGCCCTGGAGGCCGTGGAGCGCAGCCTCGAGCTCGAGCGGCTGGAGACGAGGGAGCGTCAAGTCTCTCAAGATGATGATGTTGTCGGGGCCCGCGAGGCCGGAGTCGAAGAAGAGATCAATCACCGGGTAGCCATGGTTTGCGCCGATCTGGAGGGCAGGTACGGCTTGAGGCTGGAGGTCACCGGATAGGAGGGAGCGGGCAAGGCCGCCGCCTCAGGCCCAGGTTGGACGAGGCCGAGAGGCATGCTGAGGCCACAACCGCCGCCCTGGTTACGGCGCAGGCGGACCTAGCCTCCGCCCGCACCGAGCTGTTTCCCTCCGAAGGCGAATTGACAATGCCGAGGCCGTCGCTCGACAAAATAGAGAAGAAGTGCTCCAACGCCGAACGCTGGAGCGCTTGCATGGCCCTATGCTCCAAGACCTTCGAAACAAGGCCAACACCGCCCTGGGCTATATCTGCGACGAGAACGCCTCGACCCCTCACTCGAGTGACTACACCAGCCACCTGACCTTCTTCATCGAGGTGGTGACGCGCTTGGAGGCTCAATCTGCTAGAGCTCCACAGCTTGTGGAGGAGAGGGGTCGTGGCCTGCTTCAGCACGCCTTCTCCCATGTCTTCAGCCACCTCCTGAATGCCGACCCCAACTTCGACTTTGATGCCGCCATTGCTCCTGTGCCCATCGCCGTTCGGGGCGAGTTGGCATGTTGGGTAGAGGATCATGTCGACGCATTGGTCAGGGCCTTCACCTCGGAGGACGATGGGGTGGTGGTTGTCGCAGACGAAGGTGACGTGGTCAACGACGGTGATGGGGGCGTTGCTGACGGCGGCGACGATTCCGACGAAGATGATGAACATGCGAGCGACGCGTCCCTGGATGATGCAGCGAGCGATATCTCTGGCTGATCCCATATTCTCCTGTTGTTTTATTTTGCATGCAAAACTCGGGTGTGGCCCTAGGAAAACTTGTGAGAGCATTTTGAGAGGGGGAGCCCCTCATGTAAATGAATAGCAGTTTTTACTTTCCTATGCGATGTGGGTATGTGTCCTTGTAAGCTTGTGAAGCTGTGGGTGAGTTTCCAAACGTGGATTACCTTAGTCGGCGCCTATTTAGGGCTGGGTCGTGAGGTGACAAGTTCCCGAGAATCTTGCGGAGCTTGCCGCCCTGTTTGATGGGGGGCCCTGGGAAGGGTGAGCACTAGGCTTAGTGCTAGCGCATGCTCTGCGCGGTCCGGCTCGCGAGGAGCTTTGCGAGGGAGATGCGACGGTCATGAGTCCCAAACCAAACAAGATCCAGAAGGCGAGAAATGACTCGAACGAGAAAAGGCACCCCCCGCGTGCAACGATAAAAAATCAGCTTCAACTTAAGTCCAGAATCAGAAAAGCAAAGCCATAGAAAGAGAGATCCAAAGCAAAAGGCCGCGTCCGGCACCTAGTCTAGTCTTCGGGTCTTCAAGTCTTCTCACCAGCGCGGAGCTAAGTGATGTCCACTAGGCGTGGGAGGGAGCCCTAGAGCCTGAGGCCGGCGCTCCTGAGACTCTGGGGCGTTTATAGCCCCAACTCAATATTACGTGAGAGTGTCACGGGCGGAGAGCTTCACAGGCATTGGGCCTTCTTCATAGGTACTGGCCTTGCTTCATATCGCCAGACGAGGGCCCTGCCTTGCGCCACTCTTGACCTCCTTTGAGCCGGCCGGAGACCAGGACGGCACAAAGGAGGGGAAGAGGACGCCAGCGGTTCTCTCGGCGACCACGGGTCCTCTGCCGGAGGAAGGGTCATTGAAGCCACCACGGCAGAGGGCCTACCTCCGGGTGTCCCCTGGTTTCGCGTGCCTTGGGGAGGGGCCTAGCTCCTGGCTCCCTCTGGGCGGCCCCCAGCATGTCTCCCTTGTTGAGACGGGTGGCACCGTGCCGGGGTCGTCGATCGGTGCTGCAACCTGATTCATCTGTAGCCCATGGTTAGCATAAGCCTATTCCTGAGAGGTTAGCGGTACCCTGTAGTCGTCGTCACCAGCGCGATCGCTGTGGTTCTCCACTGGCTCTTGGAAGGCTTCGACTCCTAGCGCCCCTTCTCCCCAGTATTCCCTAATGAATGAGCCGATGTCGTCCTCTAGTGCGTACCCTTGGTCCATCATGCGGGGCACGTAGGCTTCCGGGGCCGTCAACCCGAACAGCTCGCCATGGTGCCCCACACTCCATGTTGCTCCACCCATGCTGGCGTCCTGGGGATGATAATACGACATTCGGTTGGGGCCATGGGGGTGATGCTTGCGCTCGTGCTTCTCGAGGGCGGCATGGGGGGATTGGAGCCCCCTACGCCGCCGGACGTGCTGATGTTGGTGAAGCCCCCGGGCATAGTTAACGGCGCGCAGATGTGGTGAGGCTCACCGCGCGACCTTGCATTGGCCTGGCGGGAAGTCGATAGATGAAGGGTGGCGCTCCTGATTCCGCTGCGTCCAAGAGCTCAACAACACGCTCAAGCAACGTGTCCCGGCCGATCTCCATCAGTCGGCATCGCAGCAGCTCCCTTGCCACTGTGAGTGTCGCCCGCATGTTCGCTTGCTCCCGCCGTGAGTGAGGTGCAGTTGCAGCGGCGTGACTCGCTCCTCTCGCCGCGGCTCGTGCTTGCCGCGGCGTTAGGGTGGATGATGCCTGGCCGCGCTGTCCATGCTCGGCAGAGCTTGGTGGCGCTCGCGCCACCTAGGGTGCGGGGTCGAGATCTTCATGGGCAGGCGGCGACGTCCAGGGCGGCCAGGCTGCCAAGCGGTCGGACCCGGCTCTTGGGTCGCCAGACATCGTAGCCGATGAGCATCGGAGAGCTGATTGGCGGAGAAAAGGCTCCGGCGCACCACTACCTAGCGTGCCAAATGTCGAGGTATGGGGTCCCGGCAAACCCTTAAGGTTCGAACACTGGGGTGCGCACGAAGTCTTTCCCTTCAACCGATCTACGCTCTAGCTTGCTAAGATCTCGCAGACGAACTCGACGAACTCACAACACAGATGGACGCGGGGTTTATACTGGTTCGGGCCACCGTTGTGGTGTAATAACCTACTCCAGTGTGGTGGTGGTGGATTGTCTCTTGGGCTGATGATGAACAATACAAGGGCAGAACGGCCTCCTGAGGTTAAGGCGTTCTTGTGCTCGGTGAGCTTGTGTGTGAGGTGGTATCTCTCGAGCTAAGATGATCTCGTCCTCTCTCTCACTCTGCTCCCCCCTCTCTCCACTGTGGCGGCTAGTCCTATTTATAGAGGCCCTGGTCCTCTTCCCAAATATCGAGCAGGAAGGAGCCACAATGGCGGGCTAATTTGAAGGGGGACAGCTAGTACAAGCTATCCTGACAAAAGTAGTCTTCGCCTGCACAAAGTTCTGGTGGTGACGCTGTTTTGGGCTCCATGATGACCTCCGTCTTGCAGTCCTTGTTCTTGGTATTGTTGCACCGAAATGGCAACCTTTGCCGGATGCCTTGGTACTCCACGGCTGCGCTTGCCCCCCTTTGCACCAAAGAGGAAACAAGGACGCTGTGCGCGCTGGCGCCCGCCTGGCGTCGATCGTCACAGCTCGCGTCACGAGAACCTCGTGAGGTTCCCTCGCCTTGATATCTCTGCTCCTCGTGAGCCTACCTAGCTAGGCCACTCCAGAGGAGGTCTTGCGTCATCCGCCTCACGAGGCTAGGCCCCTCGCGAGGGTCTTGGGTGCTTTGTTGGTGAAGATGGGTCGTACAGCCTGCTGGCTTAGCCACGCCGCCGGCCGCGGGCAGGCAAGTCTGGGGACCTCCATTCCCAGGACGCCGACAAGTTGGATATTGTGAAACTAGACAAAATTCTAAGCATTTTTCATATATAAATCAATTTAATCTGATGCACCATTTGTGAGTTATTAAATGCATGATCTAGGGGGACTATTCTGCAAAACTGCCAAACTCCTGGATAATTTGGCAAATTGCTGCGCAGGAAAAAAATACTACGGGCTAAAACTTGAGCGGACTGGGTTGACGGAACTGCTCACATTAGGCTTCATGGCCTAAAGCAGAGAAGGCCCTGGCGCTGGGCCTTGGAACGGGATGCGGCCCACGCGCATGGTCAACGGCCACGGGTGCGATCGAGCAGCTGCTCGAAGTAGAGGATGGCGCGGCCACCGACGAGCTCGCCGGGGATGGAGGGATCCGGGCGCGGGGTCCTCGCATCCGGCGACAGGCGAGGCGCTGGGCCCCACATGGCCGGCGTCAGAAGATGGACGGGCCAGCGCCGGCGCTGGCTAGGTACCTACGGGATAGAGAGATGGTGAGGGATAGAGGGAGAAGAAGATGGGGAAGGAGCAAGGCAGCGCAGGCTGTCCTGGGGTTCGCCGGCGAGGGCACTCCGGTGACCGGCGGGATGGAGGCGACGCGCAAGGCGACGCGATCGGGCAGCTGGAGCAGGCGAGCTCCCTGGCACAGGCGCTCGACCGGCGGCGGTGGATCGCGCGGGCCCCGATGGGCATGGGCGGGCCCCGCACAGGCTTGGCAGGCCTGCGGCAGTGGAGGCTGACGGGGAAGATGTGGCGGCCTCCGGTTGGCCGCGGGCGTCGGCTGCGGCGGTGCGGCCAGTGGTGGGCGGCGGAGGGCTGGCCGGGCACGGATTCCGAGGAGGGGGCAGCGATTGTAGGTAGGAGGTGGCTGGCGGCACGGAAATTGAGGAGGGGGTAGGTAGGAGGCCAAAAATGGCAGGGGAGGCGTCTATGTATAGAAAGGGGCTAGGGTTAGGGCTTTTCTCCGTTTCGGAACCGTTCGATCACCGTCGGACGGTCCGGAGTAGAGGGGGGGTTAGGTTGGACCTAGTGGGCTGTGTAGATGGGTTGGGCTGGGAAGAGGGAGAGAATGGCAGCCTAGCAACAGTTTCCAGAGACCGAAACGTCCGATGTTAGACCAGCTATAATGCCGCTATAGTTAACCGTTGGGGCGTCAAACGGACTCCAAATGCGATGAAACTTGGCAGGCGACCTAATAACAACATAACAACACCACACGCCAAGTTTCATCCCATTCCGAGAACATTTTACGGCCACTCATAAAACAATATTTCGGATGTGCCGCGGGCGCGTGCAAGTGTGGTTGGGCTTGGAACGGACAATAGAAAGAACTGGGAGACCCGGACGGATGCAAGTTTTGAAAACATGTAGATGCAATGCGGATGATGACAAGGCAAAATGCAACACGCAAGCAAATGACATGGCAAAGACAGCGAATAACTAGAAGACACCTGGCGCAACGGTCTCGGGGCGTTACATTCTTCTTCCTCGCTTCACTGCCAGCAGCGACACCCATGGCGCCTGCGAAGAGGCTCTCTCTTGCGGAGAAGGGGAAGGCTCGCTAGGAGGGGTCTGGCTCACTGCCGCCCGAGAGGGGGTGCAGACGTCCCCGCAAGCACACCATGACCCCCGCCGCGGCTCCTCGTGGCCGCAGTGTCGCCTCTTTGCGTGGTGGTGGTCGCCCAAGTCGTGGGGGCCCCGTCGATGAAGGGAAGTACGCCATGGTCGCGCGGCCGCCCAGGCCGCGCTTCCAATCTGTGGAAGTGCTGCCGGAGTTCATCGTGTGGTCGTAGAACCCGACCGACACTTGGCTTCAGCTCCCATGCTTCTTTATCGGCGAGCTGTGAGCCACTGGTGCAGGCGGTCTTTGGCTGCAAGTGGACGACTGCTGCAGCAAGGCTTCGTGGGTCGCGGTCGAGGTCTCCACCGCAGGCAACTCAGTCCTGGCTCGCGGCTGGTAGACATTTGCCCCCACACGCAGCCTGGGCCGGCAGTGCTCCCCCATTTCAAGTACGACGGCAACGAGACCCTCTATGTGAGGGTGTTCAGGGAAGATGGCCGCCACGTCGGGTGCTGCCTCGAGGACAACAACGACGATGAGGTGCTCGGCCTCAACGATGGTCGTGACGAGAGTGAGGGCGGGCGTGGCCTCGGCGCCGGCCATGGCTCGTCCAGCTATGGCAACTCTTCTCTTCTTCCAGCGACAGCTCCAGCAGCGGCGGCTACGACTAGCCGCCGCGCCCACTTCGAAGGTGCCAGCGGGTCGTCTCGTCGCCCTGCTTCAGTGAAGCGCGAGGAGGGGTCTGGCTGAGCTCTGGAGAGCACCATGGGCCCGTCTTCACGACTTGCCGCGGGAGCATGTTCCTCTTTTGTTTCGTTCTTCCTTTCCTTCCTGCATTAAGAGAGAGACAAGTATGGGGCCCCTCTGGGGCGTGCAACAATTATGATTTCTAAGTGGTTGTGCTATGTTTATCATTCTTGTGTTGTGTTGCAGCATCACGTTTTATGTATGCGTGTAGGGATAACTTAGCTTGATGCGCCTGAAGTAGTTTCCGCCTCGCGAGACGTGCGTTCCCCAATGCTCGGCAAGGCCTCTTGTGCTCGGAAGGCGTCTGGTAACTGCAAAAAATGCGCTAGGAAATTCTTGTCCTTTCGAATCCTGGTTGCAGGCACTGCCGATCATGACCTAGTGCTTCGTATCGTGGTACCCGGGGGGCACGGATTGAGAGGGGTGTGCCAGCTTGCGAACTCGAGCGAGGGTGCCTTGCAAAAAATAGGAAAATGAAAACACGCACGAGGACACTTGTCCAGCCCCCTCGTGAGGCATGCGAGGGAGAGTACGGGGCCAAAATGAGGAACCAAGGGTAGAAAAGGAGGCAACACGGACAATGGAACCAGGCTAGCAGGGAACACCAGAAAGCAAATTCTCACTAAAAAGGGGCAAGCCAACTGCGGAAAGCAAATGAAAAGCAATGTCCGGCACCTAGTCTAGTCTTCTTGTCTTCTCACCAGTGCGGAGCTAAGTGCTGCCACTAAGACGTGGGAGGGAGCCCCCGAGGCCCGAGGGCAGCACTCCTGAGACTCCGGGGCGTGTACAACCCTGCTCATTATTATGTGAGAGTGTCACGAGTGGCGATCTTCATAGGCACTAGGCCTTGCTTCATAGGCACCTGGCCTTGCTTCATGAGTAGAACCTCCGGAGGTGCTGGATGTTCCAGGCGTTCTGGATGGGGATCCCGTCTTGCGTCTCCAGGCGCGTGGCGCCAGGCCTAGAGATGTGGGCAACCCGAAACGGGCCCTCCCACATCGGTGAGAGCTTGTGGAGCCCTTCCCTGGAGAGCACCCGCCTCAGGACAAGATCACCCACCTCGAGCATCCTGGAGCGGACCCTGCGACAATGGTACCGCCACAGGACCTGTTGGTACCTTGCAGCTCGGAGCGAGGCTTCACGGCGGCCTTCCTTCCCCAGCACGAGGTCCATCCCCCGCATGGTGTCCTGCTGTGTTTCATCGAACGCCAGGACCCGCGCGGAGTGATGCCTCACCTCGTGTGGGAGAACCGATTCTTCTCCGCAGACAAGGAAGAATGGGGACTCGCCTATCGGCCTGGTGGCATTGGTGCGGATGGACCACAACACGGACTGGAGCTCGTCGTGCCAGCCCCTGCCATAGGCCTCTAGCTTCTTCTTGAAGGTCCTTGTCTCGAGACCCCTCAGGACCTCCGCGTTGGCGCGTTTGGCCTGGACATTGCTCCTGGGGTGCACCACGGAGGCGTAGCAGATCTGCATTCCAAGTTTAGCACAATATGTTTTGAAGAGATTGCTAGTGAACTGTGAGCCGTTGTTGGTAATGATGCGATTAGGGACCCCAAACTGGCTTACGAGGCCCTTGATTAACTTGACTACTAACCCCGCTGGGATGGTGCGGACTACTTCCACTTCCGCCACTTGGTGAATTTGTTGATGGCGACATAGAGGTAGAGGTAACCTCCAGGCGCTCGAGGGAACGGGCCCAGGATATCCAGCCCCTAGACCGCTAACGGCCATGAAAGTGGGATAGTCTGGAGGCCCTCAGCCGGCTGGTGGATCTGCTTGGCGTGGAATTGGCAGGCCTCGCAGGATTTCACCAGCTCGGCCGTGTCGTTGTTAGAACCCGCTGCGGAAGCCTTGCCGACAAGGGTGCACGACGACGAGTGGTGCCCGCAGTGCCCACCATGTATGTCGGCCAGCAACTCTTTCCCCTGTTCCCTGGAAATGCATCACAGAGAAACATCATTTGGGCGCTTCCTGTATAGCTCACCGTCCTGGATGCAGTACGCCGTAGCCCGCCGGGCCACACGCTCTGTGTCTTCCTCCTTCTCTGGAACGTGCCTTGCATCAGGTATGCCCTGAACTCTTCGATCCAGCTCCCCTCCTGAGGCTCGAGCGCTAAGAGGAGGCACGCCCTTGAGGTCGGGCCGTAGGCAGGGGCTCCCGAGGCTGGTGGCTGGGGGAGCTCCTCCTGACATGGCGCCGGCTCCACAGGCGGAGGTGCTGCCGAAGGCTTAAAGAGTCGCTCCTCGAAGACGCCAGGCTCTTGGGGTAGCCGCTTGGATGCTGTTTTGGCGATGTTGTCGGCCTCTTAGTTGGTGCCACGGGGCACATGCTGTAGTTCCAGGCCCAGGAACTGCTTCTCCACCTTGCGTACCTCCACGAGGTTTGCCTCCATGTGCTCATCCTTTGGCTCATACACCTTGTTGGAGAAGTTGACGAGGAGTTGCGAGTCACCCTTGACGGTGAGGCATTTCATCCCCAAGGCTACCGCAGCCTTCAGGCCAGCGATGAGACCCTCGTACTATGTGATGTTGTTGGAGACCTTCTCGCCCCGCTGGAAGTAGAGCTGCACAGCGTAGTAAAGTTTGTCCTGAGTGGGTGAGATGAGCATGGCTCTAGCCCCCGTGTCCTGGTGTGCAAATGCGCCATCGAAGTACATGACCCAGCCATCTGGTGCTTCACTCCCTGGTGAGAGGGATCGGTTCTCGCCTGCTTCGAGCTCCAGGGTGTCGGTCCATTCTGCCACAAAGTCGGCAAGTGCGGACCCCTTGATGACCCTGGTTGTGCTGAACTCCAGGTCGAACGCTCACAGTTCGATGTTCCATTCGGTAACCCTTCCCGCAGCATTGTGGCTCCCTTGATGGGGTGTCCCTGGAAGTAGTGGCGCGGCTTACGCGAGGCCACCTTGCACTCTCTCCAACGGGTAAGCTGAGACGACCTTGATGGGGTGTCCCTGGAAGTAGTGGTGCAGCTTACGCGAGGCCACCAGGAGCGCGAGCAAGAGCTTCTGAGGCATGGGGTATCGTGCTCTCGTGTCGAGTAGCACTATGCTGACGAAGTACAGTGGGTACTCGAAGAGGGTGGGAGAGCTGACGGAGTTTTTGGCTCCCGAGAGCTGAGGTGTTCCTTGCGGGTCCCCGGCTTCTGGGGCTTGATGACTAGCCGGGGCAGCCGATGTCTCAGGAGCATCGCCGTGGTGCTGAGCTGCCTCATCCAGCTTGGCGACTCCACTTGATGGGTCCTTGACCTGGGGCTCCTCCCAAAAGAGCACCAACGCCGCACTGGCGGAGTGGGGCGTGGCAGACAGGTAGAGTACCAAGGGCTCACGAGGACGAAGCGCCACCATCACCGGCGGGCTGGTCAAATATCTCTTGAGGTCTTGAAATGCCAGGTCGGCCTCGGGGGTCCACTCGAACGGGCCCTTCCTCTTCATCAGCTTGAAGAACGGCAAGGCGCGCTCCCCCAACTTGGAGATGAAGCGCCCCAGCGAAGTCACGCAGCCTACAAGCTTCTGCATCTCCTTGAGGTTTTGTGCTGGGCTGATATCTTCAATTGCTCTGACCTTCTCCAGATTGGCCTCGATGCCCCTGTGGGACACGAGGAAGCCCAACAGCTTGCCGGAAGGAACATGAAACACGCACTTCTCCGGGTTGAACCGCAGGTCCACCTGGCGCAGGCTCATGAAAGTTTCCTTCGGGTCCTGAATCAAAGTTCTTGCCTCCTGAGACTTCACCACAATGTCGTCGACGTAGGCCTCATCGTTACTCCCAAGCTGATGCCCCAAGGCGATGTGCATCAGTCGCTGGAAGGTCGCTCCTGCATTGCACAGTCCGCATGGCATGCAAGTGTAGCAGTATACCCCGCATGGGATCAAGAAAGTTGTTTTCTCCTCATCTTCCACTGCCATCTTGATCTGGTGGTAGCCTGAGAACACATCCAGGAAACATAGCAGATCACACTCGGTGGTGGAGTCGATAATCTGGTCGATGCGTGGCAGCGGGAACGGGTCTTGAGGGCAAGCTCTGTTGAGGTTGGTGAAGTCGACACACATGCGCTCCTTCCCTCCTTTCTTCGACACGACGACCAGATTCGCCAGCCACTCTGGGTACCGGACTTCGCGAATGACGCCCGCTACCTCCAGCTTGCGGGTTTCCTGAACGATGAAGGACCACTTCTCCGTGGACTGCCGCCTTGCCCTCTGCTTCAAAGGGCGCACATTGGGGCATACCTCAGATGATGCTCGATCACTCTTCTCGGAACACCTACCAGCTGCTTGGGTTCCCAGGCGAATACTTCCTTGTTCGCCCGCAAAAAGTCCACCAACTTCCTTTCTTGATCTGGGGCGAGGTCTGCGCCTATAGTAAAGGTGTTGGCAGAGGCCCCGTCTGCGTCGACCGGTATCTTCTTCGTCTTGGCTTGACCTTGAGTGAATATCTGCTTCTTATTGGTCGGCGCAGCGCCCTTGGTCCTGGGCACGGCCTTGTCGGCCGGGCAAGCTGTCGTCGTGGCCCTGAAGGCGAATTTGAGGGCCGCCAAGGCTTCGTTGGTGTCTCCGGCCATGGTGAGGACGCCTTTGCTTCCTGGCATCTTCATGAGGTTGTAGGCAGGATGGGTAGCTGCATTAGTTTGGACTTGCCTCGGAGTCTAATAGGTGAACACGACGATAAAGTAGCATGTCATCATATTAAGCGATGCATAACGTAAGCGGACACGGAAGAGTATGACCTCTCTTGCGAACCCGTGTAGTCCTCAAGGTCATATGCTCAGTTGATGATGGTAATGCAGTTGTCGTGGCTGCCAGCGGCGGGGAAGAAGATCTGAGGCGACGAAAGACAGTCTGGAGAGTGGATCCCTGCTGTGGTGAACCCTTCCGTCATTGGAGCAGCTGAGCTGGGGTGGAACACAGCGCAGCAGGAGCAGAACAAACCACACAAGGTTTTCTTTGACACAAACAGAAGTAATTGTGTAAGGGCTTGTTTGAATTTGAGGATTCTAACCATGCAGGGATAGGAAACAGACAGGAATAGGATAGGAATGCACGTGCAAAACAGAGAATTTAAAAAAACAGGATTTCTGCCAATCTGGGTGTTTGGTTCACAAGAATTGGAAGATCACGGGATGCAAATAAGCATGGTGAGATTAAGTCAAACCACAAGAAAATGTACGGTTATAATGATATTATGCTACTATCTCTTAGTCTTGTGCTTCATGAATAGGAATTTGAAAAGGAGGACAAGTGGAAATTAAAATTCCTATGGTTTTTCTTTCAAGGAGACACTAAAGGAACAAATCCTACAGTTTTCCTTTGTTCCATTCCTTTGAACCAAATGCATGAATAGTAGTACCATAGGAAACTTCCCAATTCCTATGTTTTTCCTTCACTTTTCCTTTCAAGCACTGGCGATTCTAGTAGGCAGGCTTGAGCAAGGAAAAGCCTACACTCAAAAAATGTTTTTGTGCTACTTCTACTACTTTGGACACATGACACTGCCCTACTAGCTCAACTCCCAGGCCCATCGACAAAAGCACAACTCAAATGCGCAGACATAAATAATGATGGTGTTCAACAGAGTCCATCACAGATAGCTGAGTTTCATGTTACCTCACTGCTTGTCATATAGTAGGATAAAATAATTGTATTTCATGTTACGACGTGTGCTCAGTGGACAATATATATAACATGTAGAGTAAAAAAGAGATGCAACAAGCGTACAACCTCTTTGGCGAAGCCATGTCGATTATAGCCTGATTGGGTTCGTTGGTGAGGATGCTCCGGCTGACTTGGCTATCGGAGGATGGGAAGAAGATCTTAGGCGTCTGGAGATGGAGCCCGGGGTACTGCTCCGATGTGATGGAGGGTTTCATCATTGGATCAGCTCTGGTGAGTTGTACGACGCCGAGGCTGAAGCAGGACAAGAGAGACAACACTAACCTGAGTAGAATTCTAATAGCATCTCCAGTAGATGACTTAAAATACAAAACCACAAAGTGCTAGATGTAAAATACATCAGCCGCACATCTCTGAACTTAACTATCGAAAATGAATTTAACTGTCGAAACTGAACTTAACTGTCAAAACTAAATTTTGATGTCGAAACTGAACGCACTAGTAGTAGAAAAGCAGTAGCAGCAGCGCGTGCGAGAGCCGGGGCAGCTGGTCGTGTAGTAGTTCATCTCCAACCTCCACCCCCCCCTGAGCCGCCAGCCACCACCTGCCAAACCGCCGCCCCCCGCCGCCCGCGACCAGCGGT
>NC_041386.1:261014703-261074530 GCF_002162155.2 Triticum dicoccoides | reverse complement strand
AACCCAAAAGTTGATTCAGTTGACTGAAGTGTAGCCAAATCGGAGCAGCATCGCAAGCAAGAGTAAGAGCGATAGCAGCAGCGTGAGCAATAGCAAGAGCAGAGCAGCAGCGCGAGCGAGAGCTAAAGCAGCAGCAGCTCCTACTGATGTGGATGTCGTCGCCGAGGGAGCGACGCCGTGGAGGAAGTGGCCGGCGACACCGCCGTTGATGGAGTCGTGCCATGTCGGCTCGAGACTGAGCGCCCACACCACCGTGAGATCGAATGAAGAAGAAAATGCGGCGATTGGTGTATAACCTCTTTGGTGGCGCTGATTAGGCCTCAGCTTCATTCGAGGAAATGGTGATGATGATGCTCTTCCAGTGGTGCAGGTGAAGACGGTGGTGTGGGAATGGAGGTGGCATGAAAGACGAGGGCAACATCGAGGTAGCTCCTTGGAGGTGGAGGACGGGGTGGCTGAACCGGCGGGACGACGAGATCTACGACAGATCCTCATCCGGTATGGTGGATGAGGGAGGTTGATGTGTTGTTGTGGATGACACCGTCAGGGAAGAGGCTCCGGCTGGGCAGCGGTGAGGTGGCGGATGGAGGAGGGAACCATGGCTTCGGGACGTGCTTGTCCGAAATGTGGGGTAAGTTACGAAAGTACCCCCACTGATTTGAGCTAGACGGTTCTTTCGGTTCAGGGGTATCACGGGCATTTCGTGTGTCGGATTTCGCAGGAGGTGGGAGTTTTCGCGGGCGTTATAATTTTGGGATAGCAAGGCGCGGGTTGAGATGGAGGGAGTTTTTAGAGCACAACGAGACAATGATATATCTTAAATATTTCGGGGTAACAAGGCGCGGGTTGAAGAGGCGGGAGTTTCGCATCACGATAGACAGAGATGCTAGCTTGAGATTTAGGCATAACAAGGCATGGCTTGAAATTTCGGGAGAACAAGCTTAACGTGTACCCAAAAAAAGACAATTCGCACCTCATCACTAGAGAGAGCCATGTCCCGTCTTACTATATTACTAGAAATGCATTCAAATACAACAACAAAAACTAAAAGAATCGGGACAACAAACATAACATATACAGTACCAAAACAATTTGCACTTCCCTCAAATATAAAAAAATGTGTGTTGTCTAGCATATGGACTAAATTTGAGTATAGTTTCCATGTTTGACTGGATTGTACTCGGTTAGTTACACAACCATCTAAATATTATCTTCACAACACATGACATGAATATAGGAGAAGTAAATTCCTATATAAATACGAACTACATGTACATACGATCTCAAATTCAAATATATGTATCCATTTTATGTTGAATTCAAATAATAATACATGTATGCTCTAGCTAGATATTCAGAATCTAAAAAATGTATGATACTACGTACAATGTGTTTAACATGCACAACACACACACACACAAACACCATTTAGACTAGTAAGGTACACGTGCATTGCATGCATGAGAATTGGCAACCAAATTATGAATAAATACCACATTATAGCATGTAAGTTTCGAGTCATATATGCATTATGTAGATGTTCGTTTAATTCTTATAGTTCACTTCATTCAAAATCATCTAGTTTTTATAAGAAAGATAATCTATTTTAAGATTCATGGATTGTGCATTCTAAAGCATAAAGTAAAAACAAATAATGGTAAATCATGTAGAAAAACATTTGGGCAATTCTGATATGGAAGATTGTAGAACAAAGAAGAAGTGTTTGTGTTTTGTGGTTTGTGCATTATGCATAAGTTCAACCATGAAATCTTATAGATTGTACATGTGGCAAAATCTGGTGGAATCTAGATGATATCCAACGACCAGTAGTGCTCAAATTTGCCATCTCTGCACCATCGGATTGGCTTCATCCAATGGCCATCTTTCAACATTAAAGTTATCTGCACACTATATAAAAAATATATAATATAATATATACGGGTATAGATATAGATATGTGATGCGAAAGCCACCCATCATCTCAAGTTAGAATAGTGTGTCCATGCACAGATGCAATGTGGCCAAACAATGTCTGCCATTGGTATCTAAAATTCAAATCAGTCTGACCTTGTTCAATGTGTATACAGTACAACATCCTCGTTTCCAAACCACACCACGCATATCTCAGTTATATTCATGCATGCATGGGTTCAAACATCATGATCTCTTATTCAAATTCAAATATTTGAATTCAACTTTACATTGATTATGACCTCACCTAGTCTTTTACACCCACACAGTCTGTCGGTGTCCTGGGAACGGGGGTGCCCAGACTTGCCTACCTACGGCCCAGGGCGTGGCTCCACCAATGGCCTGGTATGGCCCATCTTGATCAGCAACCACTCAAGACCCTCGCGAGGCGGACGACACCAAGACCTCCTCTAGGGCGGCCTCGCTAGGCTGGCCCCCGAGGAGCGGAGATATCTATGCTAGGGGCACCTCGCGAGCTCCGCGTGACGTGAGCCATGAGGACTGAAGCCAGGTGGGCGCCAACGGGCGCAGAGTGCCAGTTTCCTCTTTGGTGCTAAGGAAGTAGGCGCAGGCGAGGAGTCCCGAGGCGCCAGGCAAAGGTTTCCATATCAGTGCAACAAGACCAAGGCCAGCAGGACGGCAAGACGAAGGTCACCGCGGAGCCCACGTCGGCATCACCACCAGAACCTTTGGTAGGCGAAGACCGCCTTTTGTCAGGATAACATGTACTAGTTGTCTTCCTTCGAAATTGGCCATTGTGGGATCCCTTCCCGCCTAAACATTTTGGAAGAGGACCAGGGCCTCTATAAATAGGGCTAGCCACCACCGTAGTCAGGGATCGACTCAGCTTGGATTAGATCCACTCCACCAAGGCCATCTCACCAGCTCATCGAGCTCAAGAACACCTCTCCTTAAGAGGTTGTTCATCCACTGTACTAGTTCATCCCCAGCCCAAGAGGCAATCCACCACACAACACTGGAGTAGGGTATTACACCACAATGGTGGCCCGAACCAATATAAACTCTTGCGTCTGTTTTTCCTTGGGTTCAGCGAGCTAGGCCTTGAGATCGTTGCGGGAGCAAGCTAGGAAGAGATCTTCGTGCGCACCCCAGAGTTCAAACCCCAAGGTTTTGCCGGAACCCACAATACGACATTTGGCGTGCCAGGTAGGGGTGTGCCGAAGCTTTCTTCTCTGTCGACCGACTCGCCGTTGCCCTGCGACTCCAATGTCTGACGGCCCAAGGACCCAAGCCGACCACTGGGCGGCCTGGCCTGCCCGGGCGCAGCCATCCGCTCCAGAAGACCTCAACTCTGCGCTCCAGGCGACCCGCGTGCCGCCTAACACCCGCGAGCGTGGGAAGCGCGGGCCGGCACCTTCCATCCTCGCGTCGCGGCCCACGCGCGCAGCCGCGCAGTCCTCAGGTTATGCTGCGGCAACGGCACCACACACCCGGCAGGAGCAGGCGAACATGCGAGCCGTGCTCATAGTGGCACGGGAGCTGCTGCGGTGCAAGCTAGCGGAGAGTGGCCGCAATGCACTACTAGAACGAGTTGCCGAGCTACTGGACGCCGCCTGCATGGGTACGCCGCATTTCTGCTCCTTGACCACACCCCAGGTTGTGGCAGAAGTGCGCGCGAGGCCCGGGCGAGCCCACGCACCTCCTGGGGCATCGGGGGGATCCGACGATGCTGGCGCGGGTCCTAGTGCAGGCCGTCCTACCGCAACTAGGCCATCGCTAGGAGGGACAAGCACTGACGGCCCGCCGCAAGAATGCGCCAGGATGCCGCATGGCGGCCACCAGGGCCAAGCACCATGACTGGCGGCTCAAGGCGCGGGGCACTTGGGCGGCGGCTCTAGTGAGATGATCACAGACGCCTATGTGCCCCACATGGTGAACCCGGAATACTTGCCGGGGGAAGGCCCCAATCCGTTCCATGGACCAAGATGGGCGGCTAGAGGGCCTGAAGCACAGGTCTTCCCTGAGCCGCCCGGAGGCTTCGCCGACCCCTTCAGCGATGACGACGGCGGGGTATGGTCAATATCTCAGGAGCAAGCTTATGCTAACCCCGAACTGCAGGAGAACCAGGCTGCGGCAGCAGTTAGAGACCTCAGGGCAGTGGCACAGCCAGCAGCAGGAGTGGTGCTCTAGGAGCTGCATGGGAGAGGCCCGGAGCCAGTCCCTCCCCCGCGCCACACGGAGCAAGGTGCTACACGGAGGTAGGCCCTCTGTCGGGGGAAGCGCCGAGGGCGCCACCAGCGTCCTCTTTGCCCCTTGGTCTTGTCCTGGTATCCGGACGCCCCAATGGTGGTCAAGGGTGGTGCAGGGTGGGGCCCTTGCCTGGCGATATGAAGTAAGGCTCGCGCCTGTGAAGGTATCCGCTCGTGACACTCTCACGTAATAATGAGTGGGGCTGTACACGCCCCGGAGTCTCCGGAGCGCCGCCCTCGGGCCTCGGGGGCTCCCACCCACGTCCTAGTGGAAGCACCATGCTCCGCGCTGGCCGTAGACACTGTCCCCCAAAGACTATGCTCACAGCCAGTGAAAGCACTTAGCTTCGCGTTGGTTGGAAGACAAGAAGACTAGTTGGTGCGAGACGCGGCCATTTGCTTTAAAACCCTTTTTGTAGCTTAATTTGTCGCCTTTTGGATTTTAACTTGAAGTCGTATTTTCGTTTGCAAGCACGGGGGGCGTCTTCTCTCGTTCGTGTTGATTTTCTGAGTTTTCTGGCTCACTGCCTTGTTTCGAGGCTCGCGCTTGCTACCCCCTTTCCCTTGCGAACACCTTGTGAGCGGGGGTGCGTGTGGTATGCGCGCACTACGCGCAAAACCTGCCATAGTCTGGCGCTCATTTCTCACGAGGCCCTCTCAGACAGACTGGCCGGCTCTTCAGGAGCCCAAAACCTCGCGAGCCTGTGAAGGACCCCTCTCGGGAGCCCACGGAGAACTCCCCTTGGGAGGAACACACATCGATAACTACAAGACTGGTTCAAGGCCTGCCTAGGCTGAGGTAAGTTAGAACGACAAGCCGCGGAGAAGCTCGTGGGCTCGCAAAAGCACATTTCAAGTATGGATTAAGGAATAAAACAGTAGTCTGATTACATGAGGGGCTCCCCCTCCCCAAAATGCTCTTACACCTTGAGGGGTCGTGCCCAAGATTTTTGTGCAAGCTCGAAGAAAAGGAGCGCGGGCTCAGTCAGACATGTCGCTCGCAGCATCTTCCGAATCATTCCCAGGCATGATGCTGGCACTGTCATTGGCATCGTCTTCGCCATCATCAACCGCGCCGCCTTCGTCCGCCACGACCACCACCGTGTCGTCCTCGGAAGTGATGTCCCTGACCAGAGCGTCCACATTATCATCCACCAAACGTGCCAGGTTGTCTCAGATGGCTCCGGGCATTAGACCAATGTAGGTGTTGAAGTCAAAGTGGGGATCGATGCTCTCGAGATGACTGAAAACACAGGAGAACATGTGCCCAAGGAGTCCTCGGCTTTTTTTCTTCAACAAGCTCACGAGCCCTCTAGGCTCGGTCCTCCAGGCGTGTCACGACGTCGGTAAAGAAGCGGAGGTAGCTGGCATAGTCTTCTGCATGGGGATGAGGGGCGTGTTCGTCACAGATGGCGCCCAGCGCCTGGTTGTCCCTCGCTCTAAGTGCCCGGAGCATGGGAGCATGCTCGCGCTGCAACGTCTGCCGGCAGAGCACTTCCTCCCTGCTCTGCTGTGCGAGGGACTCAGCTTCAGTAACCCGCCACTGAAGTGGGAGTAGTTCGGCACGGGAAGAGGCTAATTCAGCCTGGACGGAGATCAGGGCCGCCGTAGCGGCCTTCTCACGCTGCTCCGCTTCCTCCAGCCTTGACCTAAGGGCGGTGGTTCTTCCACAAACTTCAACTTCAGGTTGTGTTTGTTGGCGAGGTCTGCACGAGCCTTCGCCACCCTACGGTTGACTTCCTCCTGGATCCTGGCCTCGTGCGAGCTGGCGGCATCCTCCGCCTGGACGACCTGGCGCTCCCTCATCTCCAACCGCTCAAGCTCGAGGCTGCGCTCCGTGGCCTCCAGCATCAACGCCTCCTCGCGCTTCAAGATCTCTTCCTCTTCAGAAGGCGCCCCCTTCATCGATGCCAAGGCAGCCCTGCGCACCTCAACCTGCTGCTCCAGGAAGGCGTTCAGAGCTCAGAGCTCACCTTCTCACTTCTCTGCGGCCTCGCGGCGGTGGTTAGCCTCCCTGGCCTCCTCCAAGGCTCGGGCGCTAGCTTCTTGTGAGGTAGCAAGGGATGCCTCGGCCCGCATGATGGAGCGTTCGCGCTGGAGACGACCGAGGTCAATGGCCACCTTCAGCTGATCCCATCCGTCCGCCAGCCGAAGGCCTCCGGTTTCAAGACGGGCGTCAACATCCACAAGCTCTTCCCTGAGCTAGCTCAGCACACCCATTGCCTCCCGGAAGAGCTCATGACGGATGGCGTCGCACTTGTGCGCAAGCTCGAATGCGCGGCCAGGCCCGTCCTCCATGCCAGGGGTTGTTGGAGAAGTTCGAAGCGACTCGCTTGCTCCCAGCAGGGGGCTGGAGGCCGGCGCCTTTCCGGCCGCCCTTCGGACCTCGGTGGAGGAGGGCGGGGCCTCGTTGCTTGAAGATGAGGCCGGCACCGAGGTCGTCCAGCCATGGGCAATGACCAATTGCGGGGTCCTCGGCACACTCTCCGTGCCCCAGGCGGGACCACGAAGGAGGAACAACAAGAGCACAGGGTCAAGGCGCTAGGTCGGCGCATCCGCCTCCTGGCAGGCCCTGCACCACGCGCAGCAGGCCGACACGGGGCGCTTAGGGTCAGTGGAGGGCCTAAAGCAGGCGGAGGTCGCTTCTCGGGAGAACTCGTCGCCTTGGCAGAAGGGGCCCTAAGGAATAGCAGTTAGGAGGAGAAGCCGCGCTCAAAAAAATTACAAAGATAAGGTACTCACTCGTCTATGGCAATGTACTTCCTCTGCTTCAATGGCCGGAAGGCGTCACTGCTACAGCTTGAAGACCCCTTCCTCTTGTGGAGCACTTCTAAGTTCGGTCAGAGACGGCCGAAGCCCTGGATGTGGTCACCAATGCCGGGCGCGCCTGGTGTGGCTCCTGAGGAGGCGACCTTAGGAACGCTGGGCCTGTCAGGACCCCGATCCCAAGTCACATCGATCTAGCTGGTAACACCTCATATCACTTTGCGGCCTCACGCACGGTATTCCCATGGGTGTCGCCTTACCATGGCCCGGGACCGTTTGCGCCTTTTGGTTCACGTATATGATAGTGTCTCTAGCATCCATATGACAGAGAACCCAGGCCGACATGACTAGTCATGAACCCAAAGTGGCACTAACTTACGGGGACAGGCATACATGAATCAACATCGAGCATGTCATTCAGCAGCATGCGAATCCAGGCTGTAGCACTGGGCTAACAGGACTCTGGGAACCCGGGCTGTAGCAGGCTAGGTAGGACTCTGGATGTCACCGCGTGACATTTCCCCGAAGGGACAGGCATGGGAATGAAGTGAATCACATGCCGGCCGGTCAAGTGTTCCAGAGCAGTAGTGCTGGGCTAGCAGGACTCCGGTGAACCGGGCTGTAGCGGACTACTATGGCTCATGGAAGCACAAGACTACATTTCCCCATAAGAGAGGCTACCAAGGATAAACAACTAGGTTGTCGGATCCCACACATACGAAGCATTTCAATCATACACACAATATGCTCAATATGTGCAATACAACATGGCATCACAACAAGACTCTACGACTCAGAGTATTTATTCATTAGGCTCCGAGGAGCGAGATATTACAAACATGGGTCTCATGACCCAACATTCAGAGCATACAAGTCAATGCACATGCGGAAGCTTAACATGTCTGAGTACAGACATCTACAAATGAAAAAGGCTGAGAAGCCTGACTATCTACCAGACCCTCCCAAGGGTACAAGATCGTAGCTGAGGTAACGAGCTAAACGTCGAAGTCCACGCGGAACTACTAGCGAGACTGAAGTCTCTCTGCAAAAACATAAATTAAGAAAACGTTAGTACAAATGTACTCAGCAAGACTTACATCAAAACTAACTACATATGCATCATTATCAATGAAGGGATGGTGGAGTTTAACTGCAACAAGCCAGCTTTGACTCGGTGGCTATCCTGAACTGCGACTGCAAGTAACTCTTTTGAGGTGGCGCACACGAGTCCACATATTCACCATATCAATACACCACTATGGATCCGCTCCCGTCTCCCTACGAGAATGCCATCCATAGCACTCACGCTTATCTTGCGCATTTTAGAGTGTCCACTTTCACTTGTCTATGAACTATGCAAGGGGTCCAAGTTTCCATATCCGAGGAATCCGGTGATTCGAATAGATAATGATAACCCTGCAGGGGTGTACTTCTTCACCCACGCTCTCGCCACTTACCACCATGTACACATCGTGTATCTCGGAAACCTTCAAGCGAAAGCCTGGCGAGGGAGTCGGCCACAACCTGACTAACCAACAAGTCTCTAGTCTAGGTTTATCGCCTATTCGGGTTCCATCCGCATGGAGATCCGGCTGGGGTGTCGCTCACGGCCCCAAACGATGTGAGCAGGGTTCCCAAGCCCACCATCCGGGTGCCACTTGGTACACCGTGCCACTGTGCCTAGTCTGTCCCAAGCCCAACTGTACCAGGTGCCACTTGGTAGACTACTAACACTACTTACAAACACCAAAAACTAGTTGCAACTCCTGGACAGAGATCGAGTTGATTAATAAGTCGAGAGAGCTTGGAGCGTCCGGAGCCCAATGTGTGGTAGTAACTATTCATGGATCACAAACACAGAACTCAGTTCCTGAGGACAGTTGCAATGAGACAACCCACCATGTACTCCTACATGGCCTCTCACCGCTACCTTTACCAAATCGTGGTCACACACTTAACTCTCAACAGTAGGACATGTTCACCACATTCCAATTCATCCCCGATGAATCAGACCTGACTCAACTCTAAGCAGTAGCGGGCATGAAAAACAAACATGAATGAGTAGGCACATCAGGGCTCAAACAACTCCTACTCATGGTACTGGGTTTCATCTATTTACTGTGGCAATGACAGGTCATGCAGAGGAAAGGGGTTCAGCTACCGCAGCATGTAACAGTTGAGACGTTGTTGTCCTAATGCAGTAAAAGAGAGCAGGAGCAAGAGAGTGGGATTGTATCGGAATGGACAAGGGGGTTTTGCTTGCCTGGCACTTCTGAAGATAGTATAGCTCTTCATCGGTGTCATCGATCACGTCGTCGGAAACATTGTCTACTAAGAGGGAACAACCACCGGCAAACACAAAAGGAACCACAATCAATGCAATGCACATTCATATGAATGATATGTCATATTAAAGTACTGAATTGACCTAGTGCAACAGTTAGTCATATTCATTGAAGTGGAATTCAAACCTATAGCAAATTCCAACTCCAAAACTAATTACCATTTATTCCATAATCATGAATTATCCTATTCAGTGAGGTTAACTTGTTCAAACATGCATGAAAATGCCATAAACAGATTCTTTGAATTTTTTTGATAATTTTTCATATATAAATTATCTCCATTGGAGTTACAGATAATTTTCTATGATTTTTAGAAGTTTTGGGCATTTTCTGGAATTTCCTGAATTAAGTTTAATCCAGAAAAAGACTTATTGCGTCAGCATTAGGTCGTGCTGACCTCAGCAGGTCAACAACACCTAACCAGAGTCAAACCTAACAGTGGGACCCATGTGTCATCGACTCAGTATCTGTTAGTGACACCGACAGGTGGGTCCGGTCAACGGCCATGTCAGCACATCAACTCTGACTTGCGGGGCCACTGTTATTAGTTAAATATAATCAGAAACTAAACTATTGTTAATTAAGGGCATGGGGCCCGTATGTAAGTGGGTCAGGGGGTTAATTAGCAGGGTCATTAGTGACTAGTGATGGGCCACATCGACATCGTCGGAGTTCGGCCGGCGGCGACCAAAATTGACGACGGCGACGCTGCGGGATTGATCTACGGGCGACCATTTGCCTCGCTGTTTGCATCTAATGGCAGCGGTGAGTGCGGCGCATCCAGAAAGGCGGACGCCGGAGGCTGGTATGGCCGGAGTAGGCGGCGGCGAGGAGCTAGGCGGCGGCCGGAGTTCGGGCATGTTCGGTTTGGCGCTAGGGGGCACAGCAGATCGAACGGGTGGGTACGCTCGGCTCAGGCGCAAGCTTCAGTGGCTGCAGCGGCAGCGGTGACATGGCCGGCGGTGATGAGCCCTCGGGCTCGGTGGTGGAGCTAGCTAGGGTGCGCAAACGGCGGTAGAAAGAGAAGGGGAGGAAGCGTTAGCTCACAGGGAAGACATAGAGCGGCTCAGTGGGCTCGGGGATGTGATGAAGGCGGCGAATCGGCGATGGCGAGCGGCGGGTACCGAGGTTGAAGACGACGACGTAGCCGCCGTTACAGCATGCCCGCGGTTGCGTAGCTTGGTGAAGATGAAGAGGACGGCGAGCCGGAGCTTCTGGGCACTTCAGAGGAGCGAGGGGCTGGCTGTGGCCGCGTCGGACGGTGACGGCAGCGACGGCAGTGGGGGAGGAAGAGAACCAGGTGAGGAGAAAGTGAGCACGAAGGGGGAGAGGGAGCCAGGGAGGTGCGTGGCGTCGTCCAAGGGGGTCGTGGAGGGGCCAACCAAGCAGGAGGTGGCGTGCGCGTGTGCGTGCACGGCGGCCACACGCCCTCCTGCCCGCTGGCAGGAGGTTGAAGACGATGGAGGGGCCTGGTGGCTGGGCTAGCAGGAGTTGGGCCCGGTGGGCTGCATAGTGCAAGACCGGCTGATGGGCTGCCTGGTACGTCCAGGTAAGTTATTCCCTTCTTCTTTTTATTTAAGTTTTCTATTTTCTGCTTCTGTTTTGAATTTGGTTTGCTGACCAAATTATTTTGCAGCTTCTGGAAATATTTGTGCATGCAAATTGGTTTATCCCAGATCTCCACAAAAAGTCTCAGAATTATTGGAGCAATAAAATATTTATAGGATTTATTTGCTCCAACTCAAATACACTAGTAAATTAAATCAAAGCCCAAATAATTCCCTAAAAATGATCAATATTTTTGGTTTGGATCAAAACCCTTGCCAAAATTATCAAACATTAATGAAGGCAATTTTGGGTTCATTGAAAATATTTTTAGGTTGAACCTGTTTGATTTGACTTGGTGCTAGGGTTTGATCATCCCCCATTTCAAATTCATTTGAATTGCAACATGATGCATGCATGATTATGCAACTATTTACAACCAACTTCTAGGGCCGTGACAACTCACCCCCACTAAACAAGAATCTCGTCCCGAGATTCAAGACGTGAGGTAAGAAGACAGTGGGGACACAAAGCTAACACGACCTTCATGATCCGACTTTCCTCCTCAAAGATGTTGATTTATTGCTTCAAATTGATCTTGACATCTTTGCTTTCGAGATCTTCATCCAACATGATGTCGACAAAGGAGAGACAACTCTACAAGGATGGATCATCTTAATGGTCACAAGATCAACTCACCGAATGAGACGTAAGAACACCTCTTGAGTTGAGACACAAAACACACATCATGACCAATGGAAAGAAGCAGATGACAAGGGTTCAATATGGTAGGCAACAATTCCAGGCTTGAGTAAGATGGTGCATGGTTTCAAAGTAGCAAGGAGATAAATTGCCTTCATTCCATAATAGGGCACCATAGGGAAGGTGACTCGTTGGATTATTCCCTTAAGTGGCAAAAAGGATTACTTTTGATACGGAGATCATTGAAACTCTCTATACCAGCCTAAGGAAATTCAGAACAAACGTTTGGCGGAGTAAGAAGGGATGGCATACCCACACTAGAATGGATGATGTGGACTACCTTGTTGAAGACAACGCAAGTGATGATTTTGCTTGCGCGTGCTCTCAAGAACTTGAGCATTTCCATATTCATCCGGTTTCTACCAACATCCATGTCAAGAATCCTAGCAACACAACATACTACCATGATGAACAGTGATGGACGATGTAGATGCAAAGGAAGACAACATCTTCTCATATTTCACCATAGCGAGGCCAAGGAAACAAAATCTGGACGATCGACCGAGAGACATTTAGCACTCCGCTTCTAGTTCTCCTTGATGTACTGGTTACCATGGTCATGCTTTAAAGCATAAACATAGCCATCAAGTAGTGGTCGGACTTCAGAATACAATAGATCCATAAGGAACAACTTCTGGAGTAAATCCTATGAAATCCTTATGGGGAGGTGGCCAAATTCCTCAATCAAGATACTACAATAATAGGTCTTCCGGCTGGGTGTGTTGGCCAAGACATCCACTTTACCAGTTACAGAGAGACCAATATTATAGTTCTTGGAGAGTGTTCCAACCATCATATCTGCCTGAGATTCAGATCTGGTTGGTGTCAGGATATTCCAGACTCATCAAGTCTAGAAAGAAAAATGAAAGTTTGCAACACAAATCGACAAGATGACGTTGCGAGACTCTCGGGGGAATGAACTATGGTAGTAAGCTCCAAAACATGAGCCGGTTCTGCTACAAGCATGTGAACACGCTGTCCTAGACAAGCATGGTCATGTAGTAGTCTTATAATAAAAACACTACCGAGTATAGGTGGGGAACCATCATCGAGGATAACAAAGTCCTAACATAAGTAATGATTCTTAAGAAGGAACTTCTTCTCCTTGAGCAAATCAATCAGTGGCTTGTGTGCTAGGAATTCATATGGAACGAAGATGATCAGTCTAACATACCACAGAATACTTTGCACGTGCATGGCTGACTTGGGATGATTCCAGAGGAAACAACATTGACTTTCTTGAATTCACGGCGGCATCTTACATCAAATGCACATGAATCAAAGGAGGTCACTTCTTTCATCCAAACATATACTTCATGAACGGGGCATGAAGAAAATGCTTACAAAAGTTTCCAACACTAGCTTAATGTTTAACACCAATTATGGGGGAGACAAGATGCTACTGATGGGCTCAACAGCAACTCATCGGAATTTCCATATCACTGGACTTCCACCATCATGTGAAAATGGTGATAGAAGTGGTCAGACCAAAAGATGTAATGGTGTATTCTCGAGGGGTCAACCACGAGTAGACAACATTACGAATATCGTTGGTTCTGATTTGATTTGATGATAGCCCACACTCAAATCAAGGGTTGGATAAAATAATAGCACCGACTACTGATCACGAGGATCAATCGAGGAAGATATCATCTTGCTTCAACAACTATCCAAACACAAGGATATCCCTTTGGGATGAACTAAGTCGGACAAGCTATCATATTCCAACTCTCCAAGTTGTCATTGGGCTTAACCAACTATTTCAAGGTATCCAACATAAATTCTTGGAGAAATAGTTGTTTATAGGTGGCCAGAATCATCACACTGGAACACAAAACATGGCTAGATTACTAGGTGACTCCCTAAAACACCTAGGGTCATAATAATAGCTCCGACCTATATGTCAAGGCAACAGAGTATCTCAACTCACCGATTAGTGTGATTAATCTGGCCCAAATGGACATCAGGAACATGGAGGAATGATTGCAAGTGCATCAGACTATCTAGAAACCTGGGATGACTCGAACAGCATAACGGCTGTAAATGCTCAAAAAGATTTGAGACAACCTGCAAAAATGGTGGCATAACCACTCAACATCACAATATCAAGATTCTAAGATCAACTGTCATCACATGAAGGTAGTAGAAACTGAACTGCGACTTGAACTCAACAATCCTAGGCAACTACGGTTTAGTAACACGTCATCCTGAGAGATAGAAGAGAAGCCTAGTTCCTAAACCCCGTAGAAAAGAAGAGGTTGACTCGGATCAGAAGGGCGTAAGGTAAAGGAATAAAAAGAGCCTTATGTTCCCATCCACAATCAATTCCCTTATATAACTAAAGCATTTCTAGACCCAATTTCGACCAGCTTGGCTTGGTAATCCTACAGGCATTCAGGCTCTGATACCAAAGCTGTCAGGACCCCGATCCCAAGTCACATCGATCTAGCTGGTAACACCTCATATCACTTTGCGGCCTCATAGACGGTATTCCCACGGGTGTCGCCTTACCATGGACCGGGACCGTTTGCGCCTTTTGGCTCACGTATGTGATAGTCTCTAGCATCCATATGACAGAGAACCCGGGCCGACATGACTAGTCATGAACCCAAAGTGGCACTAACTTACGGGGACAGGCATACATGAATCAACATCGAGCATGTCGGTCAGCAGCATGCGAATACGGGCTGTAGCACTGGGCTAACACGACTCCGGGAACCCGGGCTGTAGCAGGCTAGGCAGGACTCCGGATGTCACCGCGTGACATTTCCCCGAAGGGACAGACACAGGAACAAAGTGAATCACATGCCGTCCAATCAGGTGTTCCGGAGCAGTAGTGCTGGGCTAGCAGGACTCCGGTGAACCGGGTTGTAGCGGACTACTATGGCTCATGGAAGCACAAGACTACATTTCCC
Source organism: Triticum dicoccoides (assembly GCF_002162155.2). Taxonomy (NCBI): domain Eukaryota; kingdom Viridiplantae; phylum Streptophyta; class Magnoliopsida; order Poales; family Poaceae; genus Triticum; species Triticum dicoccoides. The sequence goes on along the minus strand of NC_041386.1, from coordinate 261,060,016 downwards.
CATAAGAGAGGCTACCAAGGATAAACAACTAGGTTGTCGGATCCCACACATACCAAGCATTTCAATCATAGACACAATATGCTCAATATGTGCAATACAACATGGCATCACAACAAGACTCTATGACTCAGAGTATTTATTCATTAGGCTCCGAGGAGCGAGATATTACAAACATGGGTCTCATGACCCAACATTCAGAGCATACAAGTCAAAGCACATGCGGAAGCTTAACATGTCTGAGTACAGACATCTACAAATGAAAAAGTCTGAGAAGCCTGACTATCTACCAGACCCTCCCAAGGGTACAAGATCGTAGCTGAGGTAACGAGCTAAACGTCGAAGTCCACGCGGAACTACTAGCGAGACTGAAGTCTCTCTGCAAAAACATAAATTAAGCAAACGTGAGTACAAATGTACTCCACAAGACTTACATCAAAACTAACTACATATGCATCATTATCAACGAAGGGATGGTGGAGTTTAACTGCAGCAAGCCAGCTTTGACTCGATGGCTATCCTGAACTGCGACTGCAAGTAACTCTTTTGAGGTGGCGCACACGAGTCCACATATTCACCATATCAATACACCACTATGGATCCGCTCCCGTCTCCCTACGAGAACGCCATCCATAGCACTCACGCTTATCTTGCGCATTTTAGAGCATCCACTTTCACTTGTCTATGAACTATGCAAGGGGTCCAAGTTTCCATATCCGAGGAATCCGGCTATTCGAATAGGTAATGATAACCCTGCAGGGGTGTACTTCTGCACACACGCTCTCGCCACTTACCACCATGTACACATCGTGTATCTCGGCAACCTTCAAGCGGAAGCCTAGCGAGGGAGTGGGCCACAACATGATTAACCAACAAGTCTCTAGTCCAGGTTTATCGCCTATTCGGGTTCCATCCGCAAGGAGATCCTGTCGGGGTGTCGCTCACGGCCCCAAACGATGTGAGCAGGGTTCCCAAGCCCACCATCCGGGTGCCACTTGGTATACCGTGCCACTATGCCTAGTCTGTCCCGAGCCCACCTGTACCGGGTGCCACTTGGTAGACTACTAACACTACCTACAAACACCAGAAACTAGTTGCAACTCCTGGACAGAGATCGAGTTGATTAATAAGTCGAGAGAGCTTGGAGCGCCCAGAGCCCAATATGTGGTAGTAAATATTCATGGATCACAAACACAGAACTCAGTTCCTGAGGACGGTTGCAATGAGACAACCCACCATGTACTCCTACATGGCCTCTCACCGCTACCTTTACCAAATCGTGGTCACACACTTAACTCTCAACAGTAGGACATGTTCACCACATTCAATTCATCCCCGATGAATCAGACCTGACTCAACTCTAAGCAGTAGCGGGCATGAAAAACAAACATGAATGAGTAGGCACATCAGGGCTCAAACAACTCCTACTCATGCTAGTGGGTTTCATCTATTTACTGTGGCAATGACAGGTCATGCAGAGGAAAGGGGTTCAGCTACCGCAGCATGTAACAGTTGAGACCTTGTTGTCCTAATGCAGTAAAAGAGGGCAGGAGCGAGAGAGTGGGATTGTATCGGAATGGACAAGGGGGTTTTGCTTGCCTGGCACTTCTGAAGATAGTATAGCTCTTCATCGGTGTCATCGATCACGTCGTCGGAAACATCGTCTACTAAGAGGGAACAACCAACGACAAACACAAAAGGAACCACAATCAATGCAATGCACATTCATATTAATGATATGTCATATTAAAGTACTGAATTGACCTAGTGCAATAGTTAGTCATATTCATTGAAGTGGAATTCAAACCTATAGCAAATTCCAACTCCAAAACTAAGTACCATTTATTCCATAATCATGAATTGTCCTATTCAATGAGGTTAACTTGTTCAAACATGCATGAAAATGCCATAAACAGATTCTTTGGATTTTTCTAATAATTTTTCATATATAAATTATCTCCATTGGAGTTACAAATAATTTTCTATGATTTTTAGAAGTTTTGGGCATTTTCTGGAATTTCCTGAATTAAGTTTAATCTAGAAAAAGACTTATTGCGTCAGCATTAGGTCATGCTAACCTCAGTAGGTCAACAATGCCTAACCAGAGTCAAACCTGACAGTGGGACCCATGTGTCATCGACTCAGTATCAGTTAGTGAGACCGACAGGTGGGTCCGGTCAACGGCCACGTCAGCATGTCAACTCTGACTTGTGGGGCCACTGTTATTAGTTAAATCTAATCGGAAACTAAACTATTGTCAAGTAAGGGCGTGGGGCCCGTACGTAAGTGGGTCAGGGGGTTAATTAGCAGGGTCATTAGTGACTAGTGATGGGCCACGTCGACATCGCCGGAGTTCGACCGGCGGTGACCAAAACCGACGACGGAGACGCTGCGGGATTGAGCTACGGGCGACCATTTGCCTTGCCGTTTGCGTCTAATGGCAGCGGTGAGTGCGGCGCATCCATAAGGGCGGACGCCGGAGGCTGGTATGGCCGGAGTAGGCGGCGGCGAGGAGCTAGGCGGCGGCCGGAGTTCGGGCATGTTCGGTTTGGCGCTAGGGGGCACGGCAGATCGAACGGGTGGGTATGCTCGGCTCCTGGGAGCATTCTAAGCACGGGGCAATGCTCAAGCGCAAGCTTCAGTGGCTGCAGCGGCAGCGGTGACATGGCCGGCGGTGATGAGCCCTCGGGCTTGGTGGTGGAGCTAGCTAGGGCGTGCAAACGGCGGTAGAAAGAGAAGGGGAGGAAGCGTTAGCTCACAGGGAAGACGTAGAGCGGCTCAGTGGGCTCGGGGACGTGATGAAGGCGGCGAATCGGTGATGGCGAGCGGCGGGTACCGATGTTGAAGACGACGACCTAGTTGTCGTTGTAGCATGCCCGCGGTTGCGTAGCTTGGTGAAGAAGAAGAGGACGGCGAGCCGGAGCTTCTAGGCACTTTAGAGGAGCGAGGGGGTGGCTGTGGCCGCGTCGGACAGTGACGGCAGTGACGGTCGTGGGGGAGGAAGAGAACCAGGGGAGGAGAAAGTGAGCACGGAAGGGGAGAGGGAGGCAGGGAGGTGTGTGGCGTCGTCCAAAGGGGGTCGGGGAGGGGCCAACCAAGCAGGAGGTGGCGCGCGCGTGTGCGCGCACGGTGGCCACACGCCCTCCTGCCCACTGGCAGGAGGTTGAAGACGGTGGAGGGGCCTGGTGGCTGGGCCAGTAGGAGTTGGGCCCAGTGGGCTGCATAGTGCAAGACCGGTTGATGGGTTGCCTGGTACGTATAGGTAAGTTATCCCCTTCTTCTTTTTATTTAAGTTTTCTATTTTCTGCTTCTGTTTTGAATTTGGTTTGCTGACCAAATTATTTTGCAGCTTCTGGAAATATTTGTGCATGCAAATTGGTTTATCCCAGATCTCCACAAAAAGTCTCAGAATTATTGGAGCAATAAAATATTTATAGGATTTATTTTCTCCAACTCAAATACACTAGTAAATTAAATCAAAGCCCAAATAATTCCCTAAAAATGATCAATATTTTTGGTTTGGATCAAAACCCTTGCCAAAATTATCAAACATTAATGAAGGCAATTTTGGGTTCATTGAAAATATTTTTAGGTTGAACCTGTTTGATTTGACTTGGTGCTAGGGTTTGATCATCCCCCATTTCAAATTCATTTGAATTGCAACATGATGCATGCATGATTATGCAACTATTTACAACCAACTTCTAGGGCTGTGATAGGGCCGCGTTGAGTCCCCGATCCCCGCCTCATGGCAACTCGCCAGGGCCCTGGTGGCTTCGACCTTAGGAGTATCGGACTGTGTCGCCTCCGCGGCCGCTTCCTCAGGACGGCTCTCTCGAGCCCTAGTTGACGATGATTCAGGAGCCCCGAAGGACTCTGGTTTCTCAGCGGCTGCGCCGCCAGTGTTCGACGGCCCCCTCGCCCCTGCGCCCACTTCAGGGGCGAGCACTGCGCAGGCGGCAGCCAAGGGGGCCACGAAGACGGGGCTCTCGCGAGGCCCTTCAAGGCAGCCTTCTCAGGGCTGACCCCTTTGCAAAAATTGTGAGGTTTCGAAGCCAGACTTAGAAGCGGTGATATTACTTGAACCTCTCTGATATCCATGTTCAGCGCATCAGCGCAAGAGTTTGTAGCTAATGAGCTGAATTTCATTTCTAATATCAGTTTGAACCTTGTAATCTTAGAATTTGAGCCATATAACTCTAGAATTTGAACCTTGTAACATTTCGAGCTTTTGTGGTACAATCGTTGAAATGGCATCGTATGAGACTCGTATATTGCTAGCACTATTTTGACCTTAATATGCAATGGTCTTAGATTTTATTAACCATTCTCGAATCAGTTTACCTTGTCGATCTCACAGCACATGATCTGTATAGCTAACTCAACTTTGATCTTCAACAATATTGCACACCGTTGGTTTCTTCCACCGTGTGCACTGTAGAGCGCAGAATTAATTATCACACTCGAGTATCCATCATCACCCTTCTGTGTAACTTTGACCTCATCACCCAAGGGTAAACTTATGACCGAAGTCATTCCACACACTTCCTTTTACAAAGCTTTTTTCCAATAAACGCCCATGATTTGTCCCTCTTCTAGCCGATGTGTGGCCAAACTAGCCGGGTGGGAAGCTTGCGCGGTAAACAGCACGGTAGTGCAGGAACAGGCTCTTCGAGCCCATGCCTGGGGTGCGGTGTTGTCAAGCGTGCACTGGATTCTGGAATCCTCCGCTATGAACGCCATGACAAGACGTGATGATTACAGGCCGGCCGGCCCCCATTTATTGTAGCGGCCATTTAACCTACCCTTGTGTCTCTTCAACCTTTCGATCGCGCCCCACCATTGCAAGAAGCACACCCACCACGAGAAATACTTACAGGGTATCCTGCGCGGCTCCAATGGCGCTCCGAGCGGCTGCCGATGACGAGCAGCAGTTCACCATGTGTGCCATGGTGGACACCCACAAAAGGTTCATGGACCTCTCGATGGTGTACACCAACGACCCGGTCTGGGCAGAGCACTCCATCCACATCATGGAGTTGTTGCTTGCCCAGGAGAAGTACAAGGTGGTCGGGTTCGACCTCGAGTACACCCGCGCTCATGCCGGGTCTCGTCCCAAGGTCGTCATCACCCAGATGTGCGTGCGCCACCACGTCCTCGTCTACCACTATTGCCTGGCCACAAGGCCTTGCGAGCATTTCGCCAGGTTTGTCAACAGCCCCCACTACATGTTCGCTACGGTGGACATCACCAACAATGTAAAGGCGCTCGAGAATTCGGGCATCGCCTGCCAGAATCTTGTCGACATCCAGGGCCAATACAAGATCAGGGGCAGCAAGGAGCATGAGAAGGACTCGCTGGTTCACCTCACCGAGGCCATCATCGACCCCTACTACAAAGACATGAAGGATTCGTGCAACAAGGACAAGCCTGCCTGGCACTCGGCATGGATGGAGGAACTCGACAAAGCTCACGTCGTGTGCGTGGCCAAGGAGGTGTACACGAGCTATGACATGTACAGGCGGATCGTTGACATGAGGAAGTCCCTCCTTCCCCAAAACGGCCAGGGATCCAGCCGGAAGCAGAGCAATGGCAAGCGTCGTCGCAACAATAAGTAGATGATTAGATCCTCGTTTCTCCTACTTTAGTATCCATGTAATTGCTTTCTTTGGTGTGTCGAAATGTTATGTGCGTAATCACTTGTGTAATTGCATGCTTAATTTGGTTATGCAATGTTGTCTTTTTAAGTATATATGTTGATGTTGTAGACAGAGCGTAGATGTTGTGCGGACAAATAAAATCACATCGCACACGGACTAAACAATGGAACTCGTCGGTGATGTTTTCATCAATCACTCACAATTGTATACCAGCAATCATTTGCTCACAACACACATGGCTTGTTTGCAGTAATCGTCTGTGTTGTTATCGGTCTTCGCACATGTCTCCGATTACAGACCTCTTTGCCTCGTATCACACACATCTTGTTCATTTGAACCGTTTCTCTTCTCATGTCTCAACGCAAACAGTTCATCCGAGTGAACCGCATGTCGTATATCACACACACCTTTGATTTGGCTGACCATTTCTTTTGTGTTGCCTAATCACAAACAACTCATCCGAGTGAACCATATGCTGTGTATCGCACACGCCTTCATCTGGCTGCCCATTTCTTTTGTTCCTCCTCATTGGAAACAGTTCACTGGACTGAACCGTATGCCCTTCATCGCGCACGCAAATAAAACCTGAACCGTGTTTGATGCATCTGTCATCGCAAACATTTTACACATTTTTTACGGTTTTCATACAGCACCGTTTGTGATTATTGCATCTCACACAGTTTCTCGAAGGGTCTCTGATCGTAGTGTCGCGTTAGTAGCATCCTGCAGTAGTGTGAGAATAATGATGAAGATCTTAAAGTGGTTGATGTGACTCCTATTGAATCTTTCTTTTCCAAAATAAATATTGATAAATATGGGACTGGAGATGAGTCAACTTTAGTTAGAAGGCGTCCCAATGATTCGAAGTTTTAGATCTTGATGTAAAAATTGATAAAAGAGGGATTGGAGAGGTCAAAACTTTAGATAGCAATGAACCCACTCTTTTGGATTTAAAGGAATTTAATTATGATAATTTTTCATTAATAGATTGTATTTCCTTATTGCAATCCATGTTGAATTATCCTCATGCTTATAATCAAAACAAAGCTTTTACTAAACATATCGTTGATGCTATGATGAAATATTTTAAAGAAAAGCTTGAATTGAAAGTTTCTATCCCTAGAAAACTTTATGATGAGTGGGAACGTACTATTAAGATCAAAACTAAAGATTATGAATGCCATGCTTTGTGTGGTTTGGGTGCTAGTGTTTCCACGATTCCAAAAACTTTATGTGATGTGTTAGGTTTCCATGAATTTGATGATTGTTCCTTAAATTTGCATCTTGCATATTCCACTATTAAGAAACCTATGGGAAGGATTAATGATGTTCTTATTTTTGCAAATAGGAATTATGTGCCCATAGATTTCATTGTTCTTGATATAGATTGCAATCCTACATGTCCTATTATTCTTGGTAGACCTTTCCTTAGAACGATTGGTGAAATTATTTATATGAAAGAAGGAAACATTAGATTTCAATTTCTGTTAAGGAAAGGCATGGAACACTTTCCAAGAAAGAATACTTAGATCTATCCGTGTTTTTATGCCTAGCTAGGGGCGTTAAACAATAGCGCTTGTTGGGAGGTAACCCAATTTTATTTTTGTTCTTGCTTTTTAGGTCCTGTTTTGCATTAAATAACTCATATAGCCTCTGGTTAGATGTGGTTTTATGTTTTAATTAGTGTTTGTGCCAAGTAAGACCTTTGGGATAGCTTATGGTAATAGTTGGTTTGATATGGCTGAAACACAAAAACTTTTGCACTTCGAAAAATAATTTTCATTTTTACCAAAAGCGCGATAAAATACTGATTCTTTTTTCATAAGATTAATAAACAAATTTATTAGGACTTCTAAGTTTGCAGAATTTTTGGAGTTACAGAAGTATTTGAAATCTCCAGATTACTAAAGACTGTTATGTTTTTGACAGATTCTGTTTTTCGCGTGTTGTTTCCTTATTTTGATGCATCTATGACTAGTATCGGGGGGTATGAACCATGGAAAAGTTTAAATACAGTAGATATTACAAAAATATAAATAAATAATGAGTTCACAACAGTATCAAAAGTGGTGCTTTATTTTCTTATACTAACAGAGCTTATGAGGTTTTCTGTTGAGTTTTGTGTTGTGAAGTTTTCATGTTTTGGGTAAGTATTTGATGGACTATGGAATAAGGAGTGGCAAGAGCCTAAGCTTGGGGATGCCTAAGGCACCCCAAGTTAATATTCAAGGACCACCAAGAGCCTAAGCTTGGGAATGCCCCGGAAGGCATCCCCTCTTTCGTCTTCGTCTATCGGTAACTTTACTTGAGGCTATATTTTTATTCACCACATGATATGTGTTTCGCTTGGAGCGTCTTTTATGATTTGAGTATTTTATTTTTAGTTTTCCACAATCATCCTTGATGTACACACCTTTTGAGAGAGACACACATGAATCGTGATTTATTAGAATACTCTATGTGCTTCACTTATATCTTTTGAGCTAGGTAAATTTGCTCTAGTGCTTCACTTATATCTTTTTAGAGCACGACGGTGGTTTTATTTTATAGAAATTGATGAACTCTCGCACTTCACTTATATTATTTTGAGAGTCTTTAGAATAGCATGGTAATTTTCTTTGGTTATAAATTTAGTCCTAATATGATAGGCATCCAAGACGGATATAATAAAAACTTCCATATAAAGTGCATTGAATACTATGAGAAGTTTGATTCCTTATGATTGTTTTGAGATATGAAGATGGTGATATTAGAGTCATGCTAGTGAGTAGTTGTGAATTTGAGAAATACTTGTGTTAAGGTTTATGAGTCCCGTAGCATGCACGTATGGTGAACCGTTATGTAACGAAGTTGGAGCATGAGATATTTTTTGATTGTCTTCCTTATGAGTGGCGGCCGGGAACAAGCGATGGTATATGCCTACCAATCTATCCCCCTAGGAGCATGTGCGTAGTACTTTGCTTCGATGACTAATAGATTTTGTCAATAAGTAGGTGAGTTCTTTATAACTAATGTTGAGTCCATGGATTATACGCACTCTCACCTTTCCACCATTGCTAGCCTTGCTAGTACCGCGCAACTTTCGCCGGTACCATAAACCCACCATATATCTTCCTCAAAACAGCAACCATACCTACCTATTATTGCATTTCCATAGCCATTCCGAGATAAATTGCCATGCAACTTTCCACCGTTCTGTTTATTATGACACACTTCATCATTGTCATATTGCTTTGCATGATCATGTAGTTTTACATCGTATTTGTGGCAAATCCACCGCTCATCGTTTTTTTATACATGTCGCTCTTGATTCATTGCACATCCCGGTACACCGCCGGAGGCATTCATATAGAGTCATATTTTGTTCTAAGTATCGAGTTGTAATTTTTTAATTGTAAGTAAATAAAAGTGTGATGATCTTCATTATTAGAGCATTGCCCCATGTGAGGAAATAAAAAAAGAGAAAGGCCAAATAAAAAAGGAGACGGCCCAAAAAATGAGAGAAAAAGAGAGAAGGGACAATGTTACTATCCTTTTGCCACACTTGTGCTTCAAAGTAGCACCATGATCTTCATTATAGAGAGTCTCCTATATTGTCACTTTCATATACTAGTGGGAATTTTTCATTATAGAACTTGGCTTGTATATTCCAATGATGGGCTTCCTCAAAACGCCCTAGGTCTTCCTGAGCAAGAAAGTTGGATGCACACCCACTTAGTTTTCTTTTTGAGCTTTCATAAAATTATTGCTCTAGTGCATCTGTTGCATGGCAAACCCTACTCACTCACATTGTTATCTACCGGTGGGCATCTCCATAGCCCGTTGATATGCCTAGTTGATGTGAGACTATCTCCTTATTTTTTGTCTTCTCCACAACCACCTTCTATTCCACCCATAGTGCTATGTCCATGGCTCATGCTCATGTATTGCGTGAAAGTTGAAAAGGTTTGAGAACATCAAAAGTATGAAACAATTGCTTGGCTTGTCATCGGGGTTGTGCATGATTTGAATATTTTGTGTGATGAAGATGGAGCATAGCCAGACTATATGATTTTGTAGGGATAAGCTTTCTTTGGCCATGTTATTTTTAGAAGACATAATTATTTTGTTAGTATGCTTGAAGTAGTATTGTTTTTATGTCAATATTAAACTTTTGTTTTGAATCATACGGATCTGAACTTTCATGCCACAATAAGGATAATTGCATGATAAATATGTTAGGTAGCATTCCACATCAAAATTCTGTTTTTATCATTTTCCTACTCGAGGATGAGCAGGAATTAAGCTTGGGGATGCTTGATACGTCTCTAACGTATCTATAATTTTTTATTGTTCCATGCTATTATATTATCTGTTTTGGATGTTTTATATGCATTAATATGCTATTTTATATTAATTTTGGGACTAACCTATTAACCTAGAGCCCAGTACCAGTTTCTGTTTTTCCTTGTTTTAGAGTTTCGTAGAAAAGGAATACCAAACACAGTCCAAATAGAATGAAACTTTCGCGATGATTTTTCTTGGACCAGAAGACATCCAGAGGGCTTGGACTGCACGCCAGGAAAGCCACGAGGCGGCCACAAGGTGGGGAGGTGCGCCCAGGGGGTAGGGCGCGCCCCCGACCCTTGTGGGCCCCTCGTGACTCTACCAACCTATTTCTTTCGCCTATATATTCCCAAATACCCCAAAACCTTCCAGGGGAGCCACGAAACCACTTTTCCACCGCCGCAACCTTCTATACCTGTGAGATCCCATCTAGGGGCCTTTCCCGACATCCTGCCGGAGGGGGATTCGATCGCGGAGGGCTTCTACATCAACACCATTGCCTCTCCGATGAAGCGTGAGTAGTTTACCACAGACCTACAGGTCCATAGCTAGTAGATAGATGGCTTTTTCTCTCTCTTTGATTCTCAATACCATGTTCTCCTCGATGGTCTTGGAGATCTATTTGATGTAATACTCTTTTGCGGTGTGTTTGCTGAGATCCAATGAATTGTGGATTTATGATCAGCTTATCTATGAATATTATTTGAATCTCCTCTGAATTCTTTTATGCATGATTTGATATCTTTGAAAGTCTCTTCGAACTATCGGTTTGGTTTGGCCAACTAGATTGGTTTTTCTTACAATGGGAGAAGTGGTTAGCATTGGGTTCAATCTTGCAGTGCTCGATCCTAGCGACAGAAGGGGAACCGACACGTATTGTATTGTTGCCATTGAGGATAACAAGATGGGGTTTTCATCATATTGCTTGAGTTTATCCCGCTACATCATGTCATCTTACTTAATGTGTTACTCTATTCTTATGAGCTTAATACTCTAGATGCATGCAGGAGTCGGTCGATGTGTGGAGTAATAGTAGTAGATGCAGGCATGAGTCGGTCTACTTGATACGGACGTGATGCCTATATTCATGGTAATTGCCTTAGATATCGTCATAAGTTTGTGCTTTTCTATCAATTGCTAGGCAGTAGTTTGTTCACCCACCGTAATATTTTCTATCTTGAGAGAAGCCTCTAGTGAAACCTATGGCCCCTGGGTCTATTTTCCATCATATAAGTTTCTGCTCTACAATTTTAGTTTCCAATTTACTTTCTTTGCAATATTTGACTTTCCGATCTATAAACCAAAAATATTACTTTACTGATTATCCATCTATATCAGATCTCACTTTGCAAATAACCGTGAAGGGATTGACAACCCTTTTATCGCGTTGGGTGCAAGTTGGTGTTTGTTTGTGCAGGTATCCGGTGGCTTGTGCGTTGTCTCCTACTAAATTGATACCTTGGTTCTCAAAAGCCGAGGGAATTACTTACTCTACTTTTCTGCATCACCCTTTCCTCTTCAAGGGAAAACCCAGCGCAAGCTCAAGAGGTAGCAATGATCTGACGTGAGAGTGATGCTTGCTTGTTTTCCAGTTCTTCTGCTTCTTCTTCGTTAGGGGATAGGTTCCTGGTCGGCAGCCTGGCCTAGCAGCATGGATGTTGTTCTTGTTTTCCGCTTGTTTTTCATCCATAGTCGGATGCCGCTCTTCTGTATGATGTTTGATGTATTCATGTGGCAATTGTATGCCTTTCTATGTATCCCCATCTATTATGTAATAGTACGATGTAATGATATCCACCTTACAAAAGTGTCTTCAGTATTTAGCTCTATCCTTGGTGGGACCTTTGAGTTCCTCTCGGATATGAACGCATATTGGGCGTGACAAGTTGGTATCAGAGCCTCGACCGACCATAGGAGCCCCCTTGTTTGATCGTAGTTTGGCCGTTGTCGAGTCTAGAAGAAAACTTTTTTTGGAGTCTAGTTATATCGGAGAGTAGGAATTCTTTTTACTCCTCATGCCCTTTGTTGCTCTGGTAAGGAATCGTGACGTAGGTGTTTTGACTTACTCCTCTTCCCCTTCAAAATTTCTTTAGGATCATGCAGGCTTATTTTGATCCTTGTGTTCTCAATCCCTTGTTAACCGGTGCTTGTCTCTTCAAGTTATTCGTCAGTTCCCTGTTCCAAGTTGCCTTTGTTTTTCCCGCCCTCCCACCCTTTTTCTTCACGGAGTTCAAAATCTCGAATCAGGCATCCAATTCATTCGTGTGAAGCCTCTTCATTCTTTCCTCAAAATTCATTCGATGTCTTTGTTATGTGAAATTTTATAAAATTGAGTTGGACATTTTTAGAGGCGGAAAAATGAATCAAGTTTGAATTAAATTCAAACTTTCTCCATTTTTCAACCCAATTAAAATAACTCCAAAGTGGATGAAATTTGACAGAGAGGTATAAGGCATGGAGTATGATCATCACAAAATAAATGAACATTAATGGAGGCACAAACAATGCCACTTGGCATGAAAGCCAATATTTGAAAGAAAGGAAGAAGTGATAAGGTTTGCACGTGGAGAAAGGTCTTGATGAAATGATGAAGATGCAAACAACCATAGGAGTAGGGGAATAAGGAGAGCACGCAAACAAAACATCAATATGAAGAATGCAAACCCACTTGACAAATCCCAGCCCATTCCGAGAATGTTTTTCTCCCGCTCACGAAAAAAGACAAGAGGGGTGCAACGGGTTCATGTGGGAGTGTCGGATTGTGAAACGGACAATGGGGAAATGCCCAGATGCATGAGACGAACACGAATGCAAATGAGATGCACATCATGACATGATATGAAATGCACGACATGAAGAAAATGCGAAACGAAGAAAAAAACCCAACCACGACAGAAATATCATATCACAAAGCTGAAAATGGCAAGAGTTGGAGTTACAAATATGGAAAGTTACATCCGGGGTGTTACCGCCGTGAGAGCGACGAGTAGGTAGACTGGGGAGGTTGAGTTCTTCGCACACACCCTAGAGTTCAAATCTATCCAGTGTCTGCGGAGCCCAGAATCTGACATTATTCCTTTTCTATCTTGTTCTAACCGGAGTGGTTTCAGAGTCTATCTTGTTCAGTTAGCTTTTGATTCTCATCATAATCGTTGTTCCTCTTTTCTACCTGAGTGCTCTCGACTTTGTTCATCTTCTCTCTTGCGCTCTTGTTTTACCTCATCCTCTTCCTCTTCCGTCGCATTCCTAAGATCTTGGGACGAGATCTTCTGATAGTGGGGGAGTGTTGTGACGCCCCAAGACCGATGCTCTAGATGCCCTCCATTTAGTTTCGTTGACGTCGTATGTTTCATATGTTTGTTTCCATGATCTTGATGAGTGTCATTGTCATATTTTGCTTTTTGCATCATGTTCATCTTTTGTTATATTGCATTGTGCCATCCATGTTGTTGCTATGGTCATCTTTCTTGTTATATGATATATGATAACCCTTTTGTCATCTTTATTTTCATCATGATCATCTTGTGGGTTTGCATTCTTCATATTGATGTGTTGTTTGCGTGCTCTCCTTATTCCCCTACTCCTATGGTTGTTTGCATCTTCATCATTTCATCAAGACCTTTCTCCACGTGCAAACCTTATCACTTCTTCCTTTCTTTCAAATATTGGCTTTCATGCCAAGTGGCATTGTTTGTGCCTCCATTAATGTTCATTTATTTCCTGATGATCATACTCCATGCCTTATACCTCTCTGTCAAATTTCATCCACTTTGGAGTTATTTTAATTGGGTTGAAAGATGGAGCAAGTTTGAATTTAATTAAACTTGATTCATTTTTCCGCCTCTAAAAATGTCCAACTCAATTTTATCAAATTTCACATAACACCAGGGTCATGAGGATATTTTCATATCTCATACACCACTCTCCTATCCCTTTGTCCATTTTTCTCTTTTATTTCTGCTTGAAGAAATAGAATAGAAAGACAGGAGCAGCAGAGTCGCCCAGCGCAGCGGTGCAGCCCAGCTACCAACCGTGGCCCAGCAGCAGCAGCCCGCCTAGCTTCTCCCTCTTGTTCTCGTGGTAAGTCGAAATCACTAATTAAGGAGTACTCGTTGCAAAGAGCACTCCACTTTCTTAGGTCGCGACAAGTGGCGCACATGCAGCGCGCCACTTGTCGCAACCTGGGAGTTTTCCCTTTTTTCGTAGATCCGTTTATTCAAAATGTTTTATCTCTTAAACCGTGCATCCAAATCTCGAACTGTTTTCACCGTTGGATTCCTCGCGTCGAGATCTTCAAAACTAGATCCCATGTTGATAGGTTTTGACGAACTTTTCTTTTCACGAAAAACTGGATGAAAAAAACCGGGGCGAAAAAACTGGACCGAGAAGCATGGTTTTTTTCCCTTTCCGAAAAAGGGACGTCCGTGCCTCTCGCGAAATCACAACCGTGCCTCTCGTGGAAGCAAAACCGTGACTATCGTGGAAGGAAAAAAACAGAAAACACGTTTTTTTCCGTTTCCAAGAGGCACGGCCGTGACTCTCGCGAAAGCACAACCATGCCTCTCGCGAAAGCAAAACCGTGACTTTCGCGAAAGAAAAAAAACAAAAAAACGCGTATTTTTTCCCTTTCCGAGAGGCACGGCCGTGACTTTCGCGAAAGCACAACCGTGCCTCTCGTGGAAGCAAAACCATGACTCTCCCGAAAGAAAAAAAAACAAAAAACGCGTTTTGTTTTTACCTTTCCGAGAGGCACGGCCGTGACTCTCGCGAAAGTACAACCGTGCCTCTCGCGGAAGCAAAACCGTGACTCTCGCGAAAGAAAAAAACAGAAAACGCGTTTATTTTTCGTTTCCGAAAGGCACGGCCGTGACTCTTGCTAAAGCACAACTGTGCCTCTCGCGGAAGAAAAACCGTGACTTTTGCGAAAGGAAAAAAACGCGTTTTTTCACGCAATTTTTTTTTTGAAATTTCTAAGAAGGGCCGGGGGAAAACCAAAACGTTGAAAAAACCCAGAAAATACCGTTTAAAAAGCCGAAAACACGTGCGGAAAAATAAAAAAACAAAATCCGAAGGGAGCGTCCAGAGCGCGACACGTGGCAAATGGCTGAGAGCGCGCCAAATGGCGCTGATCGTTGCGAGGCTCCCGAAGGAGCGCTCGCTAACTAGTTGCTCCCGTGGTAAGTTGCCATGCTGGTCACCCCACGACCCCACCTGCCAGCGTCACCCTTCTCTCCTTTTCTTCCTCCTCATGATCCCCCTCTCTCTCAGAAAAAATGCAGGGGCACGAGCACATGGCCAGGGTGGCGAGCCAGCCGCGCCCGCGCCCCCTATAAACCCCCCGCAGCTCCCTAGGGTTTCCTCCTCCCTCATCCTTCCCTCCTCGCACCGCCATCTCTCTTCATCCCCTCTGTTTTCCCTTCTCCTTCAAGAAAAGAGGACAAAAAGTGCCACCGACAGCTTCGCCATTTTTTGCGTCCTTGGAGGCCACCATGATCTGTTCCTTCATGTCCATCTTCTTCCTCAACGTCAACTACGCCGTTCAGACATCTTCCCCGCCTCAAGTCGCCTCCACTATGTCGCCAAGGAATGCCAAGATGGCCAAGTCGCAGTCGTCATCGACTTCTTCTTCCCATGCTTCCCCTTGTTCACGGAGCCGAGACCACCTCGATCAGTGCATCCTCCCGCTGTCTCGGGTCACCGTCGACCTCGTACGACTCTAGTGGCACCCCCCACGATAAATTTCTGCTCCTCCCCACCTCTCTTCGGTGTCGTTTGTCTGTGTATTCGCCGATTAGCAGGGCCTCGAGTTCGTGCTCGTGTTCACGCCGTTGCTCTACTCGTTGATCCACACAGCACACAACATGCACACGCACACACTCAACACCCGAGCCCCCCACGCTCCACCGCACACACTCATGCATTCAGCCGTAGCCCATGCTCACCATGCACGAGATGAGCTCAAGCTCGTGCTCGAGTAGCCTCGCCCATGCACGTTCCGTAGCAGCCCCGCTTGCAGGAACCGCAACCCCAGCAAGTTTCGCACCCCTGTCGGCGCTCTCTAGACTCAACCGCCACTGCTTTGGTCGCCATCATCGCTGGCAATCTCTGTGTGACCATGGAGGGCCAAGGTCGGCCCTTCCAGATTGTCTTATTATGCTTTCCTGCCTCTATGCCAAACACCCAGCAGCAGCGCAGTGGCAGGAGCCACTCAATCGATCCAGGAGGTTCTGGGTTCGAAGCCTGATCTCTCATTTTTCCTCTATTAAGGTTGTTTCAGTTAAGCTCGAATGGATGATCTAGCGCCGATCCCGTCTTCCTT
This sequence comes from Triticum dicoccoides, assembly GCF_002162155.2. NCBI lineage: Eukaryota > Viridiplantae > Streptophyta > Magnoliopsida > Poales > Poaceae > Triticum > Triticum dicoccoides. The sequence continues at coordinate 261,043,714 of NC_041386.1, read as the reverse complement.
CATAGATTGCTCCTAGCTCAACTAGACGACCATGCTTGCTCACATCCTGGAAGTCAACAGATCAAATCCCCATGGCTGCGCATTTTCTTCTGCAGTTATTTCGGGTCTCTAGAGTAGCAGTTGTTGTATCTGCTTCATTTGTGGTCGAACCCTCGCAAAATCGCTAGCACCGATCCATCCTAGTGGTTGGCCCTGGCTCCATGTAACCAAGAGATCCTGTGTTCAAAACACAGGTCCAACCCAATTATGTCCCCTTTTATTTTATTTTTCTTTGCACTCCTGCATGTGCCAAATACAGTTCTGGGCTGCTACACTCTAATGCTTCGGGCCCGTGTATGTTTTTTTACGTGTCCCATGTGATTTAGCATTTTATTCATTTTCTGCATATTCACAACAATGCCATCATTTTGAATTGTTAATAACTAAAAAAATCCATGCATCCAAATGAAACATGTCATATATGCATTTTGCTCAGTTTTTATGTACTTTCACAATATCAAACTTCTGTCCATGTTAAAAATGTTTAAAATTGTTGTTTGTAATAATTTGCATAAATGTCATGTTACAATGATTTATTTCATAGCTAAATAATCGTAGCTCCGAATTAAATAAACTTTATATGTAAATGGGGTAAAAATGCATAGATTAACTTGGTGCACTTTATTTTGTTGTTTAACAACATTAAAATTCTGTACAGGGCAGATCAGTAACAAATTCGAAATTTGCATATGGGGACTTTCCAGAATTGTTAAGTGTTGTTTCCGGCCTCATTTAAGGGGCGGCGCCACACGGTGCTCTAGTTTGGACCAACACTCATGAGGAGCGCTGGCCCGGGGGTTGATTAAGTCCACGGGGTCCGGAAAGTCCCTATGCAAGTTTTTAGTTGTTATTAGGCAAATGCAAGAACCAATGTTGGGCCTTGCTGGAAGAGTTTTATTCAACGTGAACTGTCAAGAGGGGCCCATAAACCCTCATCATGTTAGGGATGCAAAATCAAGGAACATAACACCGGTATGACAGAAGCTAAGGCGGCAAAGAGTGGAACAAAACACCAGGCAAAAGGCCGAGCCTACCACCATTTACCAAGTATATAGGTGCATTGATTAAATAAGAGATATTGTGATATTCCATGATATCCATGTCCCAACATGGAACAACCTACAACTAGCAATGCTATAAGAGGGGCTGAGCAAAGCGGTAACATAGCCAAACAATAGTTTGCTGGGATGGTGGAAAAGGTTAGAGGCTATCATGGCAATTTGGAAGGCTTGATAAACAAGTGGTAGGTAGCGCGACATAGCAACAGCATCGAGACAACTAGCATAGAAAATATAGTAGTGACAAGGTGACGGTCATCTTGTCTGAAATCCCACTAGGAAGAAGAACGAGTCCATGAAGTAGACGAACCAAAAATTGTGTGGAGACAGGGATTCGATCACTGGTCTCGTGCATGGGGAAGTATGGCCCTGACCAGTCGAGCTAGGCAAGGATTCTTGCACATATAGGGGCCAGTATCAATTTAACCAAGCCCCATAGCGGACTGGGCTTCCACTGGTTGCACAGACGGAGATGATGGCACCGGCGAGGCAGCATATGATGCAAGCGGCAGTAGAGCTACAACAGGCGTGTGGGATAGGGAGCCTATGCACGGGGAGCTAGGAGAGGCCGAGGCGCTCGAGCTCGAGCATGGCTCGGCTCGAGGCATGGCGAGGCATGGGGATGCCGGGAGCAAGGCAGGGCTGGGAATCATGTGAGGCTGCAGGGAGCGCGTGGGTGGCTACTGCGGGCAGGCGGGCAAGCGCAGCGAGCGAACACAGCTAGGCGGGAACAGGAGTGCGGCGACATGCAGACGAGCTACAGCAGATACATGCGCAACAAAAACTTTAGACCTCGCCAGAGCAGTGCAAGCGCAGCAAAAACATGGATCGAGCGAGTCCTACAGGGTGTCTACATGCCACGGGATTGATGGGAGAGGGAGGTGCATTACCCAACTCACCCTAGGACACGACAAGGTCGACGGAGACAAGCCCGAGGCGACGTGAGGGAGCTCTGAACCTGGTGGGGCTTCAGGTCCACAAAGTAGATGCAGCAGAGGAAGAAAACAAGGTCGGGGGGTCGATCCAGAGGATGTGGCGGTGCAGGCGTGGTGGCAGGGGATGAAGAGGTACTTGGCGTCCCCCTCCACGGCTGTCGAGGGGGTCGGAGGCGCGGCGACGAGCTACTCCAAGCTCCAGCTCAAGCTCGGCCGGAGCATGGTGGGCAGGGCAACGGTGTGGGCGTGGAGACTTCCCTAGGCGGCGGTGAAGGAAGGAGAGGATCTGAATGGGTAGAGGAGGGCCCGAGGTAGGGTTTGGACATGTTTTATAAGGGCTAGGGACGAGCTCTGGTCGTCAAATCATCGGGCATGCCAACGTGGCTCCTCTAGATGGTCTGCCGTACAGGAGGACGAAGCTCATGTTGCTTGCGAGCTAGGTGGGCTGTAGGAGGCTGGCGCTGGCTATGGGCTAGCCAGGTAAGGAGGAAGCCCAAGTGGGCTGTTGCTAGAGCAAGGGAAGCCCATCCGTTGAGCTGTTGCTGCTCTTTCTTTTTCTTATTCAATTTCTTCAGACAGAAATGCAAGAAAAAGCTAGAGACTTTGGCAAAGAAGTAGGATGAGACAAGGATATATCTGATTCCTAGGATTTATGAAGTATTAGAAAAAATTGCTTTGGGCATTTTTAGAGAATGAAAATTGTCGCAAGTTTGAATTAATTTCAAACTTGAGGCAATTTTGATTCCAACCAAATCAAGTCCAAACAAGCTGAAAAATGGCAGAGAGGGTGTAGGTGTAAGCATCAGGAAAAGAGTGAACATTTATGGAGGGGGAAAGGTCATTTGCCAAAATGAAAGAAAGAAGAAAGAAGGAGGAGGTGATGATGAATGATCATACAGGGAGCAACCAACAAACATAATGTTGGGGCAATGCACATGATGCACTTGAAAACAACATGGATGACACAATGCTATAATATGATGCATCAGGTAAAGGATGGCATAATGCAAAATGATAAGAGGCTCAATGCAACAAAATGAAATGGCACAATGCAATATAATAAAAGATGAACATGATGCAATAAAAAATATGGCAATGGCATTCATCATGATCATGCCAAAAACATATAGGAATGAAATATGTGAAATAATTATGATAATGCAACAAACAAAAGAATCACATGGCAACAACTAAAATAATTGGAAGGCATCTGGAGAATCGGTCTCGAGGAGTCACAAAACTCCCACACTAACAGAAGATCTCGTCCCGAGATCTTAGAAATGAGACGGAAGAGGAAGACGATAAGGTAAAACAAGAGCGCAAGAGAGAAGATGAACAAAGTCAAGAGCACTCAGGTAGAAAGAGGAACGACGATTATGATGAGAATCGAAGGCCACTCCGGTTAGAACAAGATAGAAAAGGAACAAGAATAAAAGAATTTAGGCAGCACTTCAGATGAACATGGAAAGAATAGAACATGATCTTGACAAGATAGGACAATGCTTGACGACAGGAACAACACGATGCCTCCGGAAGAATTGAAAAAATGTAATGAAAAGAGTGGAGTAGAAGATGACAACTTCTACCACGAATGAAATTGAAAGCATCCTCAGAAGGAAGGATTGAATAGAGTTGTTGAGAAAATCAACAACAAAAGAATTGATTTGCGTGGGCTTATGTAAACATCTCAAAACTTGAGGTTAGTTTCTGCCATTACCAAATGATTGAATAGCTGAGAAGAACGAAGAAATGCAAAACTCCACTTCAAAATAATACGCGATACCAACTTGTCACGCCCAATATGTGATCCTATCCGAGAGGAACTCGAAGGTCCCACCAAGGATTGAGCCGCATATTGAAATGCTTTTGCAAGGTCGATATCATTACATCGTACCATTACATAATAGTTGGGTATACATACAAAGGGCATACGAATGCAACAAGAATACATCAATACATCATACATGAGGATAACATCCGACTACAGATGAAACACAAACAGAAACTCAAATGACATCCACCCTGCTAGCCCAGGCTGCCGACCAGGAACCTAACCCCTGATCGAAGAAGAAGCAGAAGAACTCAAAAACAAGCAAGCATCGCTCTCACGTCGGATCATCGCATCCTGCACCTGCAACTGTTGTTGTAGTAATCTGAGAGCCACAAGGACTCGGCAATCCCATTACCATGGGTATCAAGACTAGCAAAGCTTAATGGGTATGGAATGGATAAGTGATGAGGTTGCAGAAAGCGACTAAGCAAAGTATGGTGGCTAACTTACGAGTACAGGAATAAGATGAGAAACTATGCAACGGTCGCAAACTAGTAATGATCAAGAAGTGATCCTGAACTACCTAAGTTCAAACATAGCCCAACTGTGTTCTCTTCTCAAACTTCCCTGAAAAGAGTCTGTCACGATTATGCACATGGTTGGTGTATTCTAAATTGAGTTTACTTCAAGTTCACTACAACCAGATATTAACAAATTCACATCTGCCACATAACCATGGGCACGGCTATCGAATGTTTAAACCCTGCAGGGGTGTCCCAACTTAGCCCATGACAAGCTCATGGTCCCCGGAGACAATCCTCCATCTCGGGACCCTCCGATCAGACTCGGAATCCCTCTGCAAAATATATTTCGACAATGGTAAAACAAGTCCAGCAAGACCTCCCGGCGTGCCGACACCCTGATAGTAGTCGCGCGTATATCGTCTCAGGCCACGACCGGATGAGCGAAGTGTATAGCAACCAAATACCCCAAGTTGACAAGGGGCGGTGCCGCATGGTGCTCTAGTTTGGACCAACACTCATGAGGAGCATTGGCCCGGGGGTTGATTAAGTCCTCAGGGTCCGAAAAGTCCCTATGCAAGTTTTTAGTTGTTATTAGTCAAATGGTAAAACAAATGTTGAGCCTTGCTGGAAGAGTTTTATTCAAAGCAAACTGTCAAGAGGAGCCCATAAACCCTCATTGGGTTAGGGATGCAAAATCAAGGAACATAACACCGGTATGATGAAAACTAAGGCGGCAAAGAATGGAACAAAACACCAGGCAAAAGGTCAAACCTTCCACCCTTTACCAAGTATATAGGTGCATTAATTAAATAAGAGATATTGTGATATCCCATGATATCCATGTCCCAACATGGAACAACTTACAACTAGCAATGCTATAAGAGGGGTTGAGCAAAGCGATAACATATCCAAACAACGGTTTGCTGGGATCGTGGAACAGGTTAGAGGCTATCATGGCAACTTGGAAGGCTTGATAAACAAGTGTTAGGTAGCACGACATAGCGACAGCATCGAGACAACTAGCATAGCAAATATACTAGTGACAAGGTGATGGTCATATTGCCTGAAATACCGCTAGGAAGAAGAATGAGTCCATGAAGTAGACAAACCAAAAATTGTGTGGAGACAGGGATTCGAACCCTGGTCTCATGCGTGGGGGAGTATGGCGCTGACCAGTCGGGCTAGGCAAGGATTCTTGCACATATAGGGGCCCGTATCAATTTGACCAAGCCCCATAGTGGACTGGGGCTTCCATTGGTTGCAAAGATAGAGATGATGGCGCCGGTGAGGCAGCGTGCGACGCGAGCGGCGGTAGAGCTGCAGCGGGCGTGCGGGATAGGGAGCCTGTGCAGGTGCAAGAGTGCGGGAAGATAGGAGAGGCCCAGGCACTCGAGTTTGAGCATGGCTCGGCTCGGGGCATGGCGAGGCACGGGGATGCAGGGAGAAAGGTGGGGCTGGGATCCACGCGAGGCTGTAGGGAGCATGTGGGTGGCTACTGCGGGCAGGAGGGCAAGCGCAGCGAGCGAACGCAGCTAGGCGGGAACAGGAGCGTCGGGACATGCAGACAAGCTACAGCAGATACATGCGCAACAAAAACTTCAGACCTCACCAGAGCACTGTGAGCGTGGAAAAAACACGGATCGTGCGAGTCCTACAGGGTATCCACATGCCATGGGATAGATGGGAGAGGGAGGTGCGTTACCCAACTCACCCTAGGACACGACAAGGTCGACGGAGACAAGCCCGAGGCGACGCGAGGGAGCACTGAACCTGGCGGGGCTTCGTGTCCGCGAAGTAGATGCAGCAGAGGAAGAAGATGAGGTCAGGGAGGTCAATCCAGAGGTTGTGGCGGTGCGGTCATGGTGGCAGGGGACAAAGAGGTACTTGGTGTTCCTCTCCACGGCTGCCAAGGGGGTCGGAGGGGCGGCGACGAGCTACTCCGAGCTCGTGCTCAAGCTCGGCCGAGCATGGTGGGCATGGAGACGGCGTGGGCGTGGAGACTTCCCTAGGAGGCGGCAAAGGAAGGAGAGGATCTGAATGGATAGAGGAGAGGTCAGGGTAGGGTTTGAACATGTTTTATAGGGGCTAGGGACGAGCTCCGGCTGTCAAATAATCGGGCATGCCGACGTGGGTCCTCCGGATGGCCTGCCATACAGGAGGACGAAGCTCCTATCGCTTGCAGGCTAGGTGGGCTGCAAGAGGCTGGCGCTAGCTATGGGCTGGCCAGGTAAGGAGGAGGCCCAAGTGGGCTGCTGCTAGAGCAAGGGAAGCCCATGCGCTGAGCTGCTGCTACTCTTTCTTTTTGTTATTCAATTTCTTCAGACAGAAATGCAAGAAAAAACTAGAGACTTTGGCAAAGAAGTAGGATGAGAAAAGGATATATCTGAGTCCCTGGATTTATGAAGTATTTGAATAAATTACTTTGGGAATTTTTAGAGAATGAAATTTGTCGCAAGTTTGAATTAAATTAAAATTGAGGCAATTTTGATTCCAACCAAATCAAGTCTAAAGGAGCTAAAAAATGGCAAAGAGGGTGCAGGCAAGGTGTACTAGCATCAGGAAAAGAGTGAACATTTATGGAGGGGAAAAGGTCACTTGCCAAAATGAAAGAAAGAAGAAAGAAGGAGGAGGTGATGATGAATGATCATACAGGGAGAAACCAACAAACATAATGTTGGGGCAATGCACATGATGCACTTGGAAACAACATGGATGACACAATGCTATAATATGATGCATCAGGTAAAGGATGGCATAATGCAAAATGATAAGAGGCTCAATGCAACAAAATGAAATGGCACAATGCAATATAATAAAAGATGAACATGATGCAATAAAAAAATATGGCAATGGCATTCATCATGATCATGGCAAAAACATATAGGAATGAAATATGTGAAATAATTATGATAATGCAACAAACAAAGGAATCACATGGCAACAACTAAAATAATTGGAAGGCATCTGGAGAATCGGTCTCGAGGAGTCACAACACTCCAACACTAACAGAAGATCTCGTCTCGAGATCTTAGAAATGAGACGGAAGAGGAAGACGATAAGGTAAAACAAGAGCGCAAGAGAGAAGATGAACAAAGTCAAGAGCACTCGGGTAGAAAGAGGAACGACGATTATGATGAGAATCGAAGGCCACTCCGGTTAGAACAAGATAGAAAAGGAACAAGAACAAAAGAATTTAGGCAGCACTCCGGCTGAACATGGAAAGAATAGAGCATGATCTTGGCTAGATATGACAATGCTTGATGAGAGGAACAACACACTGCCTCCGGAAGAATTGAAAAAAATGGAATGAAAAGAATGGAGAAGAAGGTGACAACTTCTACCACGAAAGAAATTGAAAGTATCCTTAGAAGGAAGGATTGAACAGAGTTGTTGAGAAAATCAACAACAAAAGAATTGATTTGTGTGGGCTTATGTAAACATCTCAAAACTTGAGGTTAGTTTCTGCCATTACCAAATGATTGAATAGCTGAGAAGAACGAAGAAATGCAAAATTCCACTTCAAAAGAATATGCGATACCAACTTGTCACGCCCAATATGCGATCCTATCCGAGAGGAACTCAAAGGTCCCACTAAGGATTGTGCCGCATATTGAAATGCTTTTGCAAAGGTCGATGTCATTATATCGTACCATTACATAATAGTTGGGGATACATACAAAGGGCATACAAATGCCACAAGAATACATCAATACATCATAAATGAGGACAACATCCGACTACGGATGATACACAAACAGAAACTCAAATGACATCCACCCTGCTAGCCCTGGCTGCCGACCAGGAACCTAACCCCTAATCAAAGAAGAAGCAGAAGAACTCAAAAACAAGCAAGCATCGCTCTCACGTCGGATCATCGCATCATGCACCTGCAACTGTTGTTCTAGTAATCTGTGAGCCGTGAGGACTCAGCAATCCCATTACCGTGGGAATCAAGACTAGCAAAGCTTAATGGGTATGGAATGGATAAGTGATGAGGTTGCAGCAAGCTACTAAGCAAAGTATGGTGGCTAACTTACGAGTACAGGAATAAGATAAGAAACTACGCAACGGTCGCAAACTAGTAATGATCAAGAAGTGATCCTGAACTACCTCTGTTAAAACATAACCCAACTGTGTTCTCTTCTCGAACTTTCTCGAAAAGAGTCAGTCACGGTTACGCACGCTGTTGGTGTATTTCAAATTGAGTTTACTTCAAGTTCACTACAACCGGATATTAACAAATTCCCATCTGCCACATAACCACGGGCATGGCTCTCGAAAGTTTAAACCCTGCATGGGTGTCCCAACTTAGCCCATGACAAGCTCATGATCCATGGAGACAATCCTCCATCTCGGGACCCTCCGATCAGAATCGGAATCCCGATGCACAAGACATTTCGACAATGGTAAAACAAGTCCAGCAAGACCTCCCGGTGTGCTGACACCCTGATAGTAGCCGCGTGTATCTCGTCTCAGGCCACGGCCAGATGAGCGAAGCGTACAGCAACAAAATACCCCAATTTTCCGAGGGGTGGCGCCGCACGGTGCTCTAGTTTGGACCAATACTCATGAGGAGCACTGGCCCGGGGGTTGATTAAGTCCTCAGGGTCCGCAAGTGCCTATGCAAGTTTTTTGTTGTAATTAGGCAAATGGTAAAACCAATATCGGACCTTGCTGGAAGAGTTTTATTCAACGCGAACTATCAAGAGGGGCTCATAAACCCTCATCGTGTTAGGGACGCAAAAAATCAAGGAACATAACACCGGTATGACGAAAACTAAGGCCGCAAGAGTGGAACAAAACACCAGGAAAAAGGCCGAGCCTTCCACCCTTTACCAAGTAAATAGATGCATTAATTAAATAAGAGATATTGTGATATCCCATGATATCCATGTCCCAACATGGAACAACCTGCAACTAGCAACGCTATAAGAGGGGCTGAGCAAAGCGGTAACATAGCCAAACAACGGTTTGCTGGGATGGTGGAAAAGGTTAGAGGCTATCATGGCAATTTGGAAGGCTTGATAAACAAGTGGTAGGTAGCGCGACATGGCAACAGCATCGAAACAACTAGCATAGCAAAGATAGTAGTGAGATCCAAGGTGATGGTCATCTTGCCTGAAATCCCGCTAGGAAGAAGAACGAGACCATGAAGTAGATGAACCAACATAGTCAAACGGATCCTCACCATCACAACGTAACCAGAACTATCGAGAAGGAGCACAACCGGAAAGAATCAAACAACATGGTAAACACACAAGCCTAAACATGAAATGGAAACGAACACATGCTACATGCACGATGAACATGAATGCATATGAAGAATGCAATAGATGGAGCTAAGGGGCTACCGATACGAGGGATAGGATGTCGGGAAGGACAACGGTGGTGACAAGATGGATATGGGAAATCTATTGGAAAATCAAGCATGTCACTTTATAGATTGGAAGATTCTAGTTGATAATGATATAAAGATCACCGGAAATGGATGCACGGTTTGCAAATGATGAGCAAAACAAAATGCAGTGCAAAGCTGTGTAAAACAGCAACATGCCAAATTGGGTTCAACATTTAAATATGCTACAACACTCAAACATGGAAACAAATGGCATGTCATTGAAGTACATAACACACACTACAAAACATGGTCACTAAACTATTTCTAAAACTTACTAGATCATCACCAAAATAGGATGGCAAACTGACAAATGATAACAGTTTACCAGACTTGGTGAAAACAGAGAACATGGCAGGAAACAAATTCAGGATGCAATGTTTAGGGCTAGTAAACTATATGAAAAAGGTCCTATTCATGGCATCAAAGAGCATGGAAAGCATGTACTAAACACCCATAACAAAACATCATTACTGATCATGATCATTGGAGCAACAGATTTGATGATAGCTTCAAGTTAACATGGCAAGATGATATAAGCAGTTTCAGACTTAGTGAAATAACAAAGGCATGGCAAAAACATATTTGAGTAGGCATGTTTGCAAGTTTGTTTCACTCACTACAAGACAGATCATGGCATGCAATCAACTCTAGCAGCAAGTAGACATGTTAATGAACCTATTGATGTGCAAAACTACCACATAGCATGTTTGAATTTAAATACACAAAATGACAAAAAGGCATATGCTGCATATATGACATGTTTATAAAATTTCTCAAAATATGAAATGGATACCGCATATGGATTGGTGGGATTTTTCTACCCCAAAAACATATATATAATATGTATGGGTTACTATAGAAAAATATCCACAAATGCATTAAGTTAAAACCTACCTAAAATGGAATCTAATGGACATGGCAATTTCCATAAATGAATTGTCCAGAATTGGACTTGCCCGAAAAGGGAAATGGGCACTTTCCAGATTTGGAAAAGCATCGTGGCCTTAAAAAATAAAGGAAAGGACGGTTGTGTGCATGTGTGTATGACCAATGGGTCCTTGGTGACATAGGCACGTAGAAAATGTAATAAAAAGCCGAACCAAAAATTGTGTGGAGACAGGGATTCAAACCCTGGTCTCGTGCGTGGGGGAGTATGGTGCTGACCAGTTGAGCTAGGCAAGGATTCTTGCACATATAGGGGCCGTATCAATTTGACCAAGCCACATAGCGGACTCAGGCTTCCACTGGTTGCAAAGACGGAGACGATGGTGCCGGTGAGGCAGCGTGCGACACGGCCGGTGGTACAGCTGCAGCGGGCATGCTGGATAGGGAGCCTGTGCAGATGCAAGAGAGCGGGAAGCTAGGAGAGGCCGATGCGATCAAGCTCGAGCATGGCTCGGCTCGGGGCATGGCGAGGCACGGGGATGCAAGGAGCAAGGCGGGGCTGGGATCCGTGCGAGGCTCCAAGGAGCGCATTGGTGGCTACTGCGGGCGGGTGGGAAAGCGGAGTAAGGAGAAAGCAGCTAGGCGAGAACAGGAGCACGGGGACATGCAGACGAGCTACAGCAGATACATGCGCAACAAAAACTTCAGACCTTGCCGGAGCACTGCGAGCGCGGCAAAAAACATGGATCGGGCGAGTCCTACAGGGTGTCTACATGCCATGGGATGGATGGGAGAGGGAGGTGCATTACCCAACTCACCCTGGGACACGACAAGGTCGACGGAGACGAGCACGAGGCGAAGCGAGGGAGCTCTGAACCTGGCGGGCCTTCGGGTCCGCGAAGTAGATGCAACAGAGGAAGAAGACGATGTCGAGAAGGTCGATCCGGAGACCGTGGCGGTGCGGGCGTGGTGGCAGGGGAGAAAGGCGCGGTGACGAGCTACTCCGAGCTCGAGCTCAAGCTCGGCCGGAGCATGGTGGGTAGGGCGACGGCGTGGGTGTGGAGACTTCCCTAGGCGGGGGAAGGAAGGAGAGGATATGAATTGGTAGAGGAGAGGCCGGGGTAGGGTTTGGACATGTTTTATAGGGGCTAGAGACGAGCTCCGGTCGTCAAATCATCGGGCATGCCGACGTGGCTCCTCTGGATGGCCTGCCGTACAGGAGGACGAAGCTCCTGTCGCTTGCGGGCTAGGTGGGCTACGGGAGGCTGGTGCTGGTTATGGGCTGGCCAGGTAAGGAGGAGGCCCAAGTGGGTTGCTGCTAGATCAAGGGAAGCCCATGCGCTGAGCTGTTGCTACTCTTTCTTTTTCTTATTCGATTTCTTCAGACAGAAATGCAAGAAAAAGCTAGAGACTTTGGCAAAGAAGTAGAATGAGATAAGGATATATCAGAGTCCCTGGATTTATGAAGTATTTGAATAAATTTCTCTCGACATTTTTAGAGAATGAAAATTGTCGCAAGTTTGAATTAAATTCAAACTTGAGGCAATTTTGATTCCAACCAAATCAAGTCCAAAGGAGCTGAAAAATGGCGGAGATGGTGTAGCCATGGTGTACTAGCATCAAGAAAAGAGTGAACATTTATGGAGGGGAAAAGGTCACTTGCCAAAATGAAAGAAAGAAGAAAGAAGGAGGAGGTGATGATGCATGATAATACATGGAGCAACCAACAAACATAATGTCGGGGCAATGCACATGATGGACTTGGAAACAACATGGATGACACAATGCTATAATATGATGCATCCGGCAAAGGATAGAATAATGCAAAATGATAAGAGGCTCAATGCAACAAAATGAAATGGCACAATGCAAAATAATAAAAGATAAACATGATGCAATAAACAAAATATGGCAATGGCATTCATCATGATCATGGCAACAACATAGTGGAATGACATATGCGAAATAATTATGATAATGCAACAAACAAAAGAATCACATGGCAACAACTAAAAAAATTGGAAGGCATCTGGAGCATCGGTCTCGGGGCGTGATGTCTACTACACAACCTTCTTCTTGTAGACGTTTAGCAAAGAGTCTCTTGTGTCCCCAACACACCCAATACAATGGTAAATTGTATAGGTGCACTAGTTCGGCAAAGAGATGGTAATGCAAGTGCAATATGGATGGTAGATATAAGTTTTTGTAATTCGAAAATATAAAAACAGCAAGGTAACTAATGATAAAAGTGAGCAAAAACGACATTGCAATGTGTTGAAACAAGGCCTAGGTTTCGTACTTTCACTAGTGCAAGTTCTCTCAACAATAATAACATAATTAGATCATATAACAATCCCTTAACATGCAATAAAGAGTCACTGCAAAGTCACTAAGAGTGGAGAACAAACGAAGAGATTATTGTAGGGTATGAAACCACCTCAAAGTTATCCTTTTTGATCGATCTATTCAAGAGTCCGTAGTAAAATAGCACGGAGCTATTCTTTCTGTTCGATCTATCCTAGAGTTCGTACTAGAATAACACCTTAAGACACAAATCAACCAAAACCCTAATGTCACCTAGATACTCCAATGTCACCTCAAGTATCTATGGGTATGATTATACGATATGCATCACACAATCTCAGATTCATCAATTCAACCAACACAAAGAACTTCAAAGAGTGCCCCAAAGTTTCTACCGGAGAGCCAAGACAAAAACGTGTGTCAACCCCTATGCATAAGTTCACAAGGTCATGGAATTTGCAAGTTGGTCACCAAAACATACATCAAGTGGATCACGTGAATATCCCATTGTCACCATAGATAAGCACATGCAAGACATACATCAAGTGTTATTAAATCCTTAAAGACTCAATCGATAAGATAACTTCAAAGGGAAAACTCAATCCATTACAAGAGAGTAGAGGGGGAGAAACATCATAAGATCCAACTATAATAGCAAAGCTTGTGATACATCAAGATCGTGCCAAATCAAGAACACAAGAGAGAGAGAGAGAGAGAGATCAAACACATAGCTACTAGTACATACCCTCAGCCCCGAGGGTGAACTAATCCCTCCTCGTCATGGAGAGCGCCGGGGTGATGAAGATGGCCACCCGTGAGGGATCCCCCCTCCAGCAGGGTGCCGGAATAGGGCCCCGATTGGTTTTTGGTGGCTACAGAGGCTTGCGGCGGCGGAACTCCCGATCTAGGTTATTTTCTGGAGGTTTCTGTATTTATAGGAATTTTTGGTGTCGGGAACAAGTCAGGGGGGTCCCCGAGTCGTCCACGACATAGGGCGGCGCGCCCGGGGGGTAGGGCGCGCCCCCCACCCTCGTGGACGGCTCGGGGCTCTTCTGGCCCAACTCTTTTACTCCGAGGGCTTCTTTTGGTCCATAAAAAATCATCAAAAATTGGCACGTCAATTGGACTCTGTTTGGTATTCCTTTTCTGTAGAACTCAAAAACAAGGAAAAAACATAAACTGGCACTGGGCTCTAGGTTAATAGGTTAGTCCCAAAAATCATATAAAATAGCATATAAATGCATATAAAACATCCTAGATGGATAATATAATAGCATGGAACAATCAAAAATTATAGATACGTTGGAGACATATCAGGGCATCACACGGACGGACCAGGGTTGAAGTGGAGTCCGAGCTCCTTCATGTTCTTGGCATCTGACTCCTCTGCGAACTGAAAGTTGTGCTTGAAGTGATTGTCGTCATGACACCATAGAAGAGATGATGGGTCAGCATTTTCTGGCTAAGGTCCTCTGACCATGCATGGATAGAAGCCTTGGGCAATAGCTTCAGGCTTCGACTTGGGTTGCAGATTCATGTAAAGAATATCGCCCCATGGGCGCTTGATAGCATTCTTCTCAGCATATTCAGGAGTGACGAAGTTGTACTTGAACCACTGTTCAGCCCAATATCTTCGGATCCATTGTATTCTGGTCTTGCGCTGATTGTAGCACTCCTCTGGATCAGACTTGTACAGTTCAAACAGATCGGGAGGGAGATCCGGAGCAGTATTTCCATGACGCTGCCTGTCACCCTTCCTTGCAGATTTCTTAGTGGCCATAATATTCAGATAGAGAGGCTTCAAGATAGTGAGAAGCTTCCATCTACTTGTCAAACAAGAACTGGCTTCAGAAGAGTCAATGTGATGCTGTAAGAATTCTGCAAATGAACGTAGACTATGAGAACCAAGGGATTCTCCCACGGACATGTACCTGTGACAGCATTAGAGATGCGAGCGAAGGGGAAGAGGTCATCTGCATTCTCAGAGGATTTTTGAAGATAAATCAGTTTGAAGACATTGACCTCACAGCACGAAGACATTCACTTATTTGAAGTGAGTTGGTACCACATTTGTACGAATCCATGAATAAGTACAAGTGAGGAATCTAACTAGTTATGAAGCATGAGTGACTAATCTTTGCAAGATATGAGATTCAGAAAGAGAAAGATCCAGATTTGGAAGTGTAGAAACCCCATTTGGTTGAAGTGGATGGATTTGACAGATCGAAAAGGCTGTAAAAAGTGAGATATATTTACCACAGACGAGCTGCTAGATGAGGCAGAATGTGACAGCCTGGTTTTTGCCCTCTTTCATTTGCCTGATTTTCTTTTGAAATGATTTTGGAAGTTGGAGTTTTTTGAATCTTTTCATGGGGACTTAAACACTTGGGTACCCTTGGCTTTCATCCAAGTGCCTCATCTCCCTCTCTTATCATCATTTCCTCTCTGGTTCACCTCATAATAATATTTGGAATATTTTTCTTTAATGAAAAATATTCATTTCCTTCCCTTAAACCCTAGCTAGATCAATGTCCTCCAAAGCAACCCAAATTTTTCTTGCCCACAAAAATCTGAGAAAATTCACAAATATTGTTTGAGCCCTAGGGCACCTTCCTGAGCAAAAATATTGCACCACTTTTTGGAATATTTTTGCCACAGAAAATATTTGTTGTTCTGGGCAGAAATGGTGGTTTCTACAACAACTACCATTTTACTTGCTCCAATGAGGCTGATTTTTCTTGTGCATCATCACCTTAGTAGATGATTGCTAGCCTACAAAACCCAGCCTCAAACTCCCAGCCGTTTGACCTTAGTAAACTCTCAAAGTTACTGATCAGAAACTTACTTGGCTTGTAAAATCTTTTCTACTACATCTGGATCCAAACCAAAGTGTGGTAAACTTCAAAACTACCACGAACAACAAGCCATACATGAACTTTGGACGTAGGCCGGCGTGAGGGCAAAGTTCACACGGTGACCACGTGTGTACACGATGCCAGCCTGCGTGTCGACGAGCTCTGGGTGCCGCCGAGCGCTCTATTTCGCGCGTGCTCGCTTCCCCAACTGCCAAAGCATGCCAAACCGTGCCACCATCTTTGTCCAAGCCCCCTTAACTCTCCTTGGCACTCGCCGACGCCGGAGCTCGCCGCAACGAGCACGGGCACGGTCCGGCCAACGTAATAGTGCGGTGCGCACTGTCCTCGTCGCGTTCTCCTCGATCCTGTGCTCGTCTCCATTCGCCCACAGTCCCCACGTGAGCTGCATCGCCTTCTCCCCCTCTCACTGACGCCGCTCGTCGCCGGGAGCCGTGTCCAGCTGTCGACGGCGGAGCCCGATTCCCCCCTCGCCGCTTGCCTATAAATGGAGCCACCCCCAGCCTCCTCGAGCACCATCCTCCACTCCCACACACCCCACAACTCTGTAGGAAACCGTAGCTTGGCCAGGCAGGCCACGGGCCACCGTCCCCGAGCTCGAGCTCCCCAGCGATCCTCTCAGGTCGCCACGGTAGCTCCAGCCCCTCCCAGGCCCGAGCAATCCTTCCAGGGCCTCCGACACTCTCCGGTGGTGCTGTTCCACCTGGTTGAAGCCCCTGGAGTCGCCGATGTTCACCGTTGTCTTCGTCTCCGGCGACCTCCGTTCTCTGCCTCCGATTGCGAGGTCGATTCTGACGCCGTCCGACCACCCCTAGCTATGCTACGGGTACGGGCAAGTGCGCCTCCATCCCCTCTCTCGATCCCTCCCTCTCGTTTTGGCCGAGGAGCCCTCGTCGCCGGCGTGAGCTCCGGCGAAGCCGTGACCTCCTCTGTTTCCTTCTCCCTCTTCCACCACCTGACTAGCGGGGCACGCTAGTCAGCCACTCAGTACGCGCATGAAGCAGTACGAGTGGTGGCGCCCCGAGGCTTTACGTCTTCGACGTCACCCCCCCCTGTTTGTTTTATTTAAATTCAAATTCCAGAGAGATTCAAACATCTATAACTCTTCAACCATAAGTCCAAATGAATTGATTCTTTTTGCATTGTGTTCTTTGCAAAGAAATCTAGCAGCTGACCAAACATGGGATTTTTCCCTACTGTCTAGATTTTCTGGTAAATTTCAAAAGGGTTCTTGATATTTTCTTTTTGTGTTCAAATTTATTTTCAGAGAGTGAAGCTTGTCTTGAGGAACACCAGAGGGCTTGTGAGCCTCATCTGCACTAAGGCAAGCCACAGAAACATTTTCATGATGCCACTTCAATATTTGTGATATTTTTCTACTTGAATGAATGATTTAATCCATGCATTTAAATCATTATCATTAGGTTATTTATATTTTGTTAGTGTTTGCTTAAGTTTACATGATTATGTTATCAGAAAGTTTGTAGCTCCCAAGTGGTTATAGAAACTAGAATTAATCTTTGCTACGATAGAAATAATATGGTTATGGATATAAGTAATTTATTAGAACTATTTTCTTGCATGAGAAAAATGATAAAATTTGTTAGAAAAGATTATGTTTAATGTGAGTTTAATCCTAACCAGAGAAGTATGAGGTGTTGTTGATGTTTATGCTTAGTGTGGCTTTAGTTGACTCAGTCATTTCCATTAATATGTGGTGCCTATATTAGTGGTTGCATTTCATGGCATACTATGACACCGGGTATTTTCAACCTGATAATAATACAACTTGAATTTATCGTTGACCGAGTCATGGTGCCACTGAATCGAGTTTTTCCCAGTGCAACCACATTTGCCTGTATGGGAAGGCCTTTATTCGATCCATTGTCATGCCTCTGGTCGGTGCCTCCAACTAGGTAAGGTTATGGGCGTGCGGTACCTTGGCCCGGTAAGCAGACATAACCTTGTGAGCCCGTTGCTGAGATTTTGGTACCGGTCCCCGTGAGGGACGATCCCCGTGAGGGACGTTGTCCACGACGGTGGTCGTTGTGTCTTTGGTAGACACGGGGCCACCCAGGACTAGCCCAGTTGGGGAGTGGGTCGGGGTGGCTGAGAGAGTGTCATGGCAATGGAGGGGTTTCGTCGGAATGCCGTTGGTCCACCCGAATGGGAGTACGAGGCCATGGGTTCCGTGGTGTGGGTACAGTGCGCTACCTCTACAAAGTGTATTAATCTATCGATAGCCGAGTCCACGGTTACGGACACCTCGAAAGTAGGTCACACCATGGGTCAACATTTAATTAATCTTGCACACTAAGTCATGAACTTTGCATTGTTGAGGATGGCGGGAAAGTCATCCTGTCGATTGAGACCAAGTGTTGGTCGTGGTTGTGATTGCCGAAAGGATCACTGTTTGAGACCAAATATTGGTCGTGGCTGTGGTCACCAGAATGATCACGAAGTATCCATAGTGAAGATCATGTGGTTGGTACATTTGTGATCCAGAGGCGATCACTGTGGTAAGCTAGTCCGAGGGACTGTGCTCATAAGAGCGCGATCACAGCATGTTGGTTACATTGTTGCATTACTAATAATTGGTTAATTATCATGAAATTGTTTGTCATTATGTTTATGCTTGTTGTGAGCTTGCAAGTGCATTCAATGTACTGACCTGGCGTGTCATGCCAGAGTTCAGGAAAGTCCCGTGGAAAGGAGTGCTGCTTGAGTCTAGATCGTGTCCACATCGGTGTCCTTGTGCTATGGAGTTCCGCTATGACGTTATTCCGCTGTCGCGTAGTTGTTATGATCGAGGCCCTTTTATGTTCACTAAATAATGTACATATTGTTCGGCTACACCGGGTGTGCAGCTTGGCCTTGCTACCTGTTGTAATGTAAACTATGAGCCGCTAGTATCAATAAAGCGGTTGTTTTCTATACCAAGAAGTTGTGTGTTGCCAGAAGACATGGTCTTTGGGCTGGCAATGCAAGGTAAACCGGTCGCTCTGAGCCGGGGTGCCACAACACTTGGTATGAGAGCCGCGCTGACTGTAGGCCACACTAGACTACGACGTGTGGACTGGATGGTAGATATGAGTTTCCGTGGAGTGCCGGTAGCATTGGTAGCTGGTTGTTGCATTGCATATACTTGTCTTATTTTTATGCTAACCTACTAATGGTTGTGAGTGTAGATGGCTCCGGTGTTGTATCCATGCTAGTTGCAGTTGATGCCGTACACGTCGCCACATCTTCTTCGTAACGTGTGGCGTCGGCTGTACCCCCTCGGTGACGACCCAGTTTATTGTGTGTACCGGGAGCGTCTAGCTGACTCAGTGTATGAGTATCACACAGTGGTTACTCTGCGCACCAGTTCTGATTCCAGCACTTACACTCGTACCTCTCGGAGTGGTTATGCTTCTACCGCTTCTCAGGCTGTCCAGTTTGCTGCATTTGAGGTCCTTGTCGAGCTTCGTTACAACAAGGTCCGGATGCAGAACCACCCAGGTTTCTACTACTATCCTTCTCTGCACGACAATGGTCGTGTCCGTTTCTCTACCATTGATCCGGAGTCTGATAGTGTTGCTAGTCATCTTGCTCGTTACATCACTGCTAGCTATCTTATGATCCATGAGCTGGCTCGAGAGCTGACTCGTGCTCGTACTGCTTTAGCCGTTGCTTTAGTCACTACTAGATCTGCCACTACTTCATCCTCTCTAGGATTTACTCTGTATATTCCAGCCAGTTCTAGTTCCCCTGTTTCACCAGTCACTCCCTCGAGTAGCTCAGGCGCCTCGACGGTAAACCCTCTCGGTGCCCCTGCTAAGTGGGCTACACTTCTCACTACTCATGTAGCCCCGATGATTCACCCTGCACCTTCCCCGGAGGGAGATCCCTCTAGGCAGCGTCGTTGTGTTACCTTTAACCCTGAGGTCTCAGTTAACCTCGTCAGTTCCGGATCCGAGTCCGCTTCAGGAGAGGACCCCGCAGCACGAGTAGAGCGGTAGAGCCCCTGAGTATCCGCAGTCCTCGAGATGATGTCCGAATGTAGTAGTGCGAGTCATGATGTTTCGTTTTCTGTATGAGAGTAGTTGAACCTGGCATGATGGTTATCTTTCATGTATGAATCTATGTATAATTATGTTGGAACTCTATTTTATTCGCCGTGTTTTCTTCATCATTTCTGTTTTTCTCGGGCTTTGTTGGTGGCTTTCCCCAATTTATTTTGAATGTTTCTCATCTCGGTTGCGTTGCCTTGGGAAAAATCATAATAGGATGCCGCGGGGAGGCAGAAGTAGCAACGTTCGTGAGGGTACCCCTGTTCATCATTCCGCACGACAGGCAGGACACTCCCCCGAGTCGTACGTTCCAGCACCGCCTCCACCGCCAAATCCGCCCTCCACCGAGCAAATTCTGTGGATGTTTGAGGAAAGGCAGAATAATGATCTGATTGAAATATTAAGAAGTGTGCAAGATATGGTTGGTCAGAGTGGAAATGAAAATGGTCACCACTCAAAGCTGTCTGATTTTTAGAGGACCAAGCCTCCCAGTTTCAGTCAGGTCCTTGATCCCTTGGATGCAGACAATTGGTTACGAACCATTGAAAGAAAGCTGGAGATTGCTTGTACGGAATAAGATGACAAAGTTCCGTTCGCAACTCATTATCTTGAAGGCGGTCCTGCCATATGGTGGGAAAATGCAAAAGCCATGTGGCCCGCTGATGAAGAAATTACTTGGACAAAATTCAAAGATCAGTTCCGGAAATATCATATCCCTACTAGAATTATGAGGACTAAGCAGCGCGAATTTCTCTAGCTCCTCCAAGGAAATCGGTCTGTGGGTGAATATCTGCAAAAATTCAATCATCTGGCCCGTTACTCCCTTCATGACGTAGCCACCTGATACGTCTCCAACGTATCTATAATTTTTGATTGCTCCATGCTACTTTATCTACTGTTTTGGACTATATTGCAATTTATTTTCCACTTTTATATTATTTTTGGGACTAACCTATTAACCGGAGGCCCAGCCCAGAATTGCTGTTTTTTGCCTATTTCAGTATTTCGAGGAAACAGAATATCAAACGGAGTCCAAACGGAATGAAACCTTCGGGAACGTGATCTTCTCACCGAACATGATCCAGGAGACTTGGACCCTACTCCAAGAAGTTTCCGGGGAGGTCATGAGGGTGGAGGGCGCCCCCCCCCCCCTGGGCACGCCCCCTGCCTCGTGGGCCCCTTGGAGCTACACCGACATGCTCCTTCCTCCTATATATACCTACATACCCCCATTAGACCAAGGGGAGCCAAAAACCTAATTCCACCGCCGCAACTTCCTGTATCCACGAGATCCCATCTTGGGGCCTGTTCCGGAGCTCCGCCGGAGAGGGCATCCATCACGGAGGGCTTCTACATCAACACCATAGCCCTTCCGATGAAGTGTGAGTAGTTTACTTCAGACCTTCGGGTCCATAGCTAGTAGCTAGATGGCTTCTTCTCTCTTTTTGGATCTCAATACAATGTTCTCCCCCTCTCTCGTGGAGATCTATTCGATGAAATCTTCTTTTTGCGGTGTGTTTGTTGAGACCGATGAATTGTGGGTTTATGATCCAACTTATCTATGAATAATACTTGAATCTTCTCTGAATTCTTTTATGTATGATTGAGTTATCTTTGCAAGTCTCTTCGAATTATCCATTTGGTTTGGCCAACTAGATTGGTAGTTCTTGCAATGGGAGAAGTGCTTAGCTTTGGGTTCAATCTTGCGGTGTCCTTACTCAGTGACAGAAAGAGTTGCAAGGCACGTATTGTATTGTTGCCATCGAGGATAACAAGATGGGGTATTTATCATATTGCATGAATTTATTCCTCTACATCATGTCATCTTGCTTAAGGCGTTACTCTGTTTTTAACTTAATACTCTAGATGCATGCTGGATAGTGGTCGATGAGTGGAGTAATAGTAGTAGATGCAGGCAGGAGTCGGTCTACTTGTCACGGACGTGATGCCTATATACATGATCATACCAAGATAACCTCATAACTATGCTAAATTCTATCAATTGCTCAACAGTAATTTGTTCACCCACCGTAGAATATCTATGCTCTTGAGAGAAGCCACTAGTGAAACCTATGGCCCCCGGGTCTATTCTCATCATAACAATCTCCATTACTTTATTTTACTTGTTTTGCTTTTACTTTTCACTTTGCATCTTTATACCAAAAATATTATCTCTATCAGATCTCACTCTCGTAAGTGACCGTGAAGGGATTGACAACCCCTAAGCGTTGGTTGCGAGTTGCTACCGTTTTGTGCAGGTACGAAGGACTTGCGCGTGACCTCCTACTGGATTGATACCTTGGTTCTCAAAAACTGAGGGAAATACTTACGCTGTTGTGCTGCATCACCCCCTCCTCTTCGGGGAAAACCAACGCTAGCTCGAGATGTAGCAAGAAGGATTTCTGGCGCCGTTGCCGGGGAGGCCTACGCCAAGTCAAGTCAAGATTTACTCTCCCGTCAATGAGCCATTTCTGGCGCCGTTGCCGGGGAAGCCTACGCAAAAGTCAACATACCAAGTACCCATCACAATCTCTATCTCTCGCATTACATTATTTTCCATTTGCCTCTCATTTTCCTCTCCCCCACTTCACCCTTGCCATTTTATTCGCCCTCTCTTTCCCTTTGCCTTTTGTTTGCTCATGTGTTAGTTTGCTTGCTTGTCGTGATGGCCCAAGATGCTACCAAATTGTGTGACTTCACCAATACCAATAACAATGATTTACTTAGCACTCTGATTGCTCCTCTTGCCAATACTGAATCTTGTGAAATCAATACTGCTTTGTTGAATCTTGTTATGAAAGATCAATTCACCGGCCTTCCTAGTGAAGATGCCGCTACTCATCTAGATGGCTTTGTTGATTTATGTGATATGCAAAAGAAAAAGGATGTCGATAATGATGTCGTTAAATTGAAGCTATTTCCTTTTTCGCTTAGAGATCGTGCTAAAGCGTGGTTTTCATCTTTGCCTAAAAATAGTATTGATTCTTGGAACAAGTGCAAAGATGCTTTTAACTCTAAGTATTTTCCTCCCGCTAAGATTATCTCTCTTAGGAACGATATTATGAATTTTAAGCAACTTGATCATGAACATGTTGCACAAGCTTGGGAGAGAATGAAATTAATGCTACGTAATTGTCCTACTCATGGTTTGAACTTATGGATGATTATACAAAAATTTTATGCTGGATTGAATTTTGCTTCTAGAAATCTTTTAGATTCGGCCGCGGGAGGCACTTTTATGGAAATCACTTTAGGAGATGCTACTAAACTCCTAGATAATATTATGGTCAATTATTCTCAATGGCATACTGAAAGATCTACTAATAAAAAAGTGCATGCTATAGAAGAAATCAATGTTTTGAGTGAAAAGATGGATGAACTTAGGAATTTATTTGTTAAGAGTGTTTCTTCTTATCCCAATAATATGCCTTTATCTACTTTGCTTGAGAATAATAATGAATCTATGGATGTGAATTTTGTTGGTAGGAATAGTTTTGGTAACAATGCATATAGAGGGAATTTTCATTCGAGGCCTTATCCTAGTAATCCTTCTAATAATTATGGAAATTCCTACAACAACTCTTATGGAAATTTTAATAAGATGCCCTCTGAATTTGAGAGTAGTGTTAAAGAGTTTATGAATTCGCAAAAGAATTTCAATGCTTTGCTTGAAGAGAAATTGCTTAAAGTTGATGATTTGGCTAGGAACGTTGATAGAATTTCTCTTGAGGTTGATTCTTTAAAGCTTAGATCTATTCCTCCTAAGCATGATATCAATGAGTCTCTCAAACCCATGAGAATTTCCATTGATGAGTGCAAAGAAAGAACCGCTAGGATGCATGCTTACAAAGATGCCTTTATTAAAGCGTGTTCTTCTAATAACTATGAGAATCAAGATGAAGATCTAAAAGTTATTGATGTGTCCCCTATTAAATCTTTGTTTTGCAATATGAATCTTGATGAATCTGATTATGATCTTCCCTTACCTAGAAGGCATTCTAAGAATTCTGAGTTTTTAGATCCTGATGATGAAATTGATAAAAAAGGATTGAAAGAAATAAAAATCTAGATATTGCTAAACCCACTATTTTGGATCTCAAGGAATTTAACTATGAAAATTGCTCTTTAATTGATTGTATTTCCTTGTTGCAATCCGTGTTAAATTCTCCTCATGCTTATAGTCGAAATAAGGCCTTTACTGAACACATTGTTGACGCCTTAATGCAATCTTATGAAGAAAAGCTTGAGTTGAAAGTTTCTATCCCTAAAAAACTCCAGGATGAGTGGGAACCTACAATTAAGATTAAAATTAAAAATTACGAGTTTTATGCTTTGTGTGATTTGGGTGCTAGTGTCTCTACTATCCCCAAAGCTTTGTGTGATCTGCTAGATTTCCGTGACTTTGATGATTTCTCTCTAAACTTGCATCTTGCGGATTCCACTATTAAAAAGCCTATGGGAAGAATTAATGATGTTCTTATTGTTGCAAATAGGAATTATGTGCCCGTAGATTTTATCGTTCTTGATATAGATTGCAATCCTTCATGTCCTATTATTCTTGGTAGACCTTTCCTTAGAACGATTGGTGCAATTATTGATATGAAGGAAGGGAATATTAAATTCCAATTTCCCTTAAAGAAGGGCATGGAACACTTTCCTAGAAAGAAAATAAAATTAACATATGAATCTATCATGAGAGCCACTTATGGATTGCCTACCAAAGATGGCAATACCTAGATCTATCCTTGCTTTTATGCCTAGCTAGGGGCGTTAAACGATAGCGCTTGTTGGGAGGCAACCCAATTTTATTTTGTGTTTTTTGTTTTTGGTTCTTTTTAGGAATAAATAATCCATCTAGATTCTGTTTAGATGTGGTTTTATCTTTTAATTAGTGTTTGAGTTAAACCTATTAGATCTTCTTGGAAGATAGTTATTTGATCTTGCTGTAATTTCCAGAATCTTTGCGCTCAGTGCCCGAATTGTCAAAAATCAACAGAACATGATAAAATAGTGATTCCAATTGCTGCTGATCAATAAACAAATTGCCCAGGTCGTATAATTTTGGTAGAATTTTTTGGGTTCCAGAAGTTTTCGTTAGTAACAGATTACTACAGATTGTTCTGTTTTTGACAGATTCTGTTTTGCATGTGTTGTTTGCTTATTTTGATGAATCTATGGCTAGTAAAATAGTTTATAAACCATAGAGAAGTTGTAATACAGTAGGTTTAACACCAATACAAATAAAGAACAAGTTCACTACAGTACCTTAAAGTAGTCTTTTGTTTTCTTTCTCTAACGGAGCTCACGAGATTTCTATTGAGTTTTGTGTTGTGAAGTTTTCAAGTTTTGGGTGAATTCTTCTGATGGATTATGGAACAAGGAGTGGCAAGAGCCTAAGCTTGGGTATGCCCATGGCACCCCCAAGATAATCCAAGGACACCAAAAAGTCAAAGCTTGGGGATGCCCCGGAAGGCATCCCCTCTTTCGTCCACTTCCATCGGTAATTTACTTGGAGCTATATTTTTATTCACCACATGATATGTGTTTTGCTTGGAGCGTCTTGTATTATTTGTGTCTTTACTTGTTAGTCTACCACAATCATCCTTGATGTACACACCTTTTGAGAGAGCCATGTATGAATTGAAATTTGTTAGAATACTCTATGTGCTTCACTTATATCTTTTTGAGCGTGATAATTTTTGCTCTAGTGCTTCACTTAGATCTTTTAGAGCACGGTGGTGGTTTGTTTTAAAGAAATTTGATCTCTCGTGCTTCACTTAGATTATTTTGAGAGTCATTAATAGCATGGTAATTTGCTTAATGTTAATATACTTGGTATTCAAGATATGTGAAACTTTCTTTTTAGTGGGTTGAATACTAAGATAAGTTTGATGCTTGATAATTGTTTTGAGATATGGAGGTGATAATATCATAGTCGTGCTAGTTGAGTAGTTGTGAATTTGAGAAATACTTGTGTTGAAGTTAGCAAGTCCCGTAGCATGCACGTATGGTTAAAGTTGTGTAACAAATTTGAAGCATGAAGTGTACCTGGCTTGTGCATCCTTATGAGTGGCGGTCGGGGATGAGCGATGGTCTTTTCCTACCAATCTATCCCCCTAGGAGCATCCGCGTAGTACTTGATATTTGATGACTTCTAAATTTTTGCAATAAGTATATGAGTTCTTTTGACTAATGTTGAGTCCATGGATTTGTCAGGACCCCGACTCAATGCCACATCGATCTAGCATGTAACACCTCATATCACTTTGCGGCCTCACGCACGGTATTCCCACGGGTGTCGCCTTACCTTTGCCCGGGACCGTTTGCGCCTTTTGGCACACGTATATGACAGTGTCGCTAGCATCCATATGATAAGGAGCCCGGGCTGACATGGCTAGTCGTAAACCCAAAGCGGCACAGACTTACAGGGACAGGCATCCATGACCCAGCATCGAACGTGTCGGTCATCAGCGAGTGAATCCAGGCTGTAGCACTGGGCTAGCAGGACTCCGGTGAACCGGGCTGTAGCGGGCTAACAGGACTCCGGTATTCACCGCGTGACATTTCCCCGAAGGGACAGACACAGGAACGAAGAAGGACACATGCCGGCCAGCCTAAGTGTTCCGGAGCAGTAGCAAGTTACCATGGCTCGGTGGAAACACTAGGAGACATTTCCCGGTAAGAGAGGCTACTAAAGATAAACAACTAGATGGTCAGATCCCACACACACCAAGCATTTCAATAGCATACACACAATATGCTCGATATGTGCAAATACAACATGGCATCACAACATGACTCTACGACTCAAGTAATTTATTCAATAGGCTCCGAGGAGCGAGATATTACAAACATGGGTCTCATGACCCAACAATCAGAGCATACAAATCAAAGCACAAGCGGAAGCTATCATGTCTGAGTACGGACATCTATAAATGAAAAAGGCTGAGAAGCCTGACTATCTACCAGATCCTGCCGAGGGCACAAGATCGTAGCTGAGGTAACAAGCTAAACGTCGAAGTCCACGCGAAACTACTAGCGAGACCGAAGTCTCTCTGCAAAAACATAAATAGGCAAACGTGAGTACAAATGTACCCAGCAAGACTTACATCAGAACTATCTACATATGCCTCATTATCAACAAAGGGGATGGTGGGGTTTAACTGCAGCAAGCCAGCTTTGACTCGGTGGCTATCCTGAACTACGACTGCGAGTAACTCTTTTGAGGTGGCGCACACGAGTCCACATATTCACCATATCAATACACCACTATGGATCCGCTCCCGTCTCCCTACGAGAACACCATCCATAGCACTCACGCTTATCTTGCGTATTTTAGAGTATCCACTTTCACTTGTCTATGAACTGATATAAGCAACCCAGAGGTCCTTTTCCGTGGACACGGCTATTCGAATAGATTAGGTTAACCCTACAGGGGTGTACTTCTTCACACACGCTCTCACCACTTACCGCCGTTTACACGACATGTACTCGGCAACCTTCAAGCAGAAGCCCAACGTGGGTGTCGGCCACGGCCTGCCTAAACACTCAAGTCTCTAGTCCAGGTTTATCGCCTATTCGGGTTCCATCCATGAGGAGATCCGGCCGGAGTTTCGCTCACAGCCCCAAACGATGTGTACAGGGTTCCGTGACACCAAACGGGTGCCCGGTTTACCCGGCCACGTGCCTACCGCATCACAGCCCACCCCTACGGTCAGCGCTGTCCACGGCCTCCAGCATACTACAAACACCAGAAACTACTTGCAACTCCTGGACAGAGGACAAGGGTGATTAAGAAGCCGAGAGGGTCCATTGGTTTCGGGCCCAATGCGTGGTAGTAGCTGAATCATGGATCATAAACACAGAACTCAGTTCCTGAGGACGGCTGCAATGAGACAACCCACCATGTACTCCTACATGGCCTCTCACCGCTACCTTTACCAAATCGTGTTCACACACTTAGCTCACACACAGTAGGACATGTTCACACACCTCTGATTCATCCCCGATGAATCAGACCTGACTCAACTCTAAGCAATAGCAGGCATGACAAACAAACATGAATGAGTAGGCACAACAGGGCTCAAACAACTCCTACTCATGCTAGTGGGTTTCATCTATTTACTGTGGCAATGACAGGTCATGCAATGGATAAAGGGGTTCAGCTACCGCAGCAAGTAACAGATAAATCGGTGTTGTCCTAATGCAATAAAAGAGAGCAGGAGCGAGAGAGTAGGATTGTATCGGAATGAACAAGGGGGTTTTGCTTGCCTGACACTTCTGAAGATAATATAGCTCTTCATCGGTGTCATCGATCACATCGGCGGTACACGTCTAATGAGAGGGGACAATTACCGGCAAATACAGAAGAAACACAATCAATGCAATGCACAATATGATGCATGCTATGACATGGCAATATGAATGTGTTTTGGGCTAATGCACCTAAAACCAGATTAAATGAAGTTGGTTTGAATCCAAGATTCAAATTCAAACTCCATATGTGGTTATTTAAATGTCATTCACTTCATTTGCTCTAAACAGTAGTGATAAGTTGTTCTAACATGCATGAAAATGGTACAGATGGATTCCTTGAATTTTTCTGATAATTTTTCATATATAAATTATTTAATTTGGAGTTACGGTTAATTTTCTATGAATTTTAGAAGTTTTAGGCATTTTCTGGAATTTCCTATATAAAAATAAATCCAGAAAAGAATTTACTGCGTCAGCACTACGTCAGCATGACGTAAGCGAGTCAACGGGCAGCCCAGGTCAAACTGACCAGTGGGTCCTCCGTGTCAGTGACTAACCTAACTAACTGGGTTAGTTAGCGTTTTAACTTAAACTAACCTAGATTAATTAGGCGGGCTGGTCCCGCATGTCAGTGACACAGGGGGAGGTCAAACCCCGGTCAAATGGCCCAAACAGGCCGGCGGCTCAACGCCGGCGACAACAGGCACGGCGGAGGGCTTCGGAATCGCTCCTCCGGCGACCATTCGGGCGGCGGAGAGGCTCTACGGGTGGCTGGGAGGGCGCCGCGTCTTCCTGTGGAGTCGGTTGGGGTCGGGGCGGCCGGAATCGGCGCCGGCGTCGACCTAGGTGGCCGCCGGAGTTCGGCCAAGGTCGAACGCGGCGCTGCGGTGCACTAGAGGGGAAACGGAAAGGCTCT
>NC_041386.1:260946372-261014498 GCF_002162155.2 Triticum dicoccoides | reverse complement strand
GGAGACGGTGGGTGCGGTGGTGCTCGTCGGTGGCGGCGGGCGCATTCGGTGAGCGAGAGGGAGAGGCGAACAGGGGGGGAAGAGGGGCACGGGGAGAGGGGAGCGGTGCAGGGGGTGCGTGGCGTCGTCCGGGGCGTCGCTGGGGAGGCCAGGGAGGAAGCAGGAGGTGGCTAGGGGGGGGGAAGCAGGAGGTGGCCGGGGCAGCGTCGGCGAGCGCCACGCCTCGCCTCTGCTCGTCCTCCTGGCAGAGGAGGAAGAGGACAAAGGAGGAGGAGGTGGGCTGGGCCGGCTGGGGGAGCTGGGCCGGCTCTGGTGGGCTGCACGGTGAGGCCAGGTAAGCCCTTCTCTCTCTCTCTTTTATGTTTTTCTTCTGTTTTGTTTTATTTAATTTCGTTTTGCCACTGTTTTGAATTTTACACAAATTCAAACAATGCCAAAAACTCCTCTGAATAATTTTATTTGGCTAGATGGACTTTTCCAAAAGCTCATAAAATATTTCAGGGGTATTTGAAATTATATTCTAATTATATGAATATAATTCAAATTCAAATAGCTAATGATTTAAATTCAAAGTCCCAAAAATAAATCCTTAAAAATGTTCAATATTTTGGTTGGGACCAGAACCCTTACCAAAAATTATCAAACATTTAAGAAGAGCCTTTTGGAGCAATGAATGAGATTTCTAGGGTTTTTGCCCCTCTTTTATTTAGGGTTTTGAGGCTTCCAATATTCCTCAATTCAAGTTTCAAAAATATAGACATGATGCACACATGAAGCTAGCCTAGAGCAATGCCAGAAGCTAGGGATGTGACAGGATTATACGCACTTTTACCTTTCCGCCATTTGCTAGCCTCTTTGGTATCGTGCATTGCCCTTTCTCACATTGAGAGTTGGTGCAAACTTCGCCGGTGCATCCAAACCCCGTGATATGATACGCTCTTTCACACATGAACCTCTCTATATCTTCCTCAAAACAGCCACCATACCTACCTATCATGGCATTTCCATAGCCATTCCGAGATATATTGCCATGCAACTTCCATCATCATCATCATCATGACATGCTTTACTTTTTTCATATTGCCATTGCATGATCTTGTAGTTGACATCGTATTTGTGGCAAAGCCACCATGCATTATTTTTCATACATGTCACTCTTGATTCATTGCACCATCCCGGTACACCGCCGGTGGCATTCATATAGAGTCATATCTTGTTCTAGTATCGAGTTGTAATCATTATGTTGTAATCAAGAGAAGTGTGATGATCATCATTATTAGAGCATTGCCCAATCAAAAAAAAGAGAAAGGCCAAAAAGAAAAAAAGAAAGGCCCAAAAAAAGAAGGAGAAAATAAAAAGGGCAATGCTACTATCTCTTTTTCCACACTTGTGCTTCAAAGTAGCACCTTGTTCTTCATGTAGTGAGTCTCATATATTGTGCTTCAAAGTAGCACCATGATTTTCATATAGTGAGTCTCATAAGTTGTCTTGTTCATACTAGTGGGAATTTTTCATTATAGAACTTGGCTTGTATATTCCAACGATGGGCTTCCTCAAAATGCCCTAGGTCTTCACGAGAAAGCAAGTTGGATGCACACCCTCTAGTTTTCTTTTGTTGAGCATTCTTAGCTCTAGTGTATCCGTTGCATGGCAATCCCTACTCCTTGCATTAACATCAATTGATGGGCATCTCCATAGCTCATTGATTAGCCTCGTTGATGTGAGACTTTCTCCTTTTTTGTCTTTTCCACACAATCCCCATCATCATATTCTATACCACCCATAGTGCTATGTCCATGGCCCGCGCTCATGTATTGCGTGAAGGTTGAAAAAGTTTGAGATTATTTGAGTATGAAACAATTGCTTGGCTTGTAATCGGGGGTATAGAAGTTGGGAACATCTTTGTGTGACGAAAATGAAGCATAGCCTAACTATATGATTTTGTAGGGATGAACTTCCTTTGGCCATGTTACTTTGAGATGACATAATTGTTTGATTAGTATGCTTGAAGTATTATCATTTTGTATGTCAATATGAACTTTTGTCTTGAACCTTTCGGATCTGAATATTCATACCATGATTAAGAAGATTTACATTGAAATTATGCCAAAGTATCACTCCGCATCAAAAATTCTCTTTTTATCATTTACCTACTCGAGGACGAGCAGGAATTAAGCTTGGGGATGCCTGATACGTCTCCAACGTATCTATAATTTTTGATTGCTCCATGCTACTTTATCTACTGTTTTGGACTATATTGGGCTTTATTTTCCACTTTTATATTATTTTTGGGACTAACCTATTAACCGGAGGCCCAGCCCAGAATTGATGTTTTTTGCCTATTTCAGTATTTCGTGGAAACAGAATATCAAACGGAGTCCAAACGGAATGAAACCTTCGGGAACGTGATCTTCTCACCGAACGTGATCCAGGAGACTTGGACCCTACTCCAAGAAGTTTCCGGGGAGGTCATGAGGGTGGAGGGCGCCCCCCCCTGGGCGCGCCCCCCTGCCTCGTGGGCCCCTCGGAGCTCCACTGACGTGCTCCTTCCTCCTATATATACCTACGTACCCCCATTAGACCAAGGGGAGCCAAAAACCTAATTCCACCGCCGCATCTTCCTGTATCCACGAGATCCCATCTTGGGGCATGTTCCGGAGCTCCGCCGGAGAGGGCATCCATCACGGAGGGCTTCTACATCAACACCATAGCCCTTCCGATGAAGTGTGAGTAGTTTACTTCAGACCTTCGGGTCCATAGCTAGTAGCTAGATGGCTTCTTCTCTCTTTTTGGATCTCAATACAATGTTCTCCCCCTCTCTCGTGGAGATCTATTCGATGTAATCTTCTTTTTGCGGTGTGTTTGTTGAGACCGATGAATTGTGGGTTTATGATCCAACTTATCTATGAATAATACTTGAATCTTCTCTGAATTATTTTATGTATGATTGAGTTATCTTTGCAAGTCTCTTCGAATTATCTGTTTGGTTTGGCCAACTAGATTGGTAGTTCTTGCAATGGGAGAAGTGCTTAGCTTTGGGTTCAATCTTGCGGTGTCCTTACCCACTGACAGAAAGAGTTGCAAGGCACGTATTGTATTGTTGCCATCGAGGATAACAAGATGGGGTATTTATCATATTGCATGAATTTATTCCTCTACATCATGTCATCTTGCTTAAGGCGTTACTCTGTTTTTAACTTAATACTCTAGATGCATGCTGGATAGCGGTCGATGAGTGGAGTAATAGTAGTAGATGCAGGCAGGAGTCGGTCTACTTGTCACGGGCGTGATGCCTATATACATGATCATACCTAGATAACCTCATAACTATGCTAAATTCTATCAATTGCTCAACAGTATTTTGTTCACCCACCGCAGAATATCTATGCTCTTGAGAGAAGCCACTAGTGAAACCTATGGCCCCCGGGTCTATTCTCATCATATCAATCTCCATTACTTTATTTTACTTGTTTTTCTTTTACTTTTCACTTTGCATCTTTATACCAAAAATACCAAAACTATTATCTCTATCAGATCTCACTCTCGTAAGTGACCGTGAAGGGATTGACAACCCCTAAGCGTTGGTTGCGAGTTGCTACCGTTTTGTGCAGGTACGAGGGACTTGCACGTGACCTCCTACTGGATTGATACCTTGGTTCTCAAAAACTGAGGGAAATACTTACGCTACTGTGCGGCATCACCCCCTCCTCTTCGGGGAAAACCAACGCTAGCTCGAGACGTAGCACCACGGAAGAAAGAAAGATTGGCAGATTTCTTGGTGGATTAAACCCACAACTCCGGTGTACTCTCAGAATGTTTGATTTCCCAGATTTCCAAACCTTGGTGAACAAAGCTTTCATTGCTGAAAGGGAACACAAGCTCGTATCAGATAACAGGTCTATCAATAATGATCACAAGCACAAGTTCGAGCCAAAGAAGGATGGGCAACCCGTGCAAAAGGATCGTACCTGGCAGCAGACTCAGGTGGAATACAAGCCCAATTGGCAGCAGAATGTTAACAAGACCACCACCCAAGTCAAGAATGTTGTGTCCAACCCAGTGCACGAGGAGCGCCAGCACATCAATGCTTGCTTCAGTTGTGGGCAAACCGGACATTATGCCAGACAGTGTCCCAAGAACAGCAAGGCAAATGCTCTATGCAGACCACAAGTCAACTATATGGAGTCATGCCCGAACCAACAAAACATCATTGGGAACGTTCATCACCTCTCTGCCAATGAAGCCCAAGAGAACCCTGAAGTCGTCATCGGTATGTTCTCTGTTAACAACATACCTGCCGTAATTTTATTTGACTCTGGGGCTTCCCACTCTTTTATTTCTCAGAGTTTTGTTGCCCAAAACAAATTTCCTTGTTCGCTTTTGGGCAAGAATATGCTGGTACAAACCTCGGGATCATTAATCTGGAGCAATCTGGTCTACCGTAATCTGGAAATCAATATCAACGAAGTTTGTTTTCCAACTTCCTTGATAATCATTGAGTCGGATAAGTTGGACGTTATCTTGGGTATGAATTGGCTGACTCAATATCAAGTATGCATAACTTGCGCGACCCGAGAGGTTACTTTGACCAGTCTGAAGGGGCAGACTACCAAATTCTATGCTCGCAGAAGCACACCCAAGAAAGAAATGTCCTTCACCGTTGTGGCTGAATTGGAATTAATTCCGGTGGTTAGTGAGTTCCCAGATGTATTTCCCGAAGAGTTGCCACGTATGCCACCAGATCGAGAGCTTGAGTTTGCAATAGATCTTGTGCCTGGAACCGCACTGTTATACAAGAAGTATTACCGGATGCCCTCATCAGAATTAGTGGAGCTAAAGAAACAACTTGATGAAATGCTCCGGAAAGGATATATCCGTCGCAGCTCATCACCATGGGGATCACCTGCTATCTTCGTGGACAAAAAGGATGGCAGCCTCCGCATGTGTGTGGATTACCGTTAGCTGAACGATGTCACCATCAAAAATAAATATCCACTGCCAAGGATTGATGATCTATTTGACCAGCTCAGTGGGGCCAAAGTATTCTCAAAGATTGATCTAAGGACAGGATATCATCAGCTCAAGATTAAAAAGGAGGATATTCCTAAGACCGCATTCACTGCTCGGTACGGTCTTTACGAATATACAGTTATATCCTTTGGTCTCACCAATGCCCCAGCTTTCTTCATGCATATGATGAACAAAGTATTCATGGACTTCCTCGATAAGTTCATGGTAGTATTCATCGATGACATACTTATTTACTCAAGTAGTGAAGAAGATCACAAAGAACACCTCCGAGTAGTACTACAACGACTCCGCGACCATCAGCTATACGCCAAATTCAGTAAGTGTGAGTTTTGGCTCAAGCAAGTTGGGTTTCTTGGACATGTTCTATCTGCTGAAGGTATAGCCGTGGACCCTAGCAAAGTAAAGGATGTGCTCGAATGGTTGCCACCCGCAACCGTATCACAGATCCGGAGAGTTTTCTTGGATTAGCCGGGTATTGCCATCATTTCATTGAAGGGTTTTCCAAGATTGCTAAGCCCATGACGGAGCTGCTCAAAAATGATAAGAAGTTTGAATGGACCAAGGACTGTGAGAAAAGTTTTAATGAGCTAAAGATACGGCTGACGACTGCACCCGTGTTAACTCTTCCAGATATCTACAGCAGTTTTGATGTGTATTGTGACGCCTCCAGAGAAGGACTGGGATGCGTACTGATGCAAAATGGCAATGTAGTAGCTTATGCATCACGATAGCTACGACCCTATGAGGGAAATTATCCCACTCATGATCTGGAATTGGCCGTGGTGGTTCATGCTCTAAAAATTTGGAGGCACTATCTCATCGGGAAGAGGTGCCAATTTTTTACCGATCACAAAAGCCTCAAGTATATATTTACTCAGCCAGATTTAAATCTCCATCAACGAAGGTGGCTTGAGTTAGTCAAGGATTATGATCTTGAAATAAATTACCACCCGGGTAAGGCCAACATGGTCGCCGATGCGCTCAGTCGAAAGCATGTCAGCCTGAATGTCATATTGGGATCCTTGCCTCCTGAAATTCAAGAGGAGATTGCTCAGCTCAACCTGGTCATAGTTGATGCTGGCCTTGCTAATATTTTGGAAGTTGCCCCCACACTTGAGGAAGAGATCCGCGAGGCCCAGCCAACTGACACCATTCTGCAAAAACATGCCAAGAGTATGATAGCAGGATAGACTTCAGACTTCTCGAAGGATCAATTGGGTACCCTCCGTTTCCGGGGAAGGATTTGTGTACCCAATCAAGCAGATCTAAAGCAGAAAATCCTGTCTGAAGCACACAAATCTTCGTATTCCATTCACCCGGGAGGTACAAAAATATATGAAGACCTCCGACAAATATTTTGGTGGGATGGAATGAAGAAGGGCATTGCCTATTTTATGCCTTGTTGCGACATATGCAACAAGGTAAAGGTAGGGCATCAGAAGCCAGCCAGACTCCTCCAACCTCTGCCAGTCTCACAATGGAAATGGGATGATGTCTGCATGGATTTCATAACAGGACTGCCCAAGACTCAGCGAGGCAATGATGCAATCTGGGTCATAGTGGACACCTTAACCAAGGTTGCTCACTTTATCCCGATCAGAACCACATATCGTGTAGACCAACTCTCACACCTGTATGTATCCAGGATAGTCAGTCTGCATGGAGTACCTTGAACCATCACTTCTGACTGAGGTTCACTTTTTACATTCGCTTTTTGGTCACGTCTCCATCAAGCCTTGGGGACAGCGCTGAAATACAGTACCGCTTATCATCCTTAGATTGATGGACAGACAAAGCGGGTAAACCAAATACTTGAAGATATGCTGCAAGCCTGTGCTTTGGCTCAAGGACCTAAATGGGAAGACTGCCTGCCGTATGCCGAGTTCTCTTATAACAACAACTTCCAGACCAGTCTAAAGATGTCACCATACGAGGCGTTGTATGGCTGTAAGTGCCGCACTCCTTTAAATTGGTCTCAAACTAGAGATAGCTGCATTTTCGAAACAGATCTCATGATGGAAGCTGAGAAACAAGTTAGGGAAATCAGAGATAGATTGCAATTGGCCAAATCTTGACAGAAGAGTTATTATGATGCAAAGCACCGACAGATCAGTTTTGAACCGGGAGAACATGTATACCTCCGCGTCACTCCTATGAAAGGAGTCAAGAGATTTCAGACTCATGGAAAGTTGGCACCTAGGTTTATTGGTCCATTTCCCGTCATGTCCCGAGTGGGTACTGTTGCTTATCAGTTGGAACTACCCCCAGAATTGTCAGACGTGCACAATGTGTTTCATGTCTCACAGTTGAGGCGATGCATATCGCCGCCTGAGAAAAGGGTTGCTATGACTGAAATAGAGTTGGCAAAGGATTTAACATACGAAGAGAGGCCAGTCAAAATTTTGGATCAGATGGAAAGGGTCACTCGCAGCAAAGTAAGGAAGTTCTACAAAGTCCAGTGGGAGCATCACACCGAGTCAGAATCAACTTGGGAACGAGAAGAATTTCTAAGGGCACATTATCCCAAATGGTTTTCCCAAGCAACCGAATCTCGAGGACGAGATTCATTCTAAGTGGGGGAGGTTTGTGACAGCATGATTTTTGCCCTCTTTCATTTGCGTGATTTTCTTTTGAAATGATTTTGGAAGTTGGAGTTTTTGAATCTTTTCATGGGGACTTAAACACTTGGGTACCCTTGGCTTTCACCCAAGTGCCTCATCTCCCTCTCTTGTCATCATTTCCTCTCTGGTTCACCTCATAATAATATTTGGAATGAAAAACATTCATTTCCTTCCCTTAAACCCTAGCTAGATCAATGTCCTCCAAAGCAACCCCAATTTTTCTTTGCCCACAAAGATCTGAGAAAATTCAAAAATATTCTTTGAGCCCTAGGGCACATTCCTGAACAAAAATATTGTACCACTTTTTGGAATATTTTTGCCACAGAATTTTTTTTTCTGTTCTGGGCAGAAATGGTGGTTTCTATAGCAACTACCATTTTACTTGCTCCAATGAGGCTGATTTTTCTTGTGCATCATCACCATAGTAGATGATTGCTAGCCTCCAAAACCCAGCCTCAAACTCCCAGCCGTTTGACCTCTGTGAACTCTCAAAGTTACTGATCAGAAACTTACTTGGCTTGTAAAATCTTTTCTACTGCGTCTGGATCCAAACCGAAGTGTGGCAAACTTCAAAACTACCACGAACAACAAGCCAGACATGAACTTTGGATGTAGGCCGGCCTGAGGGCAAAGTTCATGTGGTGACCACGCGTGTACATGATGCCAGCCTATGTGTCGGCGCGCTCTGGGTGCCACCGAGCACTTTGTTCGCGCGTGCTCGCTTCCCCGACTGCCAAAGCATGCCAAACCGCGCCACCATCTTCGTCCAAACCCCCT
Organism: Triticum dicoccoides; assembly: GCF_002162155.2. Lineage (NCBI taxonomy): Eukaryota > Viridiplantae > Streptophyta > Magnoliopsida > Poales > Poaceae > Triticum > Triticum dicoccoides. Next base: position 261,006,069 of record NC_041386.1, on the reverse strand, counting down.
TAACTCTCCCCTGGCACTCGCCGACACCGGAGCTCGCTGCAGCGAGCACGGGCACGGTTCGGCCAACATAACAATGCGGTGCGCACTGTGCTCGTCGTGTTCTCCTCGATCATGTGCTCGTCTCCGTTCGCCCACAGTCCCCGCACGAGCTGCGTCGCCTTCACCCCCTCTCACTGACACCGCTCGTCGCCGGGCGCCGTGTCCAGGTGTCGACGGCGGAGCCCGATTCCCCCCTCGCCGCTCGCCTATAAATGGAGCCACCCCCAGCCTTCTCGAGCACCATCCTCCACTCCCACACACCCCACAACACCGTAGGAAACCGTAGCCCGGCCGGGCAGGCCACGGGCCGCCGTCCCCGAGCTCGAGCTCGCCGGCGATCCTCTCGGGTCGCCACGGTAGCTCCAGCCCCTCCCAGGCCTGGGAAATCCTTCTAGGGCCTCCGCCACTCTCTGGTGGTGCTGTTCCACCTGGTTGAAGCCCCTGGAGTCGCCGATGTTCACCGTTGTCTTCGTCTCCGGCGACCTCCGTTCTCTGCCTCCGATTGCGAGGTCGATTCTGACGCCGTCCGACCACCCCTAGCTATGCTACGGGTACGGGCAAGTGCGCCTCCATCCCCTCTCTCGATCCCTCCCTCTCGTTTTGGCCGAGGAGCCCTCGTCACCGGCGTGAGCTCCGGCGAAGCCGTGACCTCCTCTGTTTCCTTCTCCCTCTTCCACCACCTGACTAGCGAGGCACGCTAGTCAGCCACTCAGTACGCGCACGAAGCAGTACGAGTGGTGGCGCCCCGAGGCTTTACGTCTTCGACGTCACCCCCCCTGTTTGTTTTATTTAAATTCAAATTCCAGAGAGATTCAAACATCTATAACTCTTCAACCATAAGTCCAAACGAATTGATTCTTTTTGCATTGTGTTCTTTGCAAAGAAATCTAGCAGCTCACCAAAAATGGGATTTTTCCCTGCTGTCTAGATTTTCTGGTGAATTTTAGAAGGGTTCTTGATATTTTCTTTTTGTGTTTAAATTTATTTTCAGAGGGTGAAGGTTGTCTTGAGGAACACCAGAGGGCTTGTGAGCCTCATCTGCACTAAGGCAAGCCACAGCAACATTTTCATGATGCCACTTCAATATTTGTGATATTTTTCTACTTGAATGAATGATTTAATCCATGCATTTAAATCATTATCATTAGGTTATTTATATTCTGTTAGTGTTTGCTTAAGTTTACATCTTATGTTATCAGAAAGTTTGTAGCTCCCAAGTGGTTATAGAAACTAGAATTAATCTTTGCTATGATAGAAATAATATGGTTATGGATATAAGTAATTTATTAGAACTATTTTCTTGCATGAGAAAAATGATAAAATTTGTTAGAAAAGATTCTGTTTAATGTGAGTTTAACCCTAACCACAGAAGTATGAGGTGTTGTTGATGTTTATGCTTAGTGTGGATTTAGTTGACTCGGTCATTTCGTTAATATGTGGTGCCTATGTTAGTGGTTGCATTTCATGGCATACTATGACACCGGGTATTTTCAATTTAAGTTGAACCTAATAATAATACAACTTGAATTTATCGTTGACCGAGTCATGGTGCCACTGAATCGATTTTTTCCCAGTGCAACCACATTTGCCTGTATGGGAAGGCCTTTATTTGGTCCGTTGTCATGCCTCTGGTCGGTGCCTCCTACTCGGGAAGGTTATGGGTGTGCGGTACCCTGGCCCAGTCAGCAGACATAACCTTGTGAGCCCGTTGTTGAGATTTTGGTACCGGTCCGAGTGAGGGACGGTCCCCGTGAGGGACGTTGGCCACGACGGTGGTCGTTGTGTCTTTGGTAGACACGGGGCCACCCAGGACTAGCCCAGTTGGGGAGTGGGTCGGAGTGGCCGAGAGAGTGTCATGGCAATGGAGGGGTTTCGTCGGAATGTCGTTGGTCCACCCGAATGGGAGTACGAGGCCATGGGTTCCGTGGTGTGGGTACAGTGCGCTACCTCTACGGAGTGTATTAATCTATCAATAGCCGAGTCCACGGTTACGGACACCTCGAAAGTAGGTCACACCATGGGTCAACATTTAATTAATCTTCCAAACTAAGTCATGAACTTTGCACTATTGAGGATGGCGGGAAAGTCATCCTGTCGATTGAGACCAAGTGTTGGTCGTGGTTGTGATCGCCGAAAGGATCACTGTTTGAGACCAAATATTGGTCGTGGTTGTGGTCACCGGAATGATCACGAAGTATCCATAGTGAAGATCATGTGGTTGGTACATTTTTGATCTAGAGGCGATCATTGTGGTAAGCTAGTCCGAGGGACTGTGCTCATAAGAGCGCGATCACAGCATGTTGGTTACATTGTTGCATTACTTATAATTGGTTAATTATCATGAAATTGTTTGTCATTATGTTTATTCTTGTTGTGAGATTGCAAGTACATTCAATGTACGACCTGGTGTGTCATGCCAGATTTTAGGAAAGTCCCGTGGAAAGGAGTGCTGCTCGAGTCTAGATCGTGTCCACATCGGTGTCCTTGTGCTATAGAGTTCCGCTATGATGTTGTTCTACTGCCGCGTAGTTGTTATGATCGAGGCCCTTTTATGTTCACTAAATAATGTACATATTGTTCGGCTGCACCGGGTGTGCAGCTTGGCCTCGCTACCTATTGTAATGTAAACTATGAGCCGCTAGTATCAATAAAGCGGTTATTTTCTGTACCAAGAAGTTGTGTGTTGCCAGAAGACATGGTCTCTGGGCTGGCAATGCAAGGTAAACCGGTCGCTCTGAGCCGGGGTGCCACACAGAATGGATGCCGAGCAGTCCAATCTTCCATGCCCTAACTTGGCGGCAGAAGATACCTACAGCGATGGCGGAGAAGACGAGGTCCGCGGCCGGCGTGAGGACGGCGTGAAAGAGGTCGCGGCAATTAAGCAATTCGTCTCCGGCGTCGACACTGAGCCTGGCGGCTCCCTGAGGTTAATGCAGCCATGGAGCCGCCCCCAGTTGTTTATCACCAGCGCGGAGCAAGGCGCTTCCGCACTTGCACGGGCATAGCCGCTCCTCGACCGTGTCGACTGCCAGCGTAGAGCACGGTGCTTCCACTGGTGCGTGGGTGGGGGCTCCCTCTGAATGGAGACCCCGGGGCGTGTATAGCCCACCCTGACACGTGGCTTGCACGGCACGGCTAGAGGAGGTGTGTCTGGGCACTCGTGAGCTAGTGCGGGACTCACGAGGCCCTACCTCAAGGCGGGTTGCGCCTGAATTTGATTCTTGACACTTGTGATGACCCTGTGAGATGGTTAGACAACCTGCGCCGAATGAATCTCCTGAGGTTGTCATGTGAGAAGGACAAACTTGAACGACCCCAGGAGGTGATGTGAACGGGACCGGCCAGACAGAGCTCAGTCGTTGGGTTTATCGACGCTGCAGGGATGGACCCGAGCACAGACGTCGTGCCCAGTCTTCTCACGCGAAAATCCTGAAGAAAGACAACCGGCGCGCAGCTCCCGTGGTGACGAGGCACTGGGTCACGCGCCGTGGCTCGTTCGCCACGATTAGCTCATGCGAGAACAAGGCACCAAGGGCCATGGGAGGTGATGTACACGGGAGCTGGCCCGCGAGCTAGAGCTTAGCCTCTTGGGTTTAGCGACGCTGCAGGGACAGACCCGAGCACAAACGTCGTGCCAGTCCTTAATCAGGAGGCGGTCGTGGGTGGGTTTGCAAGGGCGTACGACGTTCATGGTATCGAAGTACTGGACAGGCATATAATAATCATAAAGTAACTCATGGAAGGAGGTAAAGCTAGTCCTGATAGATGCAAGAACGATACATGCCGCAGGGACAGACCCACGCGGCCTAGGGATGATGTAGCCCGAGGGGCGCCCCCAATCAAGGCGAATTAAAGATGCAAAAGGATACATGTCGCAGGGATAGGCCCATGTGACCTAGGGATAATGCAGCCCGTGGAGCGCCCCCAACTGAATAAACTGGAAATATCACCTGGCTCCGTCGCTGAAGAGATGTTGGAGTAGCTGAAGATGCGTGTCGAAGAAGTCGCTCCTCACGAGCTGCCTAGGTCCTGAACCTATAGAGGCTCGGGAGGCTCATGAAGAACCGTCGCCATCTCCGCCAGGACCGCGTGGTGCCTAGCCTCCTGAGCTCTACGATGCTCCGCAGGCGACACTCGAAGGTAGTAGCCATGCTCGGCAGGCCAAAAGGCATGCGAACATAGCTGTGAGGGGCGCCCTCACACCGACCAACGTGCGATGGCTAGAAGCGCTCCTGGGATGCGGCCCTGTTGAGCCCTGGAATGTTGACGCAGACGCGCAGCTCGTTGTCCTTGCCAGGACAACAAGCCGCGCCAGGTGGTGGGCGGCGGTCGCCGTGCATGGCTCTCACCTCTAGAAGCTCCTCGGTCGCCTTGGTGATGAATTCCTGAGCACCCGGCACCCCGTGCCTTGTGCCCTCGCGAGGGAAGCGTGCGATGTAGCACGCCTCCACGTGGTGCCCGAGCGCCTTCCTCGTGACATTGGCTAAATCAGAGGCCCTCCAGAAGAGAGCCCCGAGCCCAGCCTAAGGAGGGCGCTGGGCGCGCTTTCCTATGCGCGAGAGGGAGGCGCCCCATCTATGGGCGCAGGTCCTGAGGTGGTGTCGCTAGAGACACCGCTCTCCTGAGGCTCTTGGCGGAGCAGCTGCTTCTTCTTCTTGGGGGCAGCCTCAGGAGGGTGGATGGTGCCCTCGTTGCCTGGGTCCTCGATCGCTGCGGCCTGGTAGGCGCGGTCGAGAGAGCACACCGCATCCTTCTCCTCGCAGGCTACCGTGACGATGTCGCGGTTCCCTGGCATCTTGAGGACATTGTAACCATGGTGAGTCACCGCCATGAACTTGGCCAGGGCTGGATACCCTAGGATGGAATTGTACGGGAGGCGGATGTGGGCGACGTGAAGTCGATGAGCTCTGTGCGGTAGTTGTCACATTGGCCGAAGGTGACAGGGAGGCGGATTTTCCCTATTGGGGTGGTGGAGCCGTCGGTCGCTCCTGAGAAAGGCTTGGTGGGCTGCAGCTAATCATATGGTACTAGGAGTCGATCAAATGTCTCGATGGAAAGAACACTGAGCCCCGCACCACCATCGATGAGGGCCTTGGTGACAAGGACATTGCTGATGACGAGCGAGCAAAGCATCGGAAGGGCACCGGCAATTGCCGCACACTTGAGCTAGTCGGACGAGCTGAAGGTGATGGTGCACTTGGACCACCTGAGCGGACGTGTGGCCTCGAACCTGGGGAGGGATGCATTCACCTCGCGAGCGAACTGCTTGAACATGTGTTGAGAGGCTGGGGCCTGGGTGCCGCCCAAGATGTAGGCGATGGAGGGTGGTTCCTGGAAGCCCCCAACCCCCTAGTCCTGGCGGTGGTCGTCATTCCTTCTTGGTGGCGGTGGCAGCGGAGGGAGGCCGGCATTGCCCTGAGGACGGTCCTCACGAGGCTGATCTCTCCAGGCACCCTCGCGAGGCTGGCCCTGCCAGTGGTCCTCGCGAGGCTGGTCGCGCCACTCCTGGCGGGGGCTGCGGTCATCCCAGCGCCCTCCGCTTCGACCTCCTCTACAGTCGTAGCCTCGATCGTTGCGCTCAGGGCATCGACCAAGGCGTCCGTCGCGTATGGCCCTGAGCTCCTGACAGTCATTGGTGTTGTGGATGTGTATGTTGTGGAAGACGCAGAATGGACAGCTGCCCTTGGATGACTCTAGGTGGTCGCTGTCGGGCTTCATCTCTTGTTCAGCTGCGAGCACAGGCGCCCCCTTGCATTTCACGTCCTTGGCCTTGGCCTTCTTGTCTTCTAGGTCAGCCGCTGGGAGCTCAAGGAGGGAGAGGCACCCTTCCTCGGCTCTCGCGCACATGGTTGCCATGTTGAACATCTCCAGAGCCGTGCACAGGTCTTCATGGATGGCGAGCTCCTCCTTCATCTTGACATCACGGATGCCATCGGAGAACGCCGAGATGGTGGCCTCGTCCAAAACATTGGGATCATGAGGCGGACGTTGTTGAAGCACTGGATGTACTTCTGCAGGGTTTCCCCTGGCTGCTGCTTGATGCGCTGCGGGTCACCCGCGGCAGGCGGGCAGTTGCGAGTGCCTTAGAAGTTGGCGACGAAATGCTCGCACATCTCGCCCCAGGAGGAAATCGATCCCACGGGCAGGTTCAGGAGCCACGAGCGCGCGCTGTACTTGACAGCCATGGGAAACCAGTTCTCCATGACCTTCTCGTTGCTGTTGGCCGCCTCGATGCTCAACTCGTAGAGCTTTAGGAACTCCGCAGGGTCGGGGGTGTCGTCGTAGTGCTGGGGCAGGTCGGGCTTGAACTTGCCTGGCCAGACAATGCTGCGTAGCTCGGGAGTGAAGGCTCGGCATCTCGCGGTAGTCACGGGAGCCCGTCGTGGAGGTGGAGCCTGGTCTTGGCGCTCACGCGCCGCCACCGCAGGCGACACGCAGTCTTGATGCGGTGGTGCAGGGAGCGCTGGAGCACCTTTTCGTGGCCGCTGGACCTCCTGGTAGCTTTCTTCTCTGCGTGCGGGCGCCCTGCGCGACGGGTCATGCCGTGGGGCTGCGCTTCTTGGACCAAGGGCGACGTCCTGATGGGGAGGCAGTGGAGGTTCTCCATGGGCTACGTCGCCCGCAGCGGGCGGCGGGCGAGGCAGCGAGAGGGATGGCGCAGGCGAGCCCCCAGCCGCGCTGACAAGCTCGGTGATGCGGTCCAGCCAGTCCTCGTAGAAGTCGTCAATGGGACGGTAACGCAGGAGCTCATGCACCATGAGCAGTGTAGCCTGCACGTCCGCCGGCCCGGGACGAGCGTGAGACGATGAGCCAGCCGGAGTCAGCGACAGGGTGGCGGTGCATCCATCTCGCCGCACGGAGGGGTGTTGTGGTGAAGCTTGTTGCTCATGCCCCGCCGGGCCAGTGGTGGCATTGGCAGAAGGTGATGGAGAACGACAGGGAGGCCCGCCAATGGGCGCCGTCTGGGCGACGCAAGCTGCGAGAGCGGCTCGTCGCTCGGCACGGGCTCGACGAGCATCAGCCATGGATGCAGTGGAGCGGCGGCGGGTCAACTGACGAAAGAGAGGCTCCGACGCACCCCTACCTGGTGCACCAAATGTCGGATTCGGGGTTCCGCATACCCTTGAGAGGTTCGAACACTGGGGTGCGTGCGAAGAACTCTCCCCTCCCAGACTGCCTGCTCGATGATTCCACGGCCTAGCTTGATGAACCCAAGGGACAAGAGACACATCGGTTTATCCTGGTTCGGGCCACCTTGTGGTGTAATGCCCTACTCCAGCTTTGTTGTGGATTTCCTCGAGGGGCTGAGGATGAACTAGTACAGTGGTTGAACAGCCTCGGGAGGTGAGGTGTTCTTGAGCTCGATGAGCTGGTGGTGAGAGGGTGATCTGAATGATCCGTCCCCGTCTATGGTGGTGGCTAAGTCCTATTTATAGTGGCCTTGGTCAAATTTAAGGCGGGAAGGGATACCACAATGGCCAAATTTGAAGGGGGCAACTAGTACAAGCTATCCTGACAAAAGTAGTCTTCGCCTGGAAAAGGCTCTAGTGGTGAAGTTGTGGTGGTCTCTGCGATGTCCTTCGTCCTAACGGTCTTGGTCTTGTTGCACCGATATGGAAATCTTCGCTTGATTCCTTGGGACTCCGCGCCTGCGCTTCCCTTCTTGGCACCAAAGAGGAAACTGGTACATTGCACCCGCTGGCACCCTGGCCTTGGTCGTCATGGCTCACGTCACGTGAACCTCGCGAGGTGCACCTTGCCTTGATATCTCCACTCCTCGGGGAGCCATCCTGGTGAGGCCTCCCCCAGGGAGATCTTAGTGTCATCCACCTCGCGAGGCTTGGCCCCTCGCGAGGGTCTTGAGTTGTTGTTGCGGAAGCTGGGCCATACCAGGCCGCTGTCGGAGCCACGTCATGGGCCGCAGGTAGGCAAGTCTAGGTACCCCTGTTCCCAGGACGCCGACAATAAAACCTTCATGTGCTTTCGGTGCGATTTTGAAGTGTGATGCGGATCCTTGATCCAGCACCTAGCACAAAAGGCTCTGAAATAGCTGACGTTTGGCTTCTTACCAGTCAGGAGCTCATATGATGTCTTCTTTAAGAACTTGTGAAGATAAACGCGGTTGATGATGTGGCATGTAGTATCAATGGCTTTAGGCCAGAATTTCCTTGCAGTCTTGTACTCATCAAGCATCATTCGTGCCATCTCAATGAGGGTTCTGTTCTTGTGATCCATGATGCCAATTTGCTGAGGTGTGTATGGAGCAGAGAACTCATGTGTGATGCCCAATGTATCAAGATAAGTGTCGAGGCTGGTGTTTTTGAATCATGTGCCATTGTCACTTCTGATGTGCTTGATCTTGATGCCATAATTGGTCATGGCACGATTGGCGAATCGTCTGAGGACACCCTGCACTTCAGTCTAGTAGAGAATTATGTGCACCCATGTATATCTTGAGTAATCATCAAAAATGACGAAACCATAGAGGCATGAAGTGGTAGTAAGGGTAGAGTAGTGAGTAGGGCCAAATAAATCCATGTGAAGCAGCTCGAAGGGACGCGTTGTTGCCATGATTGTCTTCAAGGGATGATTGGCCCTAGTCATCTTTCTGGCTTCACAGGCACCACATAGATGATCTTTCTTGAACTTGACGCCCTCTATGCCTATGACATGCTTATTCCTCACGAGAGTGTGCAAGTTCCTCATGCCCGCATGCCCTAGCCTCTGATGCCAGAGCCAGCACTCTGATGCTTTTGCTAGAAGACATACGACTAGTTGTGGTCCTACCAAGAAATCTACCATATACAGATCATCTTTTCGATATCCTTCGAAGACTAGAGATTTGTCAGATTCCATAAGCACAAGGCAACGATATTTTCCAAATATCATAATCCTATTCAGATCACAAAGCATTGAGACAGAGATTAAGTTGAAACCAAGGGATTCAACAAGCATCACTTTATCCATGTGCTGATCTTTGAGATTGCAACTCTGCCTAAGCCCAATACCTTGCTTTTACCGGTGTCAGCAAATGTGATGTGACTTTTGTCAGATGGACATAGGGTTGAGTCCATAAGAAGACTTCGATCACCAGTAATGTGGTTAGTGCATCCACTGTCCATAATCCACTTAGTAGCCTTCGGAGTCGTACCCAACAGTGCAGTTTGGGGGATAGGCTTCACAAAGAGAAGTGTGAAGCATAAACATTTGACGAACAAGCATACTATCAAAGTTTGGGTCCTTATTAGGGCAGATAGGATGATTGTCAATAAATCCTGGGACAAAGTACATAGTAAGACCATTTTGGCATTTTATCTTGAGTCCCACAAGATGTTTTAGGTCCCCAGCATAAGTGTCAGAAGCTTTTGATTTCCGGCTGGAGACCATTCCCTGCAAAATAGAGTTAATTCTTCTTAACCACCCACATCTTCAGGGGTGGCTTAGAAGCAATGAGTCTAAGTGCGGCATCTGAGAACTTCGGCTTTGGAGCCCTAGCAAATAGCCTTGAAGGAGGTGAATAATACTCATAATAATAAGCAGAAAAGTTCTTGGTTTTATGAACATAGCGGTTTGATGAAACACGCTCATATTCATAAGTATGAGTATGGTTTCCTTGCAAAACATTGGCGTTAGGGTGACCTTGGTGGGTTCTTTCTCTGTATGAAGACTTTGGTCCATATGAAGCCTTTGGTCTGGGGTTTGTCTTCTTCCCAGGTGGTCTCATGATGACATTCACAGGAAGCTTCTCAAGATAGCTTTTGGGGACCCAGATCTTCTTCAGGGGTGGTCTGTTCCTGCAGTTAGTACCAATATACCTGGCAAATACTTCACCATTCTGATTTCTGAATAGTTTATAATTTGCATCAAAGGATTCATCAATGATAATAGGTTTAGCACAAGTGAAGCCAGATAAGGTAGATGGATCCACGGAAGGTCCCTTTGCAGCAACCCATGTGGTTTTGGGGTACTCCTCAGGCTTCCAGTAAGAACCATCCACATTCATTTTCCTCTCGAACCCAACACCCTCTTTCCTAGGGTTTTAGTTCAGAATCTGTTTCTTGAGGACATCACATAGTGTCTAATGCCCTTTGAGGCTTTTGTACATCCCTGTTTCAAGCATTGTCTTCAACCTAGCATTCTCATCAACAATAGTAGTGGTATCCTCAGAGGAGGGGTTAGAAACCGCATCAGCAGTTGAAGATATTGCAACAATAGCAGCAGTTGAACATTCAGCAACAGAGACAACATTATCACGCTTAAGACATTTTAAACAAGGTGGCTCAAAGTCTTCCTGAGCGGAACTGATCTGTTGAGCGCGAAGTGAATCATTCTCCTTTTGAAGATCTTCATGAGACGCTCTCAGATTCTCAAGTTCTTGCTTCCTTTGAAGATAATCATAGGAAAGCTTCTCATGAGTAGCTGAGAGAGTTTCATGACGAATTTCAAGTTCTTCGTACTTAGCATGAAGATTTTTTATGTCTTCAATTAAGGACCGATCTCGATTCATTTCCGCATCCAACAGGTCATCGCTTTTGTCTAGCAACTTTTGAATACGTTCCATAGCAGTTTGTTGTTCAGTTGCAATTTTAGCAAGAGTTTTGTAGCTAGGTTTGGATTCACATTTAGAGTCATCTTCACTGGATGTTTGAAAGTAAGCATCGGATGAGTTTACCTTGGCACCACGTGCCATGAAGTAGTAGGTAGGAGCAGAGTCGTTCTCATCATCGGCTTCAGCGTCGGCGACATGGCCATTGTCTTCGGTGTTGAAGATGGACTTGGTGACATAAGCTGAAGCTAGAGCCAGGCTTGCCACGCCTGAATCAGACTCCTCCTCAGACTCCACCTCTGCCTCCTCAGAAGTAGACTCCTCCTCTGAATCCATCTCCTTGCCAACAAATGCACGAGCCTGCTAGATGAGCTCTTCTTGTGAGACGAGGACTTTGATGATGATCTTGAAGAAGACTTTGAGCATTTCTTCTTCTTCTTGTCGTCAGAATCATATTCCTTGCTCTTCTTCTTCTTCTTAGATTCCTTGTCCCATTGAGGACACTCAGAGATGTAGTGTCCAGGCTTCTTGCATTTGTGGCATGTTCTTTTCTTGTGGTCACGAGTGGAAGCCTCATCATTTCTTGAGCTGGATCTTGAAGACTTTCTGAAGCGATTCTTTTTGGAAAACTTATGGAACATCTTCACGAGCATAGCTAGCTCCTTTCCAATGTCTTCAGGATCCCCAGAACTGCAGTTAGATTCTTCTTCAGATGAGGAAACAACCTTTGCCTTCAAAGCACGGGTTCGGCCATAGTTGGGGCCATAGATGTCTCTCTTCTCAGACAACTGGAACTCATGTGTGTTGAGCCTCTCAAGTATGTCAGACCGATCGAGATCTTTGAAGTCAGGACGTTCCTGTATCATCAGGGCCAAGGTGTCGAATGAGATGTCAAGTGATCCCAGGAGCTTCTTGATGATTTTGTGCTTGGTGATCTCAGTGGCGCCAAGTGCGCGAAGCTCATTTGTGATATCAGTGAGGCGACCAAATGTGAGCGTGACATTCTCATTGTCATTTCTCTTGAAGCGATTGAAGAGGTTGCGAAGAACATCAATCCTTGAATCTCTCTGAGTTGAGACACCTTCGTTGACGTTGGAGAGCTAGTCCCAGACCAGCTTTGCAGTTTCCAGTGCACTCACACGGTCGTACTGTCCTTTGGTCAGATGACCACAGATGATGTTCTTGGCAGTCGAATCCAGTTGAATGAACCTCTTGACATCAGTAGCGGTGACACCTTCATGGACCTTGGAAACGCCATTCTTGACGGCATACCAGAGGTCGACATTAATGGCTTCAAGATGCACGCGCATCTTATTCTTCCAGTAGGGGTGATCAGTGCCATCGAAGACCGGGCACGCAGCGAAGACCTTGATTATCCCTGTAGTCGACATAGCTAAAACTCCAGGTGGTTAAACTGAATCAGACAGAACAAGGGATCACCTTGCTTTGATACCAATTGAAAGTGCTAGTTATCGACTAGAGGGGGGTGAATAGGCGATTTTTATGAAAGTCTTCAAAACACGAGGTCTTTGAAGACAAAAAGTAGAAATGAACCTATTGATATGCAACGGAAGATAGACTACACTAGACAAGCCATAGTCAAGTAAGCAATGTAGTGAAAGTACAAAGGCTATCATCAGCTAGGTAGTATGGTTCAGGATGGAAGACAGTATGAAGCCAAACAGTAAATAGTCTTCACATAGTGAAGTCAATCAGATCAGACAATCTAGCAATGACTTCATGAAGACAAACTAAAAGGTAACGGGAAGTGGGAGATAGAACCAGTTGCTTGGTGGAGACAATGATTTGGTAGACCAGTTCCAGTTGCTGTGACAATTGTATGTCTGGTTAGGGAGGCTGAGATTTAACTCAGAAGACCGCATCTTCACCTTATTCCCCTTGATCTAAGGACACCCGGTCCTCGCCCAATCACTTTGGTAAGTCTTCAAGGTAGACTTCCAAACCTTCACAGACTTCGTTCACTGGCGATCCACAATGACTCTTGGATGCTCAGAACGCGACGCCTAACCGGCTGGAGGATTCACAGTCCTCAAGTCTAACAAGTCTTCAGGTCACACAGACATAAAGACTTTAGTGATGTCTAACACTCTTTGGCTCTGGGTGTTTTGGGCTTTGTCCTCACAACAATCTCTCTCTCTCAAATGCTTCGGAGGTGGATTGCTCTCAAACGACAAAAGCCGTGCACTAACTCTGAGCAGCCACCAATTTATGGTGTAGGGGTGGGCTATTTATAGCCATGAGGCAACCCGGCCTGATATGTCCGAAATGACCCTGGGTCACTAAGGAACCGACATGTGTCCAACGGTCGGATTTCAAACACACGCGGCAGCTTGACTTGGGCTACAAGCAAAGCTGACTCATCCAACTCTGGATAGAGATTCGCTCGAAGACATAGGATTTTGGTTGAGCATCACATTAGTCACTCTGACTTTGTTCACTTGGACCCCACTTAACAGTACGGTGGTTCCTATGACTCAACAAAGAAGAAAAGGAAACTACAAAATGACTATGTCATCGCACTCCATAGTCTTCAAGTGAATGTCTTCTCCTGTAATCTTCGTTGTGAATGTCTTCACGAACCACCATTGTCTTCAATGTCATCACACATTTTTAGGGGTCATCTCTGGTAGGTAAACCGAATCAATGAGGGACTACTACATGTGTTATCCTGCAATTCTCACAAACACATTAGTCCATCAACCAAGTTTGTCGTCAATACTCCAAAACAAACTAGGGGTGGCACTAGATGCACTTACACTTTCATATACTTGTGAGAATTTTCATTATAGAACTTGGCTTGTATATTCCAATGATGGGCTTCCTCAAATTACCCTAGGTCTTCATAAGCAAGCAAGTTGGATGCACACCCACTCAGTTCCTTTTTGAGCTTTCATACACTTATAGCTCTAGTGCATCCATTGCATGGAAATCCCTACTCACTTGCATCAATATCAATTGATGGGCATCTCCATAGCCCATTAATTTGCCTAGTTGATGTGAGACTTTCTCCTTTTTTGTCTTCTCCTCACAACATCCACCATATTCTATTCCACATATAGTGCTATATCCATGGCCCACGCTCATGTATTGCGTGAAAGTTGAAAAAGATTGAAAACGTTGAAAGTATGAAACAATTGCTTGACTTGTCATCAGGGTTGTCCATGATGAAATATTTTGTGTGACGAAGATAGACTATATGACTTTGTAGGGACTACTTACTATGGCCATGTTATTTTAAGAAGACATGATTGCTTTATTAGTATGCTTGAAGTATTATTGTTTTTATGTCAATATTAAATTTTGTTTTGAATCTTATGGATCTGCAAATTTATGCCATAATAAAGCATATTACATTGATAAATATGTTGGGTAGCATTCACACTTCATAAATTCTTTCTTTTATCATTTATCTACTCGAGGACGAGCAGGAATTAAGCTTGGGGACGCTGATATGTCTCCAACGTATCTATAATTTGTGAAGTATTGATGCCATGTTTGCAACAATTTTATTTGGTTTTGGTATGATTTGATTAGAACTAACCCGGACTAACACTGTTTTCAGCAGAACTACAGCGGTGTCATTTTCTGTGCAGAAATAAAAGTTCTCGGAATGGGCTGAAAATTTACGATTATTTTTGATGGACCAAAAGAGGCCCCCGAAGCACCGGAGCTGGACAAGGAGAGTCCCGAGGAGTCCACAAGCCAGGGGCACGCCCTACCCCCAGGGCGTGCCCTAAGGGCTTGTGGGCCCCTCGAGCACCCCCTTGACTTATTTTTGATGCCAAAAATTCTGATAAATATGAAAACCTCCGAAAAGAACCCTAGATGAGAAGTTCCTCTGCCGCAAGCCTCTGTAGCCACGAAAAACCAATCGGGAGCCTGTTCCGGCACCCTGCCAGAGGGGGAAACCATCACTTGAGGACATATTCATCATCCTGGCGGGCACTATGATGAGGAGGGAGTAGTTCCCCCTGGGGGCTGAGGGTATGTACTAGTAGTTATGTGTTTGATCTCTCTCTCTCTTGTGTTCTTGATTTGGCACGATCTTGATGTACCGCAAGTTTTGTTACTATAGTTGGATCCTATGGTGTTCTTCCCCCTCTGCGTTCTTGTGATGAATTGAGTCTTGCTCTTTCAGGTTTCGTTATGTTGGATTGAGTATTGGATTTGTAATACTTGATGTATGTCTTCCGATGGGATATTGGTTGTGACAATTGGATGTTCTATTGATTCACTCGATGTATGTTTTGGCACTCAACTCACGGATTCCCGAGAAGACATTGTGAAAGTGCAACTATCCCTAGGTGGTTTTGGTAATTCCTAACAACATATAGCCCATTGAGTAATGTTATTTCAAGATAAATATTTCAGGAAAGCTCAATGTTTGGCAGGGGATGGATCAGAAAGTGGACCCCTCAAAATACTAAGAACACATGTTGGATCAAGCTCAAGACTCTACATTTTACTTTTAGTGATCCAAGATCACATTGAGTCCATAGGAAAAGCCAGTACTATTAAAAGGGGATGAGGTGTTGCTTAATGAGTTACTTGCTCAAAATGCTTAGTGATATGCTCCAAAACCCTCAACTACTTTCTCATATCCACATATGTCCCAAACCAAAAGTCAAACTCGGCCCCACCGAAATTTCCTACCCGGCGCCACCGAGTTCACTTGACATAGCCACTGCCACAAACGCTAGTCATTTCGGTCACACCGACAGGGATCTCGATCTCACCGAGATGGGATTGCAACCTCTTTGTTTCCCTTCGTAACGTTTCGGTCCAACCAAGATGAGCGACCGGTCCCACCGAGATTGCAATGCAAACTCTCGGTATCCCCTTTGTAACGTTTCGGTCTAACCAAGATGAGCGAATCGGTCCCACCGAGTTTGCCAGACCAACTCTCTGTTTGCCTCTTACCAAAATCGGTCCCACCGAGTTTGTGTAATCGGTCTCACCAAGATTACGTTATGCCCTAACCCTAATGGAATCGGTCCCACCGAGTTGACATGTCGGTCCCACCGAAAATCCTAACGTTCACATTTTGAACTAAATCGGTCTGACCGAGTTTCATGATTCGGTCCCACCGAGTTCGGTGATTTGTGTGTAATGGTTAGATTTTGTGTGGAGGCTATATATACCCCTCCACCCACTCTTCATTCATGGAGAGAGCCATCAGAACATTCCTACACTTCCAACATACATTTTCTAACAGAGAACCACTTACACTTGTGTTGAGGTCAAGATATTTCATTCCAACCACATAAATATTGATCTCTAGCCTTCCCCAAGTTGCTTTCCACTCAAACCCTCTTTCCACCAAATCCAATCCTATGAGAGAGATCTGAGTGTTAGGGAGACTATCATTTGAAGCACAAGGCAAAGGAGTTCATCATCAACACGCCATCTATTACCTTTTGGAGAGTGGTGTCTCCTAGATTGGTTAGGTATCACTTGGGAGCCTCCGTCAAGATTGTGGTGTTGAACCAAGGAGTTCGTATGGGCAAGGAGATCGCCTACTTCGTGAATATCTACCCTAGTGAGACAAGTCCTTCGTGGGAGATGGCCATGGTGGGATAGACAAGGTTACTTCTTCATGGACCCTTCGTGGGTGGAGCCCTCCGTGGACTCGCACAACCGTTACCCTTCGTGGTTTGAAGTCTCCATCAACGTGGATGTACAATAGCGCCACCTATCGGAACCACGCCAAAAATCTCCGTGTCTACATTGTGTTTCCTCCCTCAGTCTCCTCCCTTTACCATCATATGCAATTGTTTTACATTCCGCTGATATACTCTTAGAATTGCATGTGTAGGTTAATTACTTGACTTGTGCTAAGTTCCTAAAATCTGCCAAGACTTAAAATTGGGAAAAGGCTAGATTTTTATTTGGTCAAGTAGTCTAATCACCCCCCCCCTCTAGACATACTTTCGATCCTACAAGTGGTATCAGAGCTTTGGTCTCCATTTGCCTTGATTTTCATAGCTTTTGGAAGTCATAGCCTTGGTTTCACAACCTAGGAGAGTATGGCGTCTAGCGAGGGAAACTACCACCGTAGAGGTCCTTACTATGATGGTACTAATTTTGCTAGTTGGAAGCATAAGATGAAAATGCATATTCTTGGACATAACCCCGCCGTATGGGCTATTGTGTGTATTGGCTTGCAAGGTGAATTCTTTGATGGAAGAGAACCGAATCGTGAAGCTACCGCGGAAGAGTTGAAGATACTGCAATACAATGCTCAAGCTTGTGATATCCTCTTCAACGGATTGTGCCCCGAAGAATTCAACAAAATCAGCCGTCTTGAGAATGCAAAGGAAATTTGGGATACTTTGATTGATATGCACGAAGGTACCGACTCCGTCAAGGAATCCAAGTTGGATGTGCTTCAAAGTCAGCTTGACAAGTTCAAAATGAAGGATGGTGAAGGTGTCGCTGAAATGTACTCTAGGCTTGCTCTAATCACAAATGAGATTGCCGGCTTAGGAAGTGAAGAGATGACCGACAAATTCACCATCAAGAAGATCCTAAGAGCTTTGGACGGAAAATATGATACCATTTGCACATTGATTCAAATGATGCCCAATTACAAAGATCTCAAGCCAACGGAAGTCATTGGAAGAATTGTTGCTCATGAGATGTCACTCAAGTATAAGGAGGAGCTCCATAACAAGTCAAGTGGTGCTTACAAAGCCTCATGTGAAGCTCCCACATCATCAAGTGAGAAACAAACCTTCAATGAAGAATTGATCTTAATGGTGAAGAACTTCAACAAGTTCTACAAGAGTAGAAGCAAAGAGAGAAGTTCCAAGTCAAGGTCCTACAATGACAAAAGATCTTCAAGTCATGAACATAATTGCTACAATTGTCGAAGACCCAGACACTACTACAATGAGTGTACGGCTCCCTAAAAAGAAGATAAGTTTCTCCCAAAAGAAGTAGAAGAGAAGAATCACCACCTAGAGAGAGAAGGAGTAGAGATGATCGTTATGAGCGAAGACCCTCTCGGAGAAGCAAGGAATCAGAAAGGAAGGACAAGTCATCAAAGAGCTACACAAAACGAAGACATCAAGCTCATGTTGGTGAATGGGTATCCGGATCCGACTCCAACAATCACTCCGAAAGAAGTTACCACTCCGACTCTGAATACACTCAAGATGAAGGTGTTGCCGGTCTAGCACTTGTGTCAACCGACTCCTATGACATATTTGACTCACCAAATGAAGGAATTGGAACATGCTTCATGGCTGAAGGCCCAAAGGTATCACACCCTGAGTATGTTGATTTCAATAGTGATGAAGATGATTTTCTAGGTGATGATGATTTACTTGTTGACAACTCTAGTTATGAAAACTATGATGAACTTGCTATTAATCATGCTAATCAAGATAAAATGAATGACAATGATAAGAAGGAGATTGAGTGTCTAACTAAAGAACTAAACACTCTTAAGTTAGCTCATGAAACTACCTTGGAAGATCATCGAGAACTTTTAAAGACTCGTGAGAAGCTACACTTTGAAAAACTCAACCTTGAGCAAGAGCATGAGTTCTTAAAGGCAATCAATGATGATCTTCGCAAGAAAAGTTCTTCTTACATTGCCAAGCGTTTACTCTTGTCTACTTACATGCCACAAGTTAAATCTAGCAATAAGAACAAGAAATATTCTTCTTCTAGTAGTAACAATAATCATGCTAAAACCAATGTTGTTGCTTCTAGTAGTTCTCTTGATTCCACTAATGATTCTCTTAGCCAAGTTACACTTGAGGAGGAAAATAGCTTATTGAAGGGAATTATAGAGAAAGGTGTTTACAAGAGTCTTGCCAGAAGTAAGCAATTTGAGGAAATTGTACGCAAGCAAGGAAGACACCGGAAGAATCAAGGTGTTGGTTTTGAACGAAAGTTCAATGCCAATGGAGTTGAGTGGGAAGAAGACCAATACCCCAAGACGAAGTTTGTTCCCCAACAAGAGAAGTATGATCCTACTTCTCTCCAAGGAACACAAGCTCAAGATGATCTTCCACCACAAGATCACAAGCTAAAGGGCAAGGACAAGCTTCAAGAGGAGATTGATGCATTTGAAGAAGCCCCTAAGGCATTGGTCAAGTGGGTTCCCAAGACTACATCAAGTTCTACTTCATCAAGTACGACTACAACTCCAAGGATTCCCATCAAGATGGTGTGGATCCCGAAGAAGAAGAACTAGAGAGTTCTTGAGGGTGACTCCGCCAACATACTTCACTCATATCATTTTGGCAAGGACAAGTGCAAACAACTTCTGTATCTTGCACTAGTTCAGGGAGTCACAAACCCTCTTGTTGGTAAGACAAGGGACAAGGTAACCTAATGCATTCATGGACATCATCTCATGTGAATAGCACTCTATGTCTATGGATATCATTGTTTGTTCCTTGTGGGACTAACCCGTGTAGGTATTGAAAGTGCAACTCACTCCAAAGGATTGCTCCGAATGATCTACATCAACTTTGAGCACCTACATCTTCAACACCTACATGAAGTCATCATCGACAAAACCCAAGGTTAGTTAATCCCTCCTAGGGGGGATATCACATCTAGGGGGAGCTTTACTCTAATCAATTGATCTACAGCAACTCTAACGATGTGAACACAACAATGCATTATGTAAAAGTGGTAACCCCACTTGTGCTTAAACGATGAGTATGACCTACGATCAAATGTTCTCATTTGACTCCTCAGTCAATATACTCATATATAAATGACCTAGTCATTGCCAAATTGCTTGATAGATGCTAGAGTGATTGTGCATGCTTTGCCACATATTTCATTTGCCATCTTATTGTGTGAGCATGTTGGTTGCATATTTTACTGATTCGAGGACATCCATTTGTTGCCTTGATTGTTTAGCTTTTTCTTTTTGCCAAATGGATGGACAAGAATGCCTAAGGACTTCCTCTAGCTATCTATGATTTTCTCTTCTCAAACTCTATTCATGCTACATCACAAAGTTTGAACAACTTAGATTCGAACCTCTCTGTGTGAGGAGCACTCGGAGTCCCCGATTCGTCATAGAATTAAACTTCCAAAACCTCTTTGTGCATTTCGGTATGACCGAGTCATCCATTTCGGTCACACCGAGATCACTAAGTTGATCTAAGTTTTCAATCTTGGTGCAACCGATTTGAACTTTTCGGTCACACAGAGTTGCAATAACCGCTTGCGATTCTGCATCTTGGTGCCACCGAGTTGTTCCACTCGGTCACACCGATAGGGTCGGGATATATATACCCACGGGTGAGATTTTGGAAATTTCTTCAAACTCCTCAGCCCGCACGTGTGTCCTGCTCCGCCTCCTCGGGTCTCCGGATCGTCTCCTCGCCGCCAGCGACCTCCCGCCGCTGGTTTCCATCGCCGTCCGAAAATCTGCTCCGCCTTTGTCACCATAGCGAACTCCCCCCGAATTAGGGTATGGGTTCGACCCTTGTGCTATTCTTTTACCTCTGATTCATAGCACATTGTTTTGCCATGATCCTTACCACATATGCAAACACTCTATCCACTAAAAACATCCTTTAGGTTAGATTTGATTTGAAAATTAAGGGTTAGATCTCCGCCAAACTCATCTCGGACCGACCGAGTTGTAGAAACCGGTCTCACCGATTTGGCTTAGTCCATAGCACTTGCAATTTTCGGTCTAACCGAAAATTGCAAATCAATGTGACCGAGTTTAATTCTCTGTGAAACCCAGCAGTCTCTGTGCCACTGAACTGTGACTCGATCTGACTGAGTTTACTAGTTTAGGTTCCAAAAGCTACTTCAGTGTCACCGAGTTTACAAATCGATAGCTCCAAAATGCTTTCTGTGGAGAACTAAAACTAAGCTTTTAAGTCATCTGTTGTGATGCTCATCCACTCTATCTCATTTACATCTATTCACAGAGTCTGTTGTTAGTGAGTTTGCAGAGATGTCTAATCAGAGTGACAGTCAGAACAAGTCTAAGGAACATGTGCAGCTGAGTGAGGGTTCAGATCCCTCGAGCACTTCTGATGATGGCAGCAGGAGCACTCCCAGCAACTTGCCAAAGGCAGCCACCAGATCTAGGAAGAAGAGAACCTCAGAATCTGAGGATGAGGATTATGTTTCCACTAAGGAGGAAGTAAGCTCCAAGAAGAAGATGCTGAAAAAGGAGTATGGCACAGCTGCTACAGTTAAGCTAGGAATGAATAAGAAGGCTCCAGCAAAGAGAATTCCTATGTCTAAGGCCAGAGCCTCTACTCAAGAGATAATGGAGTTCACTCTTGAACCCAAAGAAGGTGGAGAAGGCAAGAAGAGGAAGGAGAGGGTCAAGAAGACCATTGTCAGAGTCATTGGAAAGCCCTCCATGATGAAAGATCCCTCTGAAGATGAAGAAGAAGAAGAGGATTCTCCAGCACCCAAAGCTCAGAAGCTTATGGGAGATGTTATAAAGTCAGGGGCTGCAACATCAAAGCCCAAAGCTGCCCCCAAAGCTCAAGCTCAGAAGCCTCCTAAGACCAAGAGGAACACCAGAAGTACTCCTGCTGAAGAGAAGAACAAGGCCCAAGTGTCTGAAGCTGAAGAAGAAGATGATGAGTCTCTTGTTTTGAGAAAGTTGAAACCCAAGATCCCAGACCACAATGATACTCATCCAGTAGCTGAAGACATGCACATCAGAAAAGATGCTGGACTGAGATTGTGGAGACAGTCTGATCCCTATGCTGTGAGGAGAAGGGCTGCAATTGACTACAGGTTTCACACAAAGGAACAACAAGACTTTTATGGAACTATTCTGCTTGACAAGAAGCCCATTGTGTGTGACATGAGATGGGTTGATTGGGAATACATCCAGGAGAATGAAGATCATTTTCCAGGAGTTTATGACAGCTTCAAAGCATGTGGAGTAGATGAGTTTGTTGGATAGAAGCTCACAAAATGGAATGATGAGATGATCATGCAGTTTTACTCCACTGCTCACTTTTACCCAGATGGGAAGATCATATGGATGTTAGAAGGTACTAGGTACCAATCCACAGTTGAAGAATGGGCAAAATTGATAAATGCCCCAGAAGAACATGAAGATGACTTGGATGCGTGTGCCAAGAAGAAGAAGGACCACAACACTATGGCTAACATGTATAAGGAGATCCCAGATAAAGCTTTGGAGACTCACAAGCTTGGATATGTACATTTCTTGTTGTCTGGTCTGCCTACTATCAACTGGATCCTAAGGCACACTCTGCTACCCAAGTCAGGAGATCACAAGATGATCAGAGGGCACTCTATCAACCTGCTACAGCTTTTTGATGTCCCTCAGAAGTTCAAGGTCATGATTCTGATTGTAGAGAGAATCAAGAGGACTGTTGCTGACCAAAAGAGAAGCTGTGGGTATGCTCCACACATTCAGGAGCTCATCAACTCCAAGATGGGCACAGGAACATATCTGTTGGATAAGAAGCATCTACCCCTATATCCTGATTTTGAAGATAATACTGTTGTGATGAATGAGGAGTAACCATCATCAGTTCAAGCACATGAGAAGAGAGCCAAAGCAAAGGCTGAGAAAGCTGCCAAGATGCCAAGTGTTGAAGAGGCATCTCAGGTTTTCCTGAAGAGCAAGCAAGATCAACATGCATATCTGAGCCAGTCTACACTGAGGATTGAGAAGGGCTTGGCCACCCTGACTCAAAACCAGGGGAGCTTGGAGAGGATCATAGAGACCAAATTTTATGATCTTGATCTGAAGGTAACTGAGATTCAAACATCAGTTGAGCAGCTTCAGGAGGAAGCAGAAGAGAAGAGATGCAAGGCAACCACATATGCATTTCAGCGAGTACCAAGGAGTCAGAGGTCTGCTATCATGCCAGTGACAGATTCTAGAGCTACAACATCAGTACCAGCAGCTACAGCTCTAGTGCCACCTCCAGCAGCCACTCCACCAGCTCCAACTACATCAATAGATGCCTTCGTCCTTGGAGTTCTCTCTACACCACCTCCCGAAGACCAAGCCTAAGAGACGCATAGCACTATGCATATTTGAACTTTTTGGTAACTTGTTGCCAAATGGGGAGAAATATGTATAGATCATAGGCTTCGAGAGAGTGTTTTGCGTCTTTGTCTTTGGTTGAACTTTTTATTGTGTGATATACTTTATGTCCTTGTGTGAGATACTTGTGTGATCATGTGATTGATCATTTGCGACCTTAATGCTTGTTTAGATGATACTATCTTTTATATCCATATATGATCATTCACTTGCTTGGTAATGAATGCATGCTTTTAATTTCTATCATTTTGAGTGCTCCACCAAGATGTATGTGACATGGAAGAGTAACCCATGATCTTAATCGATTGTGCATTTGCATTCAGAAGCGAATTTTAAATAATGCACAAATTTAGGGGGAGCTCTTGCTTATCACATACTTCTCAAAGCGATGATGTTTTTCAATCTTATTATCATCTGTCGAAGCTTTGATCTATAGGTTGTCATCAATTACCAAAAAGGGGGAGATTGAAAGTGCAACTATCCCTGGGTGATTTTGGTAATTCCTAACAACAAATAGCCCACTAACCTAATGCTATTTCAAGATAAATATTTCAGGAAAGCTCAAGGTTTGGCATGGCATGGGTCAGAAAGTGGACCCCTCAAAATATTAAGAACACATGTTGGCTCAAGCTCAAGACTCTACATTTTACTTTTAGTGATCCAAGATCACATTGAGTCCATAGGAAAAGTCAATACTATTAAAAGGGGATGAGGTGTTGCTTAATGAGTTACTTGCTCAAAATGCTTAGTGATATGCTCCAAAACCCTCAACTACTTTCTCATATCCACATATGTCCCAAATCAAAAGTCAAACTCGGCCCCACCGAAATTTCCTACCCGGCGCCACCAAGTTCACTTGACATAGCCACTGCCACAAACCCTAGTCATTTCGGTCTCACCGATAGGGATCTCGGTCTCATCGAGATGGGATTGCAACCTCTTTGTTTCCCTTCATAACGTTTCGGTCCAACCTAGATGAGTGATCGCTCCCACCGAGATTGCAATGCAAACTCTCTGTTTCCCCTTTGTAACGTTTCGGTCTAACCAAGATGAGCGAATCGGTCCCACCGAGTTTGCCTGACCAACTCTCTGTTTGCCTATTACCAAAATCATCCCACCGAGTTTGTGTAATCGATCACACCGAGATTACGTTATGCCCTAACCCTAATGGAATCGGTCCCACTGAGTTGACATGTCGGTCCCACCAAAAATCCTTACGTTCACATTTTGAACTAAATAGGTCTGACCGAGTTTCATGATTCAGTCCCACCGAGTTCGGTGATTTGTGTGTAACGGTTAGATTTTGTGTGGAGGCTATATATACCCCTCCACCCACTCTTCATTAATGGAGAGAGCCATCAGAACATGCCTACACTTCCAACATACATTTGCTAAGAGAGAACCACCTACACTTGTGTTGAGGTCAAGATATTCCATTCCAACCACATAAATCTTGATCTCTAGCCTTCCCCAAGTTGCTTTCCACTCAAACCCTCTTTCCACCAAATCCAATCCTATGAGAGAGAGTTGAGTGTTGGGGATACTATCATTTGAAGCACAAGAGCAAGGAGTTCATCATCAACACACCATATATTACCTTTTGGAGAGTGGTGTCTCCTAGATTGGCTAGGTGTCACTTGGGAGCCTCTGTCAAGATTGTGGAGTTGAACCAAGGAGTTTGTACAGGCAAGGAGATCGCCTACTTCGTGAAGATCTACCATAGTGAGGCAAGTCCTTCATGGGTGATGGCCATGGTGGGATAGACAAGGTTGCTTCTTCGTGGACCCTTCGTGGGTGGAGCCCTCCGTGGACTCGCGCAACCGTTACCCTTCGTAAGTTGAAGTCTCCATCAACGTGCATGTATGATAGCACCACCTATTGGAACCACGCCAAAAATCTCTGTGTCTACATTGCGTTTGCTCCCTCAAACTCCTCCCTTTACCTTCATATGCAATTGTTTTACATTCCGCTGCTATACTCTTAGAATTGCATGTGTAGGTTAATTACTTGACTTGTGCTAAGTTGTTAAAATCTACCAAGAATTAAAATTGGGAAAAGGCTAGATTTTTATTTGGTCAAGTAGTCTAATCACCCCCCCCTCTAGACATGCTTTTGATCCTACACATTGGGGTAATCTATGCATAGGGGTTGATGGATGTTTTCGTCCTATGTTCTACGATATGAACTTTGGAGTGATTCTTTGTCGCGCATTGAGGGATTGTCATATGATTTAATTATGTTATCATTGTTGAGAGACGTTGCACTGGTGAAAGTATGAACCCTAGGCCTTGTTTTCAAGCATTGCAATACCGTTTTTGCTCACTTTTGTTACTAGTTACCTTTCTGTTTTTATATTTTCAGATTACAAAAACCTATATCTACCACCCATGTTACACTTTTATCACCATCTCTTGGCCGAACTAGTGCACCTGTACAATTTACCATTGTATTTGGTGTGTTGGGGACACAAGAGACTCTTGATTATTTGGTTGCAGGGTTGTTTGAGAGTGACCATCTGTCAGTACAACAAACCCTGGGTCTGTTGCCCAACTGTGCATAGGCACAAGATCAAGATTGAAGCACTAGCTCAAGATAGGGATTGAAGGCCCAAGAGATTTGAAGAACCAGCATGCAACCAAGGAGGACCAAGGACGATTCATAGAACAAGATATCTATGAGGAAAGAGCGTCCCTAGCCGGGCAGGCGAGCCCCACAAGGGGCCAGGCCACCACCTAAAACAAGCAACCAAGACTCCCCGGTAGTGCCTGCCGGGGCTTACGGGGCTTGAACCACCCTGCCGACCGCGCAAGTATGACCCACATCGTCAATCAGTGCGGTGTCAAGCTGCAAGGTGATTAAGTGGCAGCGTTTGCCACATGGCATCCATCTCCTACAGAAGAAACCCACAGGTGACACGTCCAGCGACATGTCAAGAGAATAGATGCGGAGCTGGCGAGATAAGCCCGACAGGCCTTGCCGGGCAACTAGTGATGTGACACTGAGCGATGCATTTAATGCAACCTGCCAGCCCGCAGAGTTAGGTATGATAGCACTGTTTGCTATCATATCAGTGGGTAATGACTGTTTTGCCACTATGGTGACCCCTTAATCTATAAAAGGAGGCCCATGGCGATCGTAGGAGGGGTTTAGAGGGTTGGAAACTTGACAAACCCAAACCGCCATACGCTTGTGGTGACCGTAGTCCTGAGGCAGGCCTTTCCGAGCAAGTGTACCACGCACCACCACGTTCATTTCTACCATCAATCCACCAAAGCAGGAGTAGGGTCTTACGCCTCGCGGCAGCCTGAACCTGGGTAAATTGCTTGTGTGCTCTCTGGCGTGCTGCCGCGCACTGGTATGCTCTTTGTGCAACGCGACGTCCCTCGCCGAACCAGCAAGGGGCCGCCCGGTCCCATAGGTGGCCGCGGATATCCCGTGACATCTTTGGCATGCCAGGTAGGGAGCTCGCTTGTGCGAACCTGAAAGCGCGCTCAACATATCATTTTCATCGCCATCTTCATCTTCGACGACACCATCAACCATGGCGCCCAAGAAGAAGAAGTTCGGCCCTTCGGCCCAGCCATCCACCTCCAAGGCTCTGCCACCCGCGGCCCCAGATGTCGCGGGGGATGCGGCAACAAGTGAGGACGCGAGCGCTGCTGGGGGCGTGGCAGGAGCAGGTGGCGCCGTCGCCACTCCCCCCGTGGCAGGCACGGGGTCTGAAGGCATTGAAGGAGAACAGCTTCAGCAGCGTTTCGACGATCAAGCTCCGTAAGGTATGGACGGGAGGGTGACTCCACTTACATCCCTTCCTCCCACCGACGGGCGCAGCCATAGCAATAGCGCTTGGTCCAGGATGAGCCACCATCCTCCGACCGTCCCTGCCACGGGGGCGGTCATGGTGCGTGTGTCTCATCCCGGGCGAGCCAACCCAACCACTACACCCGACAGACCCGCAGACCCTCAAGCGCCATCGCCGCGTGACCCCGCTGCCTAGGTGGCCGCCCCACCGCAGTGCGGGCGCGCCACCGCCGTTGCCTCCGCGGGCACCATCAGGAGCCAGGCGACAGTGCGGTCGAGGTCGTCAACTTCCATGCCAAGCACTGCCACGGAGGCTATGGCACGGGCCCAGCTGCTACTAAGGTTCCTGCCAGCAGCTGAGTAAATGGATGAATGGCGCGCCACCTTCCAGAGTCTGCTCGGTTTCGCTGAGGCTGGGGGCTCGCTGCGCGCTAGCCCGCCACGACCTCCCCAAGTGACGACGACTGCTCGTACTGCTGGCCGAACAAAGGGGGCTATCCCTATCGTGCAGTCCCCACCACGGCAGCAGGCGCAGCAAGATCAAGATCCCGACGACGTCTCGATGGCCTCTTCCGACCCTCGAGTACGTCCGGGCCAATGGCGGACCCCGAAAGATAGGCGGAGGGGAGACGCGCGCGTCATCATGGGACGGCCTCGATGACCCTCGCCAGACTAACGGGTGCGGTGACCTCAACGTCGACGAGTCTCCGTGCGGTGTTGGTGGGTGCCTACCTTTCGAGGTCGGCTGCCCTGCCTTTACACACGAGCTACGGCAAGTCTGTTGGCCACCCGTCCGCACGTTCAAGCCGGAGATACCCGAGAAGTATGACGAGAGACTGAACCCGACAGAGTTCCTGAGCATCTACACCATCGTTGTTTAGGCTGCCGGGGGAAGAGACGAGAAGGTGTTCGCCAACTACTTCCCGTTGGCTCTAAAGTCCAATGTGAGATCTTGGCTCATGCACCTGCCGGAGAACTCCATTTCATCATGGGCAGAACTATGCCACGAGTTCATCGATGCCTTCACCGGTGGCCACCATGAGCCCGGCAGGCCCAGCGACCTACAGCTTCTCCAGCAGAAAGAGAAACTCTTCGTAAGTATTTACAAAGATTCAGTAAAGTCCATAGGAATATTCTGAATATCCATCATGCAGCTATTATAGCAGCCTTCCAGTCCAATGTACGCAACCATCGCATTTGTTCTAAGATGAATGTGCGGTTGCCAAAGACTGTGAAGGAGCTGTACACACTAGTGGGTAAGTGTGCTCGGATGGAGGAAGGCAGGAAGCTGCCCGGAGAGGAGGATTGCATCAATGTTGATTCAAAGGAAGAAGATGAATCAACCAGTCAAAGAAAGGGCAAGAAGCACAACAAGAAGCCAAGAGATAAAACAGTGATGACTGTGGAAGGTTCTGGCATGCCTAGTACTGGCAAGAAGGCCAAGGCTGAGGCCCCCGGCAAGGAAGTTGCCACATGCACTGCCTGCCGAGAAGCCGTTGCCGCGGAGAAAGCTGGGAAAGGTGAAGGACCATACTGCAAGATCCACCAGACCAAGGGCCACGACCTCCATGAATGTTATCAAGTTGAGTAGCTTGTCAAGAGATAGAGAGCAGAGTATGATAAGCGTGATAAGGAGAAAGGTCAGAATGCTTCTGGCGGAAAGGGCCGAGGCGATGAAGCAAACCGCCCCGGCAAACCCTTTCGGAACCAAGGAAAACCCGCCAGGGGCCAAGAGAAGGAAACTTGTGATGATTTGAGTGATGGAGGAAATGAAGAGGAAACCAGTGAGCGGGAATTTCAGAGGGCCACTGACGCCTTATGCATTGATGGGGGTGCGTCCTTGCACTCCTCCAATTGCCAGCTCAAGCAATGGGCACGAGAGGTCAATGTTGTGGAGCCAACGCCAGAGGCCCGGAAGTCGCTCAAATGGTCCCGCACGCCCATCATATTTGATGAGGAGGACCACCCTTGCCGCACCACCGCGGTAGGATGTTTGCCGTTGTTGGTTTCCCCAACAATTCGCAACCTCAAGGTCACAAAGATGTTAGTGGATGGCGGGGACAGGTTGAATCTAATTTCTCCAGCAGTTATTAACAAGCTTCAGATAGGAGAGGAAGAGCTCGAGGTTACCGACACGTTTCAAGGAGTCAATCCCGGTAGGAGCCGTCCCAAGGGAAAAATTACGTTGTCGGTGACATTTGGGGGAGATCTGAACTATAGGACTGAGAAGATTGTGTTTGATGTGGTTGAGCTCCCCCTGCCGTATAATGGGATTCTGGGACGACTGGCCTTGCCCAAGTTCATGGCAGCATCCCATTATGCTTACAACACCTTCAAGATGCCTGGGCCATTAGGAGTCATCACCATCCCATCAGATGAGAAGGATGCGATTATCTATGTGGACAGGATGTATCGGGATGCCGTCGCAGTAGAGCCTACGGCGGCAACGGTGCCTACCAAGGAAAGCAGAGGAAAGAAGAGGGATTCTAGGACCTCCGGCAAAGAGTCCGGGAAGCGTGCCCCCTTCGAGTGCACGGCACCCATTGATGACGTGTCGGAGTGTTCCAACAGCAAGAGGTCCAAGGTTGCAGCACCCCAAGTGAAGAAGGTCCCGGCAGGGCTGGCTGGTGTTGATGGTACTTTCACCATTAGCTCCACCCTTGACGACAAACAGGGAAGCACGCTCGTTGCCTTCCTACAGGCAAATATCGATGTGTTTTCCTGGCAACCATCTGATATCCTCGGTGTTCCCAGGGAGGTAATCGAGCACCACCTTGTTATCTGCCCACATGCCCGACCCGTCAAGCAGAAAGTTAGGAAGCAAGCCTTGGAGCGGCAGCAGTTCATTGCCGAGGAAATCAAGAAGTTAGAGGCAGCTGGATTGGTCATAGGAGTACTGCACCCTACATGGTTCGCAAACCCAGTGGTAGTCCGGAAGGCGAATGGGAAATGGAGGCTTTGCATTGATTTCACAGATCTCAATAAATCTTGCCCAAAGGACCCATTCCCCTTGTCGCGCATCGATCAGATTGTGGATTCTACTTCAGGGTGTGATCTTCTCTCCTTTTTGGATGCATACTCCGGATGTCACCAGATCTTCATGTTCAAAGAAGATGAGGAGAAAACATCATTCATCACTCCATGTGGTACATATTGTTTTGCCCGCATGCCTTTCGGATTGAAGAGTGTTGGATCTACTTTTGCAAGAGCAGTCCAGATTGGTTTTGACCCACAGCCCACAACTGCATAGAAACACAGAAGCTTATATGGACGACATTGTAGTCAAAACCAAGGATAAGGCCACCCTTATCCAGGATTTGGAGGAGACATTTGCTAATTTGCACAAGGTCAACCTGAAGCTTAACCCGGAGAAGTGCGTATTCGGTGTTCCCTCCGGCAAGCTACTTGGGTTCTTCGTGTCCCACCGGGAGATCGAAGCTAACCCCGACAAGATCAAGGCCATTGAGCAGATCCAAGCACCAAGGACAGTTAAGGATGTGAGGCGCTTGACGGGATGCGTTGCCGCGCTAAGAAGATTCATTTCCAAGTCTGCCGAGCGTGCCCTGCCATTCTTCAAAATTTTGAAGAAGGCACGGCCTATGAAGTGGACCCCGGAAGTAGATACAGCCTTGCAAGAGTTCAAGGCTTACCTGTCATCTGTGCCTACCTTGGTTGCACCCAAACCTCAAGAGCCGTTACTACTTTACTTGGCAGCAACCAACCAAGTGGTCAGTGCAGCCTTGGTAGCACAGCGAGAAGTGGGTGAAACAGAGAGCGGCCAGACCACGGCAGAGTCAAAAGAGGATCAGAACAGCAGTAAGCACGGCAACAAGTGCAACCCCAAGGACGCGGCAAGGAAAAAAGTGGTGCAGCGCCCAGTGTACTTCGTTAGCTCCTTGTTGCAAGGGGCTAGATTGAGGTACTCTGGTGTGCAAAAGTTGATCTTTGGCCTCGAAATGGCCTCAAGGAAATTGCGCCACTACTTCCAAGCCCATGAGATCACGGTTGTTACTCGTTTTCCGTTGCAGAGGATACTCCAAAACCCTGAGGCTACTGGTAGAATAGTGGAGTGGGCTTTGGAGTTATCCAGTTTTGGTTTGAAGTTTGAGAGCAATTCAACCATTTAAAGCAGGGCGCTGGCAGAGTTTATTGTAGAATGGACGCCAACCCCTGATGAGGAAGCAACAGAAACAGCTCTCCCCGGCAAGGAATCACCCCAAGAATGGATTATGTATTTTGATGGTGCTTTTTTTCCTACAAGGTGCAGGGGCTGGCATGCTTCTTGTGGCCCCCTCCGAGGAGCACCTGAAGTACGTCATCCAAATGCACTTTTCCCGGGAAGAAGCCACCAACAATATAGCTGAGTATGAAGGGCTCCTTGTCGGGCTCAGAATTGCAGCAGAATTGGGAATCAAGAAGCTAATCATTCGAGGAGATTCACAGTTGGTGGTGAGACTAGTCAACAAGGATTACCAAAGCACATTGATGGAAGCATACGTTTAGGAATTAAGGAGGTTAGAGGAGCGCTTTGACGGGTTGCAAATAGAGCACGTACCCCGTGTGGAAAACAGCATAGCTGATCACCTGTCAAAGTGTGCTGCACAGAAGCTTCCTGTGGAACCAGGAACTTTTGTTCTCCACCTCTATCAACCCTTTGTATCACCAACCACAATTGCCCGGAAAAGGAGAATGTTGGACTACGGTAAGCCTCTCCCGATCGAGCCATCCGCTCCCGGCGGAGACCCTGCCAGAAACAACTCCTCACAGCCTGCCGGACCACCCCCTCCAGCCGGTACTATGGACCCAGCTGGTGCTCCCGCAGCCGAGGAGGTTCCGCTAGTCCTCATTGCCGAGCCTCAGGCTCCAACTTGGGCAAGGCACATCGTTCGCTTCCTCCAAACCGGAGAACTCCCCGGCGACCCAGATGAAGCTAAGAAAGTAGCCCGGAGGGCCAGTGTGTATTAGTTTGTCGATGACACTCTATACAGAAGGAGGCCCAACGGTGTGAAATTGAAGTGTGTCTGCCGGGAGGACGGAAAGGAACCGCTGGCTGAGATTCATAGAGGAATGTGTGGCTCACACATTGGATCAAGGGCATTAGTTGGGAAAGCATTTTGGCAAGGATTCTATTGGCCCACAGCTCTCCAAGATGCAGTTGACCTCGTCACGACATGTGAAGCCAGTCAGTTCCATTCCAAGAAAACACACCTGCCTGCCCAAGCTCTTCAGACAATCCCTCTGTCATGGCCATTTTCGGTCTGGGGGCTCGATATCCTTGACCCCTTCCCCCGAGCAATCGGGGGCTTTGAATTCTTGTTCGTTGCCATCGACAAGTTTACAAAGTGGCCAGAAGTGACTGCCATGAGGAAGGTGACTGCTCAGTCAGCTATCAAGTTCTTGAGAGAATTGGTGTGTCCTTTCGGAGTCCCGGCAAGGATCATCACTGATAACGGCACCCAATTCACGAGCCACACCTTCATGCAATATGTTCAAACCCTCGGATGCAAGATCTCATTTGCCTCTGTGGCACACCCCTGGAGCAATGGACAAGCTGAGAGGGTGAATGCTGAAGTGCTTCATGGACTCAAGACAAGGACTTTCGATATGTTGCAGAAGCACGGCAGGCGGTGGATCGAGGAGCTGCCGGTAGTTCTCTGGTCCCTCAGAACGACACCTAATTGAGCTACCGGGCAGACTCCCTTCTCCCTGGTCTATGGGGCAGAAGCAGTTATCCCCACATAACTCATTTACGGGTCTCCTCGGGTGCTTGCCTATGATGAAGTAGTGCAAGATCAGCACCGGCGTGATGACGTTGTGCTACTTGAGGAGAACCATCTCCGGGCCGCTACGCGTCATGCACGCTATCAGCAAGCCCTGCGTTGCTATCACAGTCGCAGGGTTCGTGCCTGGTGTCTTGAGGGAGGTGAACTTGTCCTTAGGCGCATTCAATCCGCCAAGGGTACACATAAGTTATCACTGAAGTGGGAAGGCCCTTACCGGGTAGTACGAGTCTCTAGACCCGACATAGTCCGTCTGGAGACTGGAGATGGCACACCGTTGCAAAACTCATGGAGCATTGAGCATCTCCATAAGTTCTACCTGTAAGGCGCAGAGGCTGTCAGGACCTACCCGACAGCCATCCATTGTACATGGCATTGCCAGAGATGCATGTAACCCCTTGTACAAGCCGGGGCGATGACCCCTTTCAAGAGAAAATAAAGAAGCGTTGTAGGGGGGCAACTAAGATTGCATGCATGCACGAGCACACCCAGATCATTGCATAAGCACTTCATGAGCATTTGCATATGCATATAAATAGGATTGCATCCTGCATTCATTCTCATCTACATGGAGTTGCAGGTTCTTGCCATGAACCTAGCTTCGACAAAGGAAGAGAAGATTGCACGGCACGGCGATCCCCGGCAAGCCAAACAGATAAGTTCACCTCTTGTCCATTAGTATTCTATAAAGCTACAACTTTGCATAAGAAAACCTCGTGTTCCTCTTTGAAACTTAGGTGCTCCCATCCATGACTCGAACGCTGCTTCAGTCAGGGTGGTCGTAGTGGCCATTGGGAAAAAGGAGTTGGCGGGGGGTTGGCCCATCTGTCTGTTCCCCGGCAGACAAAGTTATCTGGCAAACAAAGAGGGTCCCGATAGGATATCCTGCCAGGAAAAACTCGTTTATTCTAATAAAGAGGCGCTTTGCCTCTGCATGGACATACACATGCACGAGTTCCTGACAAGATTCATATTTTTCATTCATATGCAGTTGCAAGTACAAGCATTACAGAACACAAAGATGGACTCGAGAGATTACATTATTTGAATTAAAAAATTGGTGATTGCCTACAGGTTTAAGATTAAAAAAAAGATAAGTGCCCTGTTACGCCTTTGCCCCTGTCCATCTCCTGCGGGAAGAGGTTGGAGAGGGCCGGAGGCGCGCACAGCTGGGATCCGGCGCCTCCCCAGGATCAGGGCGGCATGGCTCCCCGGCGCTGCCAGAGGACCAGATGGGTGGCACGGAGTCACCGACAAACACGACTCGTTGAAACGGCCATCCCCGTTCTTGACGCGTCATGGGTTACGGGTGTCGTCCACATCACTACCACCCGAAGACCTCGGCGCGACCACCACGCCGGGCACCATGCTCTCTAAGCCCTCCCAAAAAGAGCATGGTCGTCCCCGGGAGCCCTGACATTAGAAGTCACCGCACATCCCGAAGACATGTGAGAAAGCAAGGAGCCTTCCTGTCCGATGGAGAAAACCACGTCTAGGAGGAGCCAGATTCGCCCCTGTTAGTGGGGAATCTCTCATGTGGCTCCTCCCCAATGTCGCGAAGGGAATAAGAATGGGGAGCGATCGAATACCACGCGTCGTGCCCATCTCGAGTCGCGGAATGGTGTTGGCCGCATCCCTTCCCACCGAAGTTAAGGACATGGGCAACCCGGCGGGAAGCGCGCCGGAGTTGCCACTCCCGGCATCGGCGCCGCGCCGCCCAAACTTTCCTTTCAGATCCAAGGGAAATCCCAAACAAGAGCCCAGGGGTTGGCCCCGGGCCCTTCCCTTCAGCATTACCCGAAGAAGCAGAGAACTAAGAGAAGAGGAGGAAGGATGCAGGGATGAATGACTTCGCCTCCTCTGCCCCTCCTCTTATAGGTCGGGCAGGGAAGCGCAGCTGCTCCGTCAACAGGCAACCACCACCCTCCCCCGCCAATTCAAGGTAGGCAGGCCCTCTTCAAGATGCTCCTCCGCACTACACACCTCTGTTACCTACCCCGCGCTATGCATGCGGCATACATGGCTAAGGATAAGAGTGTGTTGTGGGAAGAGTAATTTGGTGGTTTCTACCCAATGCATTAAAGTCATTCACGGGCAATCACTGTTGTGGCCCCACCACTATTGGCTTTACACCATGTGCGGGGAAATCGAAAACTGCCCCAAGATCAAGACTAATGAAGCAGCAAAGAAAAACCTCAAGGGTCCAACCCCTTCAACAATTCTACCTATGCACTTATTAGGCCCTACCCTGATGATACTCAGCAGCACGTTCGGGGCAGGCCCGATGGCTTCTGTCGGTACAACAAACCCTGGGTCTGTTACCCAACTGTGCACATGCATAAGATCAAGACTGAAGCACCGGCTCAAGATAGGGATTGAAGGTCCAAGAGATTTGAAGAACCTGTATGCAACCAAGGAGGACCAAGGATGAGTCAGAGAACAAGATATCTACGAGGAAAGAGCCTCCCTCGCCGGGCAGGCGAGCCCGGCAAGGGGCCAGGCCACCACCTAAAACAAGCAACCAAGACTCCCCGGCAGCACCTGCCAGGGCTTACGGGGCCTGAAGCACCCCGCCAACCGCGCAAGTATGACCCACGTCGTCAATCAGTGCGGTCTCAAGCCGCAAGGTGATTAAGTAGCAGTGTTTGCCACATGGCAGCCATCTCCTATAGAAGAAACCCATAGGTGACACCCATCCAATGACGTGTCAAGAGAACAGATGCGGAGCTGGCGAGATAAGACCAGCAGGCCTTGCTAGGCAACTAGTGATGTGACACTGAGCGGAGCATTTAATGCACCCTGCCAGCCCACAGAGTTAGGTATGATAGAACTGTTTGCTATCATATCAGTGGGTAATGACTATTTTGTCACTTTGGTGACCCCTTAATCTATAAAAGGAGGCCCATGGCGATCATAGGAGGGGGTTAGAGGGTTGGAAACTTGACAAACCCAAGCCGCCATACGCTTGTGGTGACTATAGCCCTGAGGCAGGCATTGCTGGGCAAGTGTACCACGCACCACCATGTTCATTTCCACCATCAATCCAAAAAACCCGAAATAGGGTCTTACACCTCGCGGCGGCCCGAACCTAGGTAAATTTCTTGTGTGCTCTCTGTCGTGATGCTGCGTGCTAGGCTGCTCTTTGTGCAACGCGACGTCCCCCGCCGAACCAGCAAGGGGCCGCCCGATCCCATAGGTGGCCGTGGATATCCCGCGACACCATCTTCATCCTACGCCACCCACGGATTAATAAACCTTAGGTCATCCACTTGAGGGAAAATTGCTACTGTCCTACAAAACTCTGCGCTTGGAGGCCCAACACGAGTCTACAAGAAGAAGGTTGCGTAGTAGATATCAAGCTCTTTTCTGGCGCCATTGCCGAGGTGGTGAGTGCTTGAAGGTATATATTTAGATCTTGTAATTGAATCTTTTAGTTTCTTATTTTATTACTAGTTCAGTCTATAAAAGAAAACTGCAAAAAATGGAATTGAGGTTGCCTCATATGCTTCATCTTTTTAATGTCTTTTGTGAAAATGATGGAAAGGAAAATTGTGCTCAAGTGTTAGAAAAAGAATTCAGTAAATAGTTCCTATTTCCTATGCACAATCATAAATAATAACCTGTGGTGAGAATGTTAGTATCCTAATAAGTTGAAGCAACAACAGATAAAATAGAAAAAAACACTGAAAATGAAATATAATTTGAATCAAGAAAGGAACTAAACTAAACCTAGTATATAACATTACACAGTCACTCGACGCTAGTCCCCGGCAATGGCGCCAAAATGATCGGTTATAGTACAATGGGGTTTTACGCCCAAACTATGGGTTGTCAAAGTTGTCCACAAGGACTAGGCAATGGCGACTAGACTTGGCTAATGCTAGGTAACACAATTTAGAATATGAATGTGAGAAAATAAACCTAAACTAAAAAAGTTTGGTCCCGAAGATCATCACCAAAGAAAAATGTGAAACAAGCAAAGGGAGGTTCAGATTGTACTCTGTCTTTTTGGTATTATCGTTTTACTTGAGAAAGTAAATACTGACACAAGCATACAAAAATGACCAACGGGAAACAACAATACTAGAACACATATGTCTATCTAACATGTAGCAGAGAGAAGAAACAATATTATGGAACATAATGGAAATACTTCATATCACAACACATATATCACTAGTACATAGCTATCACAAAGACTGGAAATTAAATTTTCATACATCTCACTTCTACAGATAGTAACATCAACACAAAATTCACAAGAAACAATATGAATTATTAAAAGCAACTAACTGGCAATTAGTCACACACAGAAAACATATATGATTTGGATTACAGAAGACACAACACAAGCACTAATAGATCAACATAACAGAAATACGAAACCACATGAATAATTCACCAATTCTTACAATATATCGAGAGAGGGAAAGCAAGGGACGGAGCAAGGGAGAACAACAACAATATTGGGAAAGGGGAAGCAGCAGGGGCCGTGAGGAGAGAAGCATCACTAGTTTTGTGGTTCGAAAAAGAAGCAACAGGACAGAGGCTCGGCAGCAGCAGAGAAGGTTGAGAGAGAGCAGTGGCAATGCTAAGGGAGAAGCAGCGGAGAGGACACAGGAGCAGGTGCAAGGGGAAGAAGAAGGGCTTCAGGTCCTTGGTCAGTCTGTGGGGATGGAGCAGCACCAAGGATAGCAAGAAATAGTAGCGGAGTTCAGATCGGAGGAGAGGAGGAGCAGAGGTTGCGAAAGAATAGCAGCAGGCATACAGCAAGGAGGGAGGTGGTGATGGTGATTGTGGCGCGGTGGTGGATGCTGCAGTGGTGGAGATGGAGCGGATGGATGGCTGGGTGGTGCACCACCACACCGGCCTGGCCGTGGCAGCGGCCGAAGGTGCATAAGGAGGTTGGCAAAGGGAGAGAGATGTGAGGCCTGATTTGGGAATGGAGGCGGCTAGGGATTTTGATTCCCTCCCTGATCTGCCACTGTTGCTCTTTGTCCCTTCTCCTTCTCTCTTCACAAGAAGGTCCCTTTTCTCCTTTAGCTTGCTCCTGGTTAGTTCTTTTCTTCTCACCTCAAGTTCTTGACGTATTTCTTTCATGCCCTTATGTCTTCTGTTTAGCCACATAGTCGAAATCTTGATGCTTATAATGCCTTTGCGCACTTTTCTACAAAAGAAACAAGTGACAAGTAATTGATCCTTTTATGTGATTTTTATTCAAATATGCAATACTTCATAGCAAGAATGATGGTCAGCTCATGATAAATGCTATATTTGTGTGCCAAAATATGAATAGGAAATGTGCTTATCAAGTTCCCCCACAATTAAATCTTTACTTGTCCTGAAGTAAAGGAATATCACAAGAGCGAGATAGTGAATAGTGAGCTGAATAGAGAATGCATGCTTTGGACTTAGCTAGTGAAAAATAATTATTAGGAGTGATACAAAGCAATAGGATACTAGTTAACACTTTTTTTAAATAGAGAGTTGTATTAATTAAGTTAGAAAACATAGTTCGTACAATCGTGCAAGGCCACGCTCAAGACACGGGTTGGCACTGTACCTTGCATAACCCCACCACGCAACTCTCTACACCCCAACTGGGCATGACTATGAGATAACCTATTGTCCCTTCTATCTACTTTGCAAACTCTAACTTCTCTGTTCCCTTTGATGGCTTGAAACTCCTCTGCAATTGCTCCAACTTCTGATCTATCAATAGACGAGAGGATGAGCGCCTTTTTCACCGAGCTGCAATCCGTCTCGATGATTAAGGGTAGATCTGTCCCCCAACATTGACTTCCATAGTCCTTCTAGGCAAGCCATGGCTTCCCGTAGTCCGCTACATTCCACCAAGGTATATAATCCCAAGCTGATAAGATAATTGTTCCATCATGGTCTCGAATCATAGCGCCCCTGGCTCCACTCCTACTTTCCTCCAGAAAACTTCCATCAACATTGACCTTAGCCCATTGCAAAAGAAACAAGTGACAAGTAAATGATCCTTTTATATGATTTTTGTTCAAATATGCAATACTTCATAGCAAGAAATGATGGTCAACTCATGATAAATGCTATATTTGTGTGCCAAAATATGAATAGGAAATGTGCTTATCAAGTTCCTCCACACTTAAATATTTACTTTTCCTCAAGTAAAGGAATATCACAAGAGCGAGGTAGTGAACAGAGAGTTGAATAGAGAATGCATACTTTGGACTTAGCTAGTGAAAAATAATTGTTAGGAGTGCTACAAAGCAATAGGATACTAGTTAACTCTATCATCTAAAATGTGACAGTGATGAAAGAAGATCAACCAGTTTAAATGTTGATTGTGCCAAAAGGGTCCTAAAGAGAGCATGATCCTTGAAACCGACAACAACTTGAATAAGAACTAGTGATAAAATCACTTATTACTAGGAACACGGCATTGTGGTTGAACCACTAATTGAATTTAGAAGAAACTTTGATGTTATTATATTAGTCTCACCATAGGAACATACCACCGATCCAGGGAACATGGTATACAACCGGCTCGACTAATTATAGATTTTTCTATTTGTCTCCCCAAAGGAACATACCGTCGATCCAGAGAACATGGTATACACCTGGTTCGACAATTACATTTTTTTAAGATTAATTACCGTCCAATCTAACCAGATTTCACATGCCACCGGTCTAGGGAACATGACATGCTACTATAGGTAGTCAGACTTATTTATTCATTATTACCTATTGAACAAAAGGAATACAAAAGGGAAACAAGAATCTACACTCATCCGGGTCTGGTTCACATGCTACCAATCTAGAGAACATAGCATGCTAATCCATAGTGGTTAAGTGATTGCTCTGAATGGGAACACACTTGGCACAAATTCAGCATCTAAACATAGTGATCTAGGTGTATCAAGGTAATAGCAAAAAATGGTGGAGTTTACTAGTGCACTAGGGATTTGAGCAGTCAAAACTAATAGCTTTCACTACTTTCAGCAAAGCAAGCATTCTGTAGATCACTAGTTTACAAGGCATTCAAAAATCATGATACACTAATTCACATCAAGCACAATCTGTGAGAGGTAGAACTCTTGGTTCAACTCCACATGATTTGGAGGCTCCCAAGTGACACCTAACCAATATAGGATACATCACTCTCCAAAAGGTAATAGATGTTGTTGATGATGATGAACTCATTGCTCTTGTGCTTCAAAAGATAGTCCCTCAACACTCAATGACTCTCTCACAGCTTTGGCATGGTAGTAGGAGAATGATTGGGATGGAAAGCAACTTGAGGGGGCCAGAAATCAAGGATGAAATGGTTGGAGTAGAATCCCTTGATTTCAACACAAGTGTAGGTAGTTCTCTCTCAGAAAATGGATATGGAAGTGGTGGCTTCGTCTTGGTTGCTCTCACTGAGAGTAGGTGGTGTGGGTGGGGTATATATAGCCTTCACCAAAAATCTAACCGCTACGCGCCTTTATGCACAACTCGGAGGGACTGGGTGAAAAACTTGGTGAGACCGATTAGTGCAAAAGATTTGAACTTTAAACATTTCGATGAGACTGGATGAATCCACTCGATGGGACCGATTTGAGATGGCCTAAGCACAATCAGCATTTCGGTAATTCCGATCAGTTTCACTCGTTAATTCCGAAATGAAGTCAATTGGTTACAGAAAGTTAGCCAGTGCACTTCGGTGGGACCGAATGCCATCTTGGTGAGATCGAGTTTCTAAGGTCTAGGAAATGGCTCTGTCAAGTGTACCTCAGTGGGTCCAGGTGTATGTGTATCAATGGGACCGAGATGAACTTTAGGGTTTTGGACAGGTTGGAATGTAAGGGTGTGGCTGAGGGTTTTGGAGCAATATCTTCAAGCACTTGAGAAAATGACTCATGATCAAAACCTTATCCCCTTTTAGTAGTATTGGCTTTCCTATGTACTCAATGTGATCTCGGATCACTT
Organism: Triticum dicoccoides; assembly: GCF_002162155.2. Lineage (NCBI taxonomy): Eukaryota > Viridiplantae > Streptophyta > Magnoliopsida > Poales > Poaceae > Triticum > Triticum dicoccoides. The sequence continues at coordinate 260,965,886 of NC_041386.1, read as the reverse complement.
AACCAAAAATGTAGGGTCTTGAAGCTTTTGCCAATGCTTGCCATTTGTAGCTTGAGGAGTCCACATCTCCATCCATCTTCTTGACTAGGTTGAACTTTTCGTGAAATATACTTGAGGAAACCATTAGTCCAACAACATGTATGTTGACATGAATTACCAAAACCACCATGGGATCGAATGTGCTTTCAAATACGCGTGACCCCGTGAAGATCAAGCACCTTCACGCCCTCTTGTTTTTGTGATGGTTCACTACTCTTGACTATGATGTAGCCCATGTTAGCATATCGCTCAGAACCAGGGTCAATTGATTGTTAGAAATTTATAGAAATCTACATCATGCCGCCAATGAACTGAACCAAAGCAATACTCGTGGGAAGCATACAAGAACATCAAGTAAAAGATTGCATCTAATACAATAGATCTTATTTTCTACTCGCACAATTTATGCTCTAGAACTCATCTAGTTCTTAATTCTTTTAGCAATAGATCAAATTCATTACTAAACTTTTGTGAAGTACCCTCATAATCACATGTAATCTAGATCAAAACCTACATCTACTCATAGAATCGCTCATGATGCCACTGTTGGGAAATGTAGTAGAAAAAATATTTGTATCCCTACGATCAAGGTCCCAGATCACTATGAAGATGCATACAATGTTAGATTGGGTCATTACCAAATTTGAGATACAGCGGAAGAAGATTTGTTGTAGATATTCATGAAGTCCCTTGAACCGTCCATGATGATCCCTTAGACAAAAGACCGAAAGCATGGCCTCTCTACAGATTACAAGCATATAGGCTTCACAATTTGGCAGCACTTTTACCATCCAAAGCAAATTATCGCTGGAGAATTAGTGAAGGGAGAAGAGAACCTCACGAGGCCTCTCTATTATGAGGATTAGAGAGAACTAGAACTAGTTCAAGTCTAGATCAAAAACTGGAACTAGAGAGAGGGGGCGCCCGAGATCAAGGGAGAACTTGTGTATCTCAAAGGGGACACCCCCTCACATACATATAGGTGGAGGGAGGCCTAGGATGACTTGGAGGAGGGAAAACCCTCCCTTCGGTCGTAGTCAAGGTGGAGGAGTCCTCCTCCAACTCCCCTGCACCCCTTAGCTTGTGCAATAAGCTAAAAGGGGGCGCCATCCCTACATGGGCCTTCAAGGCCCATTAGCTCTCCACTAATAGGTCAATTGATATGTCCTTTAGCCCATTGATTCTAAATAGGTTCTAGGGACTCCTAGATCATTATCTAAGTCCTCTATTATTTATATTAGGTCCCCAAAAACAATTTATGCCTATATATCATTTCCCGGTTTACCAGTATTCCCCAAAGCGCTTCCGGTTCCTCTCGAAACTATTCCGAGAATATTTTCTCTTAACTTTCATTCCACTAACACTCACAGATTGTGATTCCCTTAAGATTGGGACCCTGTAGTTTTTGCAAAACATAGACATGAATGAAACTCCCTTTCGTTCAAGGACCAATAGCGGAACCGTGGATATCCACGATCTTGTGAATACACAAATGATATTCGAGTGAACCTTTGGTTATCATATGCTATTCCCTTTGCTTTGTGATACGTTATAAAACCCGAGGTGAGATATATTGGTATCCTCTTGAGTCATTCTCATGCTCACTATGCCGGTCTCCTCGTTACCAGTTTTGTTCTTATTTCTCGTTGACATGTTCCACCATCCCTGTGACCTAGTCACCTATGTCTGACCAGATGATGATGGATGTCGTCACACCAAAAGGGCCCTAAGAATATCTCTCCATCATCGAAGGATAAAATCCACTCTTGAGCTATCTAGCCCCTTGTCAAACTTTTTGATGAACCTATAAGTTGTCGTTGTGATCACCGTGTTACAAATGACATTTGAGCAACCCCAAAGTCCATCGTATGGTAAGAAGTGACTACGATACTCTCATGGTCTAGGAACTAAAGCATACCTTAACTCTTTGTGTTATATCGATTGACTTGTGATGGTAGTATCCCAAAGTATAATAAACAAGTTGGGTCAATCCAATATGATCATTCTTCTAACATCATACTCTCAAAGTTGTTTGGGACTATCGTTACACTTAAAAATATCCCAAGATCTGGAAAGCATGACCACAAACAACACTTGAGCTAGTCCTAGAGGCGAGACTAGGAATCGTATTTTACCATTTATCATTCCATGCATGTTAATGAGTCTTCCAGTAAATGTCATATTCCAGAATCATAGCAGTTATAGCATAGAATATAAACTCTTAATTATAAACATAGAAATAAATAATACAATGTTATTGCCTCTAGGGCATATTTTCAGCAACAAGCTCTAACAATGAAGCTTTTCCCAAAATTGGTGAGTGGTCAGGGCTTGAGTACATCAACTCCTCCAGAAATTTCTGTCGCATACGATGTACAAGACAAGTTTTCTCAATTAAGCCTTGAATACTCAGGGCTTTCCATACGTGCTTCGCTCGGTTACACTTGAAGAGGAGATGCTTAATGTCTTATGCTCCAATCCCACAGACTAGGCATTTCCCTCTCACTTTGATATGGTGGTTCGCTAGGGTAACCCGACAAGGAATAGTATTATGCATAACTCTCCAACAAAAATATCCCTCATAGACACTCTGAGTCCCCATATTTTATCCCAAATTGGATTAGGTTATATACCAATTTGTTGATCACCTATGTTTAACCTTTGGCCATATTGGCCCTCTCATTCTACACAATATGATGAATGCGCAGAGAAGGTGCTTGTATGAGTTAGGTTCCAAGCAACAAAATCTTGCATGCCAAAAGATGATAAAGGGATAGCAAGAATTCTTTGAACATCCACTTGCTAGAAAGTTTGCTTCACTAGGTCCACATCCCAGTGATCTGTGTTGTGATCAATAAGGTCGCTCACCCTACTAAGAATGTTTTGGCCCCTTCTAGTTGTTACTTTACCTGATGCACTATTTGGGAACCATTCGTCTTTTCAAATACCAATCTTAGTTCCATCTCCCACATACCATATATGACCACATTTTATGTAAGAGGAATAGAGAGGGGAGATAATTGGCGTCATGTGGTGTGTGTTGTATTGAGCCTCTTGGGCGGTTTATATAGAGTACATGGCTTAGAGGGAAAGAAGCCTCTCCTAGAGATAAGACTGGAGATGATTTCAAATCATATGCTACCAACTACAAGAGATATGCCTAGATACTCTAACATCCAACCACAGTCATACCGGTAGCGTCACAGACAGCAGGAGTGTCACGAACGGTCAGACTAGAGAGAAATCGGCATAGAAGCTGACGGGTTGACATCCCCCCGCAGTCGTAGCGGGAGCGCTACGGACGGTGTCGCATAACGAACATGTTGACTATAGAGGAAACCGTTGAGTTGCTCAAGCGAGGTGATAGCCCTTTGTGTTGAAGTCGAGGAAGCCGAGAGCATGGGTGGTGGAGTCATGGTCGAGGTAGCCGTGCGAGGGGCCATCATGGTCGATGTCGTGCTCAGGTGTCGGTGTCGAGGTAGCCGCACATGAAGCCGCATGTGCGTAGTGCGTGAATAGAGTAATGGAGACACGTTGAGGTGGTCGTCAAGGAAGCCGATGCCAAAGGAGACACAGTTCGAGCCGTCGAGGATGAGGTCGTACATAGTTTTGTGAGAACCAGGTGCATGTCGGGGACGAAGGCATACTCTGGTTTTGGCAGAACCGAGTGCACAAACAAGAACTCAACGGTGATGTGATCGAGGCAGTTGTAGAGGAGGGTGTCGCTATCGAAGAAGTTGTCGATACCGATGAAGACAAGGCGTCGATCCGAGCTTGCCAGACTTGGGAATGTGTTGGGGATGAAGACATGTATCGATGTTGCTAGTGTCGGGCGTGCGAAGGTAGGACCATCATGACCTGTGCTCCATTGTCATAGGGACTAGCAGAGGAGGCCTCTGTGACAGTTGCGAGGCACAGAGGGCTAAAAGAGAGAAGTGATGATGCAGTTCACGGTTGTCAGAGTAGACAGAGTAGTCGGGGATGAGATGATGTTGGCGACAAAGTCGTGGTGAATGAAGACGAAGCCGGTGAAACTAGCAGCGACCTGAAGTGGTCATGTTGGATGCTTGGACTGGTGAAGACGTTATCGGCGGGACATGCAACAGCGAGGAGCTGCCATGCAGGTTGCCTGTATAAGTGCGACGGTGGTGCTCGAAGTTGCCCAACACATGACAAAGACCATGTGCGCACGGTAGCGATCACACGTCGTGGAAGGCAGCGTATGAGAGCCGGGGACGTAGGGTGCATGGACACGGTCAAGATGACCGGATGCAGCGGCACTGTAGGATCGAAAGTATGTCTAGAGGGGGGTGATTAGACTACTTCACCAAATAAAAACTTATCCTTTTACAAATTTTAGTTCTTGGCAGATTTTAGCAACTTTGGGCAAGTCAAGCAATCTTAACACAATTCAAGCAAGCATGCAAAGAGTATATGAGCAGCGGAAAGTAAAGCATGCAACTTGCAAGAATGTAAAGGGAAGGGTTTGGAGGATTCAAACGCAATAGGAGACACAGATGTTTTTGTCGTGGTTCCGATAGGTGGTGCTATCGTACATCCACATTGATGGAGACTTCAACCCACGAAGGGTAACGGTTGCGCGAGTCCACGGAGGGCTCCACCCACGAAGGGTCCATGAAGAAGCAACCTTGTCTATCCCACCATGGCCTCCGCCCATGAAGGACTTGCCTCACTAGCGGTAGATCTTCACGAAGTAGGCGATCTCCTTGCCCTTACAAACTCCTTGGTTCAACTCCACAATCTTGTCGGAGGCTTCCAAGTGACACCTAGCCAATCTAGGAGACACCACTCTCCAATAAGTAACAAATGGTGTGTTGATGATGAACTCCTTGCTCTTGTGCTTCAAATGATAGTCTCCCCAACACTCAACTCTCTCTCACAGGATATGGATTTGGTGGAAAGAAGATTTGAGTGGAAAGCAACTTGGGGAAGGCTAGAGATCAAGATTCATATGGTAAGAATGGAATATCTTGGCCTCAACACAAGTGTAGGTAGTTCTCTCTCAGAAAAAGTATGTTGGAAGTGTAGGTTTGTTCTGATGGCTCTCTCCACGAATGAAGAGGTGGTGGAGGGGTATATATAGCCTCCACACAAAATCTAACCGTTACACACAACTTGCCAATCTCGGTGGGACCGAATAGTTAAACTCGGTCAGAGCGATTCAGCAAAGCTAGTGATCGTTAGGGTTTTTGGTGGGACCGACATGCAACTTGGTAGGACCGATATGATTAGGGTTAAGGCATAACGTAATCTCGGTGAGACCGATTACACAAACTCGGTGAGACCGATTTTGGTAATAAGCTAACCAGAGAGTTGGTTAGGTAAACTCGGTGGGACCGATCGCTCATTTCGGTGAGACCAAAGCGTTACGAAGGGAAAACAGAGAGTTTACATTGCAATCTCGGTGGGACCGATCGCTCATCTTGGTAAGACTGAAATGTTATGAAGGGAAACAGATAGATTACAATCCCATCTTGGTGAGACCGAGATCCCTCTCGGTGAGACCAATTTGCCTATGGTTTGTGGCAGTGGCTATGACATTTGAAACTCGGTGGCGCCAGATAGCAAGAATCGGTGGGGCCGAGTTGGACTTTTGGTTTAGGTCATATGTGGATGTGAGAAAGTAGTTGAGGGTTTTGGAGCATATTACTAAGCATTTTGAGCAAGAGCCTCATTAAGCAACACCTCATCCCTCCTTGATAGTATTGGCTTTTCCTATAGACTCAATGTGATCTTGGATCACTAAAATAGAAAATGTAGAGTCTTGAGCTTTGAGCTTGAGCCAATCCTTTTGTCCTTAGCATTTTGAGGGGTCCACTTTTCTCATCCATGCCATGCCAATCATTGAGTTTTCCTGAGATATTAATCTTGAAATAGCATTAGCTCAATGAGCTATATGTTGTTAGGAATTACCAAAACCACCTAGGGATAGTTGCACTTTCAATCTCCCCCTTTTTGGTAATTCATGACAACATATAGATCAAAGCTTCGACAAATGATAATAAGAGTGAAAAACATTGTCTCTTTGAGAACTATGTGAAAAGCAAGAGCTCCCCCTAAATTTGTGCATAGTTTAAGATTTTCTTTGGACTGCAAATGCACAATGAGTTAGGAACATGGGTTACTCTTCCATGTCACATACATCTTGGTGGAGCGCTCAAAATGATAATAATGAAATACATGCACTCATCACCAAGCGAAGTGAATGATCATATATGGAGATAAAAAATATAATGTCATTCAACAAGCATTAAGGTAGCATATGATCAAACACATGATCATCCAAGTATCACACACAAGCATAAAGTATCGCAAACAAGCAAATAAACAAAGTTTAACCACCAAACAAAAAGATAGAATAAAAAGCAACACTCTCTCTCGAAGCCTATGATCTATACATTTTCTCCCCCTTTGGCAACAAGTTACCAAAAAGTTCATAAAAATGCATAGTGCTAGATCGACTCTCAGGCTTGGTCTTCGGGTGGTGGTGTAGATAACACGCCAAGGACGAAGGCATCAGTTGATGTAGATGGAGCTGGTGGAGTGGGTGCTGGAGCTGGTGGCACTGAAGCTGTAGCTGGTGCAAATGAAGTTGTTCTGGTGTCTGTGACAGGCACTGCAGCAGATCTCTGTCCTCTGGGCACTCTAGCAAAAGCATCAGTGGTAGACTTGCCCTTCTTCTCCTACACTTCATCCTGAAGTTGCTCAACAACTGACTAGATCTCAGTGACCTTCACATCTAAGTCATAGAAATTCTGCTCCATGATCCTCTCCAAGCTCTCCTGGTTTTGAGTCAGGGTAGCCAATCCCTTCTCAATCCTCAGAGTGGAGGCAATCAAGTAGCCAAGCTGATCTTGCTTGCTCTTCAGAAGATACTGAGATGCCTCTTCAGTGGTTGGCATCTTTGCAGCCTTTTCAGCCCTTGCCTTCTCCCTCTTGGCTTGTGCTTGCACAGAAGATGGTTCATTTTCATCCATCACCACAGTGTTGTCCTCAAAGTCTGGGTGGATGGGCATGTGTTCCTTGTCCAGGAGATATGTGCCAGTGCCCATCTTGGAGTTGATTAGCTCCTGGATCTGTGGGGCATACCCACAACTTCTCTTCTGATCTGCAGCTATTCTCTTAATGGTTTCCACAATTAGGCTCATGACCTTAAACTTTTGAGGCACATCAAATATGTGAAGCAAGTTAATTGCATGGCCTCTGATCATCTTGTGATCACCTGACTTTGGCAGAAGAGTGTGCCTGAGGATCCAGTTGATTGTTGGCAAGCCTGACAGAAGGTAATGTACTGATCCAAACTTGTGTGTCTCAAGAGCAGCATCTGGGATCTCTTTGTACATATGTGCCATGGTGTTGTGATCTTTCTTCTTCTTGGCATAGACATCCAAGTCATATTCACTTTCCTCAGGAGCATTGATCAATTTTGCCCATTCAGCAACCGTTGACTGGTACCTCGTACCTTCAGACATCCAGACAATCCTTCCATCTAGGTAGAAATGAGCTGTGGAGTAGAACTGCATAATGAGCTCATCATTCCACTTTGTGAGCTTCCGAGCCACAAACTCATCGACTCCACACGCCTTGAAGCTGTCATATACACCAGGGAAGTGATCTTCATTTTCCTCAATGAATTTCTAGTCTACCCATCTCATATCATACATGATGGGCTTATTGTCAAGTAAGATGATCTCGTAGAAGTCATGTTGTTCCTTTGTATGGAACCTGTAGTCCATAGCATTCCTTCTCCTGGTGGCATATGGATTAGACTCTCTCCATAGCCTTAAACCTGAATCCTTCCTGATTTTCATGTTCTCTGCAACTGGGTGAGCATCATTGTGATCTGGAATTTTGGGCTTCAACTTTCTCAGCACGATAGAATCATCTTCTTCTTCAGCAGCTTGAGGCACTGGGGCCTTGTTCTTCTCCTCAGCAGGGATGTTCCTGATGCTCCTCTTGGGTTTTGGCTTTGGGGTTAGAGCAGCAGTCTTAGGATCAGTCTTAGGCTTAGATGGAACAGCCCCTGCCCTTATAGCATCTCCCATAAGCTTTGGAGCTTTGGGTGCTGGTGCTGCATCCTCTTCCTCTTCCTCTTCTTCAGAGTCTCTCATTATTGAGGATCTGCCAAGCACTCTGGCAGTGGTCTTCTTGATCCTTTCCTTCCTTTTCTTGCCTTCTCCAACTGCCTCTTCTGATGGCTTGGAGGTTTCAGCAGTGGATGCTATAGCCTTTGACATAGGCACTCTCTTGGCAGGAATCTTTTGCTTCATTCCTGGCTTAGTGGCAGCAGTTGTGCCATATTCCTTTTTCAGGACTTTCCTCTTTGAGGTGGCCTCTTCCTCAACAGCCACATAGTCCTCATCCTTAGAATCTGAGGTTTTCTTCTTTCTGGTCCCGGTGGCTGCCTTAGGCAAGTTGCTGGGTGTACTTCTGCTTCCTTCATCAAAGCTGCTAGAGGGACTAGTGCCCTCACTCATGTTCACTTGCTCCTCAAACTTGTTCTGACTGTCACTCTGATCTGACATAATGCAAACACTGACAGCAGATCCTGTGGATAGATTATAGATGAGGTAGATTTGATAAGCATCACAAAGTACAGAGGGTTTTGCAAAAGAATGAGTTAAAAACTTAGTTTTAGTTTTCCACTGAAAGCATTTCGGATCTACCGATGTGCAAACTCGGTGATACCGAAGCAGCTTTTGGAACCTAAACTAGTGAACTCGGTCAGACTGAGTCATAGTTTGGTGGCACCAAGACTGCTAGGGTTTCACAAAGTCTTGAACTCGGTCACACCGATTTGCAATTCTCGGTCAGACCGAGAATCACATGTGCAATGGCCTTAGCCAAATCGGTGGAACCGATTTCAACAACTCGGTCGGTCCAAGATGGTTTCGGCGGAAACCTAACCCTAAATTTTCAATCCATGACTAAACTACGAAGTGATTTCGCTGGATAGAGTGATCTCAATCGTGGCAAGATACATGGCAAAACAATGTGCTAAGAATCAGAGGGGGAATAGCACAAGGATCAAGTCCATACCCTAGTGCGGCGATGGACTTGCTACGGCGGCAACGGCAGAGATGATTCCCGTTGACGGTGGCGGAGACCAGCGGCGAGAGGCAGCTGGCGATGAGGAGGACGATCCAGAGACCCAGGGAGGCAGAGCAGGCTGAGCGCGGGCGAAGAGGTTCGGAAAATTTTCCAAATTTTGGGTCGCGGATATATATAGCCTGACTCTGTCGGTGTGACCGAGTGGAACAACTCGATGCCACCGAGATTCATAACTGCAAGCAGTTACTGAAACTCGGTGTGACCAAAAAGTTCAAATTGGTTGCACCGAGATTGAAAACCTAGATCGACTTAGTGATCTCGGTATGACCTAAATGGATGAATCGGTCAGAACGAAACGCACAAAGAAGTTTTGTATTTTTAAGTCTATGAAGAATCGGGGACTCCGAGTGCTCCTCACACAGAGTGGTTCGAATCTGACTTGATCAAATTTTGTGATGTAGCATGAATAGAGTTTGAGACGATAAAAGCATAGATAGCTAGAGAAGGTTCTTAGGCATTCTTGTCCATCCACTTGGCAAAAGAAAAAGGAACCAAACAATCAAAACAACAAGTGGATGTCCTCGAATGAGTAAATTATGCAACCAACATGCTCACACAATAAAATGGTAAATGAAATATGTGGGAAAGCATGCACAACCAATTATAGCATCTATCAAGCAATTGGCGATGACTAGGTCATCTATATATGAGTATATTGACTTAGAAGTCAAATGAGAACATTTGATCATAGGTCATACTCATTGTTTAAGCACAAATGGGGTTACCATTTTTACATAAAGCGTTGTTGTGTTCACACCATTAGAGTTGCTTTAGCTCAATTTTTAGAGTAAAGCTCCCCCTAGATGTGAGATCCCCCTAAAAGTGATGAACTAACCTTGGGTTTTGTGGATTATGACTTCGTGTAGGTGTTGAAGATGTGGATGCTCAATGTTGATGTAGATCATTTGGAGCAATCCTTTAGAGTGAGTTGCACTTTCAATACCTACACAGGTTAGTCCCACAAGGAACAAACAAGGATATCCAAAGACATAGAGTGATGCACACACAAGATGATGTCTATGAAAGCATTGGGTTACCTTGTCCCTTGTCTTACCAAAAAGAGGGTTTGTGACTCCTTGAACTAGTGCAAGATGTGGAAGTTGATTGCACTTGTTCTTGCCAAAATGATGAGAGTGAAGTATGTTGGCGGAGTCACCCTCAAGAACTCTCTAGTTCTTCTTCTTCGGGATCCACATCATCTTGATGGGAATCCTTGGAGTTGTAGTCGTACTTGATGAAGTAGAACTTGATGTAGTCTTGGGAACCGACTTGACCAAGGCCTTGGGTGCTTCTTCAAATGCATCAATTTCCTCTTGAAGCTTATCCTTGCCTTTTTGCTTGTGGTCTTGTGGTGGAAGATCATCTTGAGCTTGTGTCCCTTTGAAGGAAGTAGGATCAAACTTCTCTTGTTGAGGAACAAACTTTGTCTTGGGGTATTGATCTTCTTCCCACTCAACTCCATTGGCATTGAACTTTCGTTCAAAACCAACACCTTGGTTCTTCCGGTGCCTTCCTTGCTTGCGTACAATTTCCTCAAATTGCTTACTCCCGGCAAGGCTCTTGTAAACACCTTTCTCTATAATTCCCTTCAATAAGCTATTTTCTTGCTCAAGTGTAACTTGGCTAAGAGAATCATTAGTGGAATTAAGAGAACTACTAGAAGCAACAACATTAGATTTAGCATGATTATTGTTACTACTAGAGGAAGAATCTTTCTAGTTCTTGTTACTAGACTTGACTTGAGGCATGTAAGTGGATAAGAGTAGATGCTTGGCAATGTAAAAAGAACTTTTCTTGCGAAGATCATCATTGATTGCCTTTAAGAACTCATGCTCTTGCTCAAGGTTGAGCTTTTCAAAACGTAATTTCTCATGAGTCCTTGAAAGTTCTGGATGATCTCCTAAGATAGTTTCATGAGCTAACTTAAGAGTGTTTAGTTCTTTAGTTAGAAACTCAATCTTCTCATTATCATTGCCATTTGTTTTATCTTGATTATCATGATTAATTGACGTTTCATCATAGTATTCATCACTAGAGTTGTCAACAAGTAAATCATCATCACCTAACAAGTCATCTTCATCACTATTGAAATCAACATACTCGGGGTGTGATACCTTTGGGCCTTTAGCCATGAAGCATCTTTCAAGTCCTTCATTTGGTGAATCAAATATGTCGTAGGAGTTGGTTGACACAAGTGCTAGACCGACAACACCTTCATCTTGAGTATATTCGGAGTCGGAGTGATAGCTTCTCTAGGAGTGATTGTCGGAGCCGGATACCCATTCACCAACATGAGCTTGATGTCTTCGTTTTGTGTAGCTCCTTGATGACTTGTCCTTCCTTTCCGAATCTTTGCTTCTCCGGGATGTTCTTCGTTCATAACGATCATCTCTACTCCTTCTCTCTCTTGATGGTGATTCTTCTCTTCTACTTCTTTTTGGAGAATCTTCTCTTCTCTTGTAGGGTGACGTACACTCATTAGAATAGTGTCCGGGTCTTCCACAATTGTAGCAATTTCGCTCTCGACTAGAAGATCTTTTGTCATTGTAGGACCTTGACTTGGAACTTCTCTCTTTGCTTCTACTCTTGTAGAACTTGTTGAAGTTCTTCACCATTAGGCTCAATTCTTCATTGAAGGTTTGTTTCTCACTTGATGATGTGGGAGCTTCACATGAGGCTTTGTAAGCACCACTTGACTTGTTATGGAGCTCCTCCTTATCCTTGAGTGACATCTCATGAGCAACAATTCTTCCAATGACTTCCGTTGGCTTGAGATATTTGTAATTGGGCATCATTTGAATCAATGTGCAAACGGTATCATATTTTCCGTCCAAAGCTCTTAGGATCATTGTCGGTGTCAAAACCGGCGGATCTCGGGTAGGGGGTCCCGAACTGTGCGTCTAGGCTAGATGGTAACAGGAGGCAGGGGACACGAAGTTTTACCCAGGTTCGGGCCCTCTTGATGGAGGTAAAACCCTACGTCCTGCTTGATTAATATTGATGATATGGGTAGTACAAGAGTAGATCTACCACGAGATCAGAGAGGCCAAATGTAACACCCTCGATGCGACTATAGCTCCCACGTGTCGAGGCACGACTTAGAGACATAATCGCATTGAAGGCATATGTCGCAAGTTAGGCAATCTTCACAACATCCCATGTAATATAAATAATAAAGGGGAGATAACATAGTTGGCTTACACTCGCCACGTCAATCAAGGTACATAAATAACATTACATCATCCAAACATTCATGGCCCGACTACGGCGCCAAAATAAAAGATAACCCAACATGCGACACGGTCCCGATCACTCCCAACTGGGCACCACTACTGATCATCAGGAAAAGAAACATAGTATCGTTGAGAGTCCTCGTCGAACTCCCACTTGAGCTCGAGCGCGTCACCTGGAGCGGAATCATCAGGCCCTGCATCTGGTGTAATAGTAATCTGTGAGCCATAGGGACTCAGCAATCTCGCACCCTCGCGATCAAGAACGAATAATCGGTAAGAAATCCCAATCTCAAACCAATATCCATGGAAGACGAACTAGAGCTACAAGAATTCCCACCTATGAAACTCCCGAACCTTTCCGGTTATGCAATCAGGTGTTGGGGATACAGGGGAAGCATAATATCTCACCCAAATCTAGCAAATCCTACATCCAGCTGTATCCATCCTTCAACACATAACCGAGAAAAACTTCAGAAACCATCTACCTCAACCTTCGAAAAGCATCCGTTATACAAGTTATGGCGATACTCCCGAACTCCCGCCCCAGTACTGGGTGGCGTCTAAGATCACGAAGCCTCTCTCAAATCTTCTCCAGAAGCACGTCAAGTACGTTTGGTCTCCGGAGTGTGACATTGCTTTCAACACTTTGAAAGAGAAATTGATCACTGCTCCAGTTCTGACTCCGCCTGATGAATCCAAGCCGTACGAGGTCTTTTGTGATGCCTCTCTCCAAGGTCTTGGCGCAGTGTTGATGCAAGAGAAGAAAGTTGTTGCTTATACCTCTCGCCAGTTAAAGCCCAATGAGAAGAACTACCCCACTCATGATCTCAAGTTGGCGGCAGCTGTGCATGCTCTTTTGACTTGGAGACATCTCTTATTGGGAAGAAAAGTGGACATTTTCACTGATCACAAGAGTCTCAAGTACATCTTCACTCAGCCTAATCTCAACCTCAGGCAAACTCGATGGGTCGAAATGATTCAAGAGTATAATCCGAGCATCGAGTATACTCCAGGCAAGGCCAATGTGATTGTTGACGCATTGAGCAGGAAAGCTTATTGCAACAGTCTTATTCTCAAGCCTTATCAACCCGAGCTTTATGAAGCTTTCCGCAAACTTAATCTGCAAGTTGTTCCTCAAGGCTTCCTCGCCAACTTTCAAGTCTCTCCTACCTTGGAAGACCAGATTCGCCAAGCCCAGCTTCTTGATGCTATGGTGAAAAAGGTGAAGATTGGGATTGCCAAGAGTCAACCCAAGTACAAGTGCTACCGCCTTGATGACAAGGATACTCTCTTCTTCGAGGATCGTATTGTTGTGCCCAAAGGTGAACTCCGTAAAGTGATCATGAATGAGGCTCACAATTCTCTCCTCTCCATCCACCCTAGGAGCACGAAGATGTATCAGGACCTTAAGCAGGCTTATTGGTGGACTCGAATGAAGCGCGAGATTGCTTAGTTCATGAATGAGTGTGATGTCTGCAGAAGAGTGAAGGCAGAACACCAAAGACCAGCGGGTCTCCTCCAACCTCTTGCCATTCCAGAATGGAAGTTTGACCACATTGAGATGGACTTCGTGACTGGGTTTCCAAAGTCCAAACGTGGCAATGATGCTATATTCGTTGTCATCGACAAACTCACCAAAGTGGCTCACTTTCTGCCTATCAAAGAGTCAATCACTGCAGCTCAATTGGCGGAACTCTATACCTCTCGAATTGTCTCTCTACATGGTATTCCACAAGTGATCTCTTCAGACCGTGGCAGCATCTTTACCTCCAAGTTTTGGGATTCTTTTTAGAAGGCCATGGGCACCAACATCCGTTTTAGCACAGCTTTCCATCCTCAAACTAGCGGTCAAGTCGAGCGTGTCAACCAGATTCTTGAAGATATGCTCAGGGCTTGTGTGATCTCTTTCGGCATGAAGTGGGAGGATTGTCTTCCTTATGCTGAATTCTCCTACAACAACAGCTTTCAAGCAAGTTCGGGCAAGGCCCCATTTGAAATTCTATATGGCAGGAAGTGTCGTACCCCTCTCAACTGGTCCGAAACCGGTGAACGTCGGCTTCTCGGAAATGACTTAATCACAGAGGCATAGGAAATGTGCAAAGTCATTCGAGATAACCTCAAAGCAGCCCAATCCCGCCAGAAGAGCTACTATGACAGTAAGCACCGTGATTTGGCTTTCGAGATCGGAGATCATGTTTACCTCCGCGTCTCTCCTATGAAAGGTAATCGTCACTTCAGTATCAAAGGGAAGCTTGCCCCCAGATACGTGGGACCTTTCAAGATTGTCAGCAAGAGAGGCGATCTCGCCTATCAACTCGAGCTTCCTTCAAACTTTGCAAATGTTCATGATGTGTTCCATGTCTCTCAGCTCCGAAAGTGCTTCAAGACTCCTGACCGCATCGTCAACTTCGAGGACATTGAGCTCCAAGAAGATCTCTCTTATCGTGAGCACCCAGTTGCTATTCTTGAAGAGACTGAACGCAAGACTCGCAACAAGTCAATCAAATTCCTCAAAGTCAAGTGGTCACACCATTCCAACCGCGAAGCTACCTGGGAACGCGAGGATCACCTCCATTCTGAGTACCCGGTGTTCTTTCAGTCCTAGATCTCGGGACGAGATCCTTTCGTAGTGGTGGAGTGTTGTAACACCCCGGATGTGATTTACCCAATATGTATTACAACTCTTGCCGTTTTCGGCGTTAAGTTATTTCATTTTCTCGGGTTCGGGTCTTTGTCTCCGTGTGTTTTTTATCGTTGTCATGCATCTCATATCATGTCATCATGTGCATTGCATTTGCATACGTGTTCATCTCATGCATTCGAGCATTTTCCCCGTTGTCCGTTTTGCATTCCGGCGGTACGTTCTCCTCCGGTGGTCATTTCTAGCTTTCTTTTGTGTGTGGGGATTAAACATTTCCGGATTGGACCGAGACTTGCCAAGCGGCCTTGGTTTACTACCGGTAGACCGCCTGTCAAGTTTCGTACCATTTGGACTTTGTTTGATACTCCAGCGGTTAACCGAGGGACCGAAAAGGCCTCGTGTGTGTTGCAACCCAACACCCCTCCAAGTTGGCCCAAAACCCACCAAAACCTTCTCCATCATCTAGAGCGTTCGATCATGATCGCGTGGCCGAAAAACGCACTCCATTTGGAGTCTCCTAGCTCCTTCTATGTATAAATAGGCCTTCCCCGTCCAAATCCTGGGTCTCCTCTCCCCCTAACCCTAGATCTCACCCTCCGCACGCCGGACATTGTCCGGATCATGCCAGACATCGCCGCCGCCCACTCCACGCCTACCGCGCCCCGCTGCCTTCTTCCCGCCGCCCGGCGACCCCGCGCACCGCACGAAGCCATCGCCGGCCGCCGCACCCTCGCCGACGACCGCGCCGACCCGCCGGAACCACCGCCCGCCGCCACCAATCCGCGCCGGGGCCGCGCCCGACGCCCGCCGCCGCTGTCCTGCCCTTCCTCTCACCGGCTCCGGCTTCCCCCGCGCCGGAGCGGCGCCTCTTCTTCGCCGGAGTAGAGATCCTCGCCGGCGACCTCGGATTCTTCACGGATGAACAGTGGATCTCGCGGGTGAACAGTAAACCCTAATCCGCGAGGTGGTTTTTCTTCTAAGTCCTCGAAATCTCAGATCCATATGCTCCTGTTCATCGCATCGTAACTTTGCATCCATAGCTCCGTTTTGGGCATATAGCATATCAAATTGTTCGTCTCGGAGAGTACATCATTTCATTCCATT
This sequence comes from Triticum dicoccoides, assembly GCF_002162155.2. NCBI lineage: Eukaryota > Viridiplantae > Streptophyta > Magnoliopsida > Poales > Poaceae > Triticum > Triticum dicoccoides. The sequence continues at coordinate 260,949,737 of NC_041386.1, read as the reverse complement.
GCATCATTTTCATTTGAGTTCATCTTGATGCCCGAAATGCTGTTAGAAGAGGGCTACGTGAGATAATTGTCAGATCTGCTACTCCATTTAGATATTTGTCATTTTTGCCATGATTATTGTGTGCATGTTATGCCCATGAGCTCTACATATGTTTTGTTAAGGGTTTTGCCATCTTTCCAGAGGTGCAACCCATGTATTTTTGTGATGTGTGTGGTGACTAGCACAAGCTTGCAAAGTGAGGCACTTGGTAATGCTGATTTCAGGGACTTAGCATTTCCCCTAAGTCCTTGAGCTATTTATCTCATATGGCCATATGTTCATGTTGTTTCTGAGTGTTTCATGCCTCTTATGAGGATGATCAGTAAGGATGTTTTGTTAATCTTGTAGTGCTCTATCCATCCATGTCTTTGTTTGCAATTATGGAGCACCCTAGCTTGAGTCAATCGAGCTCTACTTTTGCTACTTCGTGAATCAAGGCATATTGTCTACTTGTTAGCGATTTTGCCGATGATGTTGTAGTTGATCCGTGCATGCTATGCTATTGTTCTTGCCATGTCTAGCTTGCATTTTGTGTATTCTTGATGGGTGCATGCTTATATTATCATGATTTGCTCCGTAGTGAGTGCATCGAGCTCGTAAACATGCCTACTTGATATCTGTTTCAGCATGCTTCAGTTTTCACTAAGTCTGAAAACTGATTATGTTTTTGCCATGTTCACATGCTTGCAATTGTATTTTCTGATCCCTTTTGGATCAAGGTCACTAAGGGACTTTTGTTAAGCTCTTTGAGTAGCTCCATGCCATGCTTTAATTTGCCATGTTCAGGTCCTGTAGCATGTAGTTTTGTTGCTCCAAAGAGTGCTACCTGATCTGAAATTCCAGACAAGTGTTAATTTCACTAAGTCTGAGATCTGTTTATCATATGCATTTTTGCCATGCTTGTTTGAACCTGTTAATGGATGAATTGGCCGTAGCTCAGTGCTAGACTTTTGTTAAGCATCATGAATGCATCCCTGCCATATATTTTTACCTTGCCTTACCTTTTAAGCTTAAATAGTCTTGATCGCGAGGGTGTTACACCAAACCCTAGAAGCTAGCCTATGGTATGATTGTTGTTGTCCTACGGACTGAAACCCTTCGGTTTATATAGATACCGGAGAGGGTTAGGGTTACACAAGGTCAGTTACAAAGGAGGAGATATCCATATACGTATTGCCTAGCTTGCCTTCCACGCCAAGTAGAGTCCCATCCATACACGAGACGATGTCTTCAATCTTGTATCTTCATAGTCTAACAGTCCGGCCAATGGAGATAGTTCGGCTGTCCGGCGACCCCCTAATCCAGGACTCCCTCAGTAGCCCCTGAACCAGGATTCAATGATGATGATTCCGGCGCGCAGTATTGTCTTCGGCATTGCAAGGCGGATTCCTTCTCCGAATACATCACAGAAGAATTTGAATACGAGGATAGTGTCCGACCCTGCAAAATAAGTTCCACATTCCACCGTAGAGAGAATAATATTTTCACAGATCTAATTTGCTGGCTTGTTTTGGCAGCGTGACATTATGTCATGGCCTGGTGATTATTCGAACTGTTTCTTTTAACCAGCCCCGCACATTACGCGAGGCAGTTTTTTGACACGTCTTGTCAAAGCAGAGATCATGCCCCCTTATTACGGGATTCTCATTAATACGGGCGTGGGTAATCCAACCGTGTCTAGGACTCCTAGATTATAGGCAAGTCCTAAACGGCTACGGAGACGACGCTTGATATTCACCCTCTTTATAGAGGGACAAGGTTTTCGCTTTTTTCCCTCTCGTGCTCAATCGAACCCTTCCCCCGCCTCGAGTTCTAACACCCAAAGCCCAGGTTTAGGTGCTCCGAATCTTCAATCATGTCCGGATCCAGCCTTCAAGGCCGATGGACGCCCTCCTCCGTTACGGAAGAGGACATTAAGAAGTTGAGGGAGGCCAGATACCTGACCGCCGAGGTTTCACATCGGCTGCCTGCTCGAGGGCAGATCGTCCCTACTCCCGAACCCAACGAGAACGTCGTGTTCGTCTCCCACTTCCTCCGAGGTCTAGGCCTCACTCTGGATCCCTTCGTCAGGGGTTTGATGTTCTATTACGGGCTAGATTTCCATGATCTAGCTCCGGACTCCTTTCTTCACATCTCGACATTTATTGTCGTGTGTGAGGCCTTCCTCCGCATCACCCCTCACTTCGGCTTGTGGCTCAAGACCTTTGAAGTGAAGTCGAAGATGATCGAGGGGCAACATGCAGCGTGCGGAGGTGCATCAATAGGCAAGATGGCAGGAGCTCCATGGCCGAAAGGTTCCTTCCCAGAGGTGTCCGAATTATGGCAGCAGGAGTGGTTTTATGTCACAGCTCCCAGAAGTGCCAAGTGGGTGTCTGCCCCTGCTTTCCGCTCGGGCCCCCCACCACAACTGATGTCATGGATTAGCAGAGGTCTGAGTTGGGGTCCAGCCAAGGACGTGCCTATACTGCAAAGTTGTAATGCCCCGACACCGATGTGCCAGGTGTCCTCTAGTTATTCGTTGTTGTTGCCTTGTCATTGCTTGCGCGTCATGCATTGCATATCATGTCATCATGTGCATTTCATTTTGCATAAATGTTCGTCTCATGCATCCGAGCATTTTCCCCATTGTCCGTTTTGCAATCCGGCGCTCCGTTCTCCTCCGGTGGTCATTTCTACCTTCCTCTCGTGTGTGGGGATTAAACATTTCCGTATTGGACCTAGACTTGCCAAGCGGCCTTGGTTTACTACCGGTAGACTGCCTGTCAAGTTTCGTACCATTTGGACTTCGTTTGATGCTCCAACGGTTAACTGAGGGACCGAAAAGGCCTCGTGTGTGTTGCAGCCCAACACCCTTCCAATTTGGCCCAAAACCCACCTAAACCCCTTCCATCATCTCGGTCGTTCGATCACGATCGCGTGGCCGAAAACCGCACCTCATTTGGACTCTCCTAGCACCCTCTACCTATAAATATGTGTCTCCCTCCGAAAATCCCGCAGTCCAAACCCTAAAATTCCTCCCCGCGCGCCGCCGGATGCGTCCTCATCGCGCCGGACATGTCCGCCGCGCCGCCGCCACATCACACCGACGAATCAGACTCCGCCACGTCGACCAGCCAGCCACTCCCCTCGCGCCACCTCAGCCCCGCCTCCTTTCTCTCTCCTCCCCGCCTCCCGCGTCCCGCCGGGCCCAGGGAAGGCCCGCCCGGGCCCGAACAGCTTCGCCGCCTCCACCCGAGTGCGCCCGCTCGCCGGCGCGCATCTTCGCCGCCGCCTGCTCCCGTCTGCCTCGCCGCCGGCTTCCCCGCCGTCGTGAGCTTCCTCGCCGG